>NC_139819.1:3321883-3661883 GCF_963457635.1 Microchirus variegatus | reverse complement strand
GATATTTACCCCACCTCAGGAGTGGTGAGTTCACCTTTATATACATGAAAAAGGTCCAGTGTGTAACTTTTAAAGAGAGTTTAATGGCAGAAATTTAATATTCTACCCATAAGTATATTTTAATTTAATTTAATTATATTATGTTATATAAAAATAAATACATTAACATTTAATTAAGTAATTAAAAAAAAAAAAAAATTAATTTAATTTTAATTTAATTTTAATAAATACATAAATTAAATTAAATATGGAGGCTACGGCAGCCTGAATGGACAAACTAATGTGTTTGCATTTTAGAGCGGAAGCTTGATTCACAAGCGGAGAAGAATGGCTCCGCCCACATAAACTTAGAGTATAAATAAAAATGGACGTCGTCTTTTGTCAAAGTCAGGAAGTAGGACGGAAGTAGTAGCTAGCCACCAGGGGGAGACTCTACTAGAAGTCTATCGGGAAAATAACCTATTTTATTTTTTGATCTGCAAATATCACTGTTCTTATACAAAGACAAAAAAATCATCCAGGAATAAGGAGGAAAAAAGCAAGTTCAACATGTAATGATGATGTGTTAGAAAGTAAAAATGTCATATATTCGTCCCTCTCAGGTAACGTTCTCAGAGGAGCAGTCACTGGCCATCATCTCTCTGGCTGTGATAGCCGACGGTCTCCCAGAGCCCAGGGAGAACGTCACCATCACCCTCATGGACGTCACCACCGTGGGGCTGCAGGACCTGCGGCAGGCTGCCGTCATTGACCAGCAGAGGGCGCAAGCTCTGCTCGCCATCCTGCCCAACGGCTCTCCGTACGGCGTGATCGGATGGCATCTGGACTCGCAGTTTACGCTCGCACAGGAACCGCAGAGTAAGACATTTTTCTGTGGAAAGGAACTGGATGAACGATGACTTTGTTTGTAAATGTGGGTTTTTACTGGGTTACACTGTTCTCGTGTCTCATGAGTTCATGTAACCTGTTATGTTTATGCACACTCACATTGTTTGGTTTCCTTTTTTGGGGGTAAAATTACCCCTAATACCAGTTTATTTTTATTGAATTTTTTTCACATGAGGTTTCTTACAGAGAGGTTTACTGTAATCGCAGAGTGAGATTTACTGTAAAAGGGATCTGCCGTGATTTCCAGGACGTGGAGAATTGAGAGTCTCTCTTAATCTGTGGATTGGAACCTTGCCCAGAGAGTCAGGGGAGTGAGAGGGGGTTGAGTAATGTAGCCACGCGTTTTCCCTTTAAAGCTGCAGTGCGTAACTTTCAGGTGACTCTGCCTTTGTTTGGTGTTTGTGAACAGAAACAACGTAGCTCTGCTAAGTCATAGTATTTAATAGTGCTGGGCGCGCTAACGGCGTCAACGTTGACGCACGTTAACGCGTGTTGCGTTTTCATGACGACTGACTGGAAAAAGACGCGTTTGACGTCATGTTGACGTGACTCCCGATTGTTAAAATGAGTCTTTAAAGTAACGCTACACTTTAAAAACAGAGGCACACATAAGCAGTACACCGGTACGCTAGTTGTTTGTAGCACGGCTCTTTTCGTTTAATAAACAGACCGTTCCAGTTCGACTGTAGGCACGCTAACAGGCGCTAAAGGAGCTAACGGAGCTAACTGGTAAACAGTGCCTGGACTCCGGTGCCGCGGCACGTAAACATGACGTAGCACATGTCTTTTTCTAGTCAGTCGTCATGGAAACACATCGTGCGTTAACCTAGTGCCAAGCACTAGTATTTAACCTAACTGGGGGAGCGTTTGTGTGTATACAGAAGCAGCTCTGGGGTGGGCGGGGACAAAAAGCATTTTTGCCATCAAACAACTGAACCACCAGGGTTTTTTTGTTGCAAATTTTTGTACATCCAAGCAACACTAAAAGAAAACACAGCTAGCGGATGTCCTGTTTTTTGAGTTATGCTAATGCTAACCTCTTAATTAATTTTGTTATCCATTTCTTCCAACCTGCAGAGACTCCAGTCAATGTGACTCTGTCCATCGTGAGAGAACAGGGTTCTTCGGGTGATGTCGCGGTCCATTACCAGACCAGGGAAGCGCTGCACCAGCCTCCGTCAAACCAAGCCACAGCTGGAGAGGACTACGTCGCCAAAGACGACACGGTCGTCATGATCGACGGCGCCACAGTGGCCATCGTCACCGTCACAATCCTGCCAGTGAGCATGGGATGTTGGGTAACGGAGTGACGTGGATTATAGAAAAGTTGTTGTGGAAAAAGATCAGGACCAAAGAGTGTAAGAATTAGGGTGATCTTATAACGTGTCTCAGACGATTCCATTTGAGGGCTTATCAGGAAACTACGGTGGCCACATTTAGACAAAAAAACCCTAGGTCTGTACACATGTAGGATTGTATTCTGAAATGTGTGTGTGTGTGTGTTTTCTCAGGATGACTTCCCCGAGCTGGCGGAGAGTTTCCTGGTGAACATCACTGGCGTGGAGTTGGTCTCAGGCTCAGCGGGAGCCGGGCAGCCCAGTGTGAAGAGACACGGAATGGAAGTGGCAGAGGTCACCGTTCAGGAGAACGACGACCCTCGAGGGATTCTGCAGTTTAATGTTTCTGAGGTGAACAGCACGGGTGTCGTCTATTGAGCTATATTGATGTTTGTGATCAGTGTAGGTGCTGTGAATCCGTCTTTAGCTTTGATTTGAGCATTGGTTTCTTCTCTTCTGTTGTTTTTGTTGCTATGTGACCGAAATAAACAATAATTCTAACTCCTATAACACATTTTAACGAGACATAATAGCACTTTGTGTGAATATTTTTGCCTCTGTAAACTTTCTTTCTGTTGCTCTTTTCAAAACAAAAGCTGTAAAATGCTCATCAATCATTTTCACACTCTTTCTAAATTACGTGCTCCAGGATATGCGTGACCGTGTGGTGCTGGCTCATGAGATCCCTCCCCCTGACAACGTCCTGTCTCTGTCTGTGGTGCGACTCGCCGGTACGACCGGGAGACTCGTCGTCTACTGGGACGCTCAGCCGATCACTGCCGATCACAGCGACTTCACGCCCTCGTCTGGAAACGTCACCTTTCAGGACGGACAGGTACCGAAAGAGGATCCATACTGAAAAATCTGTTTTACCTCATGTTCCTTCATATGTTTTTTTTTTTTTTGTCTTTCTTTAGAATGAAGCCAGCCTCGTCATCACCATTCTGGACGACGACGACGTGGAGACGGTGGAGACGTTCGGCGTGAATTTGCTGCGCGTGGTCGGTGGAGCTCGACTCGGTGAAGCGACCTCAGTGACCGTCAGCATCCAGGCCAACGACTCACCCCTGGGACGGTTTGGATTCAAGGAATTGGAGGTAAATCCTGACTATTATCCTAAGTCAAAGAGGTTATTTTTGGCCAAAATATTACTAATATCTGGTAATGGGGAAGATAAATGAGCACAGATTGTAGAGGAAATCTACAAAATGAAAAAGATGACACACCGTTTAAAGCGGAACTAGACCTGAAGTTCCTATTATCGCTGTTTTTTTGGTGTGTATCTGCGTCATTACCTTGTTTATGAAGCCCTGACGGTTCGAAACAAACAGTTCAGCCACTGCTGAGAACGCTGTGTTTTATTGTAATCTCGGGGCTCAAAGAGATCACTGAAAATCCCGTAATAGTTACGTAAGCAGCGGTTCTCCTGAACAACCGATCGTCCTGCTCCGGGCACTAGTCCGGGCACTAGTCCGGGCACATCCGGTTACGTACATTGAACCGCAGAAGAAGAATAACGTCGGTTGTGGAGGTGTTTCACGAGCGACAGTGTCTTCTGACTCTGGGTCTGACTCCGGTTCAAAGTCATAAAAGGGACTGCGGCGGGGAGTCGTGAAGAAGCTATTTTTAAACACTGTTAAAACAATGTTTTGATAATGAGGAGCAGTGCATCCGCCGTTCCAGAGGGGGGCGCTGCGCTTCTGAGAACGGATGTGCTAGATAGTACTGGCCAATCACAAGACTCTGTCTTCTGGGGGTGAAAGTTCACTCTGAAATCTCGCAGCAGAAAAACACTGTCAGAAAAGAGGATTTCTATCGGCTAGTTCACAGCAACTAGGAGGTTTTTGACCATAAAAACAAGTTAATATATGTAAGTAGACCTCCATAACTAACATATATGTGCAACAGGACCACTCTATGTGACCTTTAAGACTTACAGGAAGCTCAGTTTGAAGAAAAATTTATAAAATATTCATGACAAGAACAGCAACGAAGAGCACAGGATTTCTTTTATTTATTTATTTATTTATTTATTTATTTATGTTGGTTTTACACCTGTATAAAGGGAAAACTTTCAATAAAAAACTAAAGTGTCAAAAAGAACGTGTTTTTGGCGGTTATAAAAGAAAATCACAGCATCGTCGGCGTACAGTGTGATTTTCTGCTGATGAGTATCCAAAAATGGCTTGACTGATGATTTAAAAGTAACACAAATTGTGGACTGCGTGTTACATTTTCAAAAGGTTTCGGGAAACAATTGACACTTATTAGTTCCTGCCCCCTTTTTCACCAACACAATACATTAGCAATATGAACAAATAAACAAATATCTCTCTTTCATGCTCTTTCAGCAGCACGGGTCAAAAATAATAGGACACATTTATATGAGCTTTTCTGGGGATGTGGTTTGTGGCCCGAGGAAGAAATTATAAAAAATTTTAGAGTTTACATCCATGTTAAAGGTCAACAATTGTGTTAATTCCGCGTTTTTCCGTATGATTCCACTCATGTACCCTCACCTCTCCACCAGGTCATCTGTAGTCAACACTCTTCCTGTGTCTTACACTTAATCGTGTCACTCGTGTCCGTCTAAGGTTACCGTCAGTGAGCCGGAGTTCGCGGACGACCCCGCTGCCGCGGCAACGCTCGCGGTGGAGCGCAGCGCGGGAGGTGAAGGCGCCGTGACGCTGATGTGGCAGCTGGAAGATCGGGCCGCAGATGACCTCTCACCTTTCAACGGAACTCTGGTGTTCACTGAGGTGCGGTGTGAAATTGAATTAGTGTAACATTTAAGACTAATAGGTTTATTGGCAGAAATTGAATAAATTACCCTTAAGTGTGTTTGTACACGTGCATAATCACTTTGGTTTTCATAGCCTTAGAATAAGTCCTTTAAGGCTCAGTCCCATTTCACAACCTACCCTACCCATCCAATCTGCAGGTTCAAATATAGTATGGTTTTATTTTATCTCTGTCTAAAAGTAAAAGTTTCTCGATTTAAATCCTGCCGTACTTTTTTTCACTCCGTACAGACCGAGACGATGAAGACGTTTGTGATTCGAGCCCTCGCCGACTCGGTCCTGGAAGGAGACGAGCGTTTCACTGTGCGACTGTTTCCTGCTGCGAGCGGCGCCGTCATCGACCCTTTAAATGGTCAGTATTCACGTCTGTGGGAGTGGGAAACTTTAATGACAAATATAATATTCCTTCTCACTTCTTACTCTCTGTCTGTTATGTTCTGTTCAGACGTGGTCACCGTCACCATCACGGCAGACAAGGCCGCGCTCGGGATTATCGGGGTTGCGGAGTCGTCCAGGAACGTCGTCATCGGAGAACCTCAGGGAGATTACAACGGCAGCGCTGTCGTCTAGTGAGTAGCTTAACAACTAAACTTTACTTTACACTTTATTTAGTTAAAAAATGTCATATACAATTATGTATATTATATGTGTGTTGTCCAGTCTCGTGCGAGGACCGGGTGTGTTTGGAGAAATCCAGGTCTTCTGGAACATCACTCCGGCCGCGGCCTCGGAGTTTGAGTCCATTTCCGGCACCGTGACCATGAGAGACAGACAGTCGTCTGCCACCATCGTTCTGAAGGTACCGAGTGATGTAGAGTGTATGGATCTTTAAAAAATGAAATGATATTTAAAGTAAATATGTGACATTTTGCAAGTTATGTTGATTAGATTTATCCGTTTTGGTTTCAGGCCCTGGATGATGAACTTCCCGAGGAGCGTCGCGAGTACCAGCTGACGCTGACCTCTGCTACTTCAGGACTAGAGATAAGTCCAACAGCCAGACATGCCAGGGTCATTATGGCGGCCAGCGACAATCCCTTTGGCCTGTTCTCCCTCGCCGAGCATCAGCTCACGGCAACAGAGGAGGAAGGAACGGTGAGGTCTTCAAAGTATTTTAGCTACAAATGCCAAATTCAGGTCTTCTATGTTTTCCACACATTTAATCTTTATTTATACTCAAAAATAAAGAAACTACAACTACAACTACAGGTGAGAAGTTTTTAAGGTCATTTTTTTTAACCTGCAAAAATGGAAATATTTACTATATTTATTATACTTTGTAATATTTATTGCAAAACTAAACAACATCAGTATGGAACAATTAACTGTTAATCAGTTAATTTAAGCTTATTTACTCTCTCAATCCTGTAAATACTTCCCGACTGCCCTCAATCTCATTGCTGTGAGAATATATATATATTTTTTTTTATTGTGACAAACTCAAAAAGGCTTTGTGGCGACTGCTGTGGTGCTTTGGCGCCCCCCAGTGGCAGTTTGGGAACTCTGTTCAGTATAAAATAGCAGATGATGATGACATTTGAGGTTGTGTGTGCAAACCAAACCACTTGATAAACATAAATAAATAGCTTTGGCTTAATTTCCTCAGGTGAACGTGACGGTCACTCGCTCCTCAGGCAGTCTGGGCAGTGTTTGGGTGACGTACGCTTCCTCCGGTGACTCGGCGCTCAGCGGCGCGGACTTTGCTCCGGCGTCGGGACGACTCCTCTTCAGCCCAGGTCAGAGGTCACAGCAGGTCACGCTGCGCATCGAGGACGACAGTCTTCCGGAGGAGCCCGAGACGTTCTTCTTCAACATCACTGAAGTGGAGTTAGTCAATGTCAGGTAAAAGAACACAGGACAGGAGGACCTCACAGTACAGGCGATGCAAAGCACTTCTGGTAAAAAGTGTGTGACAGTGACACTGATTCTGTGTCTCCCTCTGGTGGTCAGTGCTGTGGACTACACAGTGAGAGAGTCGGGCCTGCAGCTGGACCAGCCTCCAGCTTTAGGCAACATTTCCTCTCTTGCTGTGGTCATACTGGAGAACGACAACGTAGAGGGAATCCTGGAGTTCAGGCAGGACTACGTCGCTGTTACAGGTACGAAATAAAAACATAAGTGAGACAACATAAATGTGATCTATTTGACACAGAGATTATTTACCCAATATTTTCCCCTGTGGATTGTTTCCCCCTCAGTTGAGGAGGACGTGGGCACCGTGTCGGTCCCTGTGGTGAGAAGCGTTGGCACGTATGGACGCGTCTCGGCTCAGTTCATTTCCAGAGGCTTGAGCGCGACACATGGCCTCGACTACATCGTGAACAACGGCTCTGTGATGTTCGTCCACGGCCAGAACATCAGCTTTATTAACGTCACCGTCATCGATGACCTCGACAGGTAACGGGATGAAATAAAAACACTCCATAATGAGTTCAGATGTTTGCCTAATTTCACTGAAAAAACTGTCTCGTCTCCAGTGAAAACGCCGAGATTTTTGAGCTCCTGCTGACCGCAGCGACGGGAGGAGCAGTCCTGGGCTCGCAGAGCGTTGCCACGGTAACCATCTCCAAGAGCGACTCTTTAAGCGGCTTGGTCCGTTTCCTGAACGAGACCCGGATCGCGGTGGCGAACCCGAACTCCACTCTCAAACTCAGTCTCGTCTTGGAGCGAGTGGGAGGCCTGGTGGGCGACGCCACGGTAAGAAACAACAACACCGACGTCTTTATAAAAAGAAAATCAGAGCATCGTCGGCGTACAGTGTGATTTTCTGCTGATGAATATCCAAAAATGTCTTGACTGGTGATTTAAAAGTTACCTGTTGACAGGTGGCCTGGATCATCCGCGGTCCAAACAGCAACGAGGTTCTCCCTCCAGTCAACACCGACATCAGGGAGCCGGTGAACGGCTCCTTCTTCTTTGCGGATGGAGATGAAGGCACGCACGCCATCGATCTGCGGATTCTCCCACACGGAGAGGTGGAGGTGGAGGAGACGTTCGTTATCGAGCTCAGCATTCTGTCTGGGGACACGGATGTCGACCCTCAGGCTGGTTCCGTCACGCTGAAGGTACGACACGTAACGGTGTCGATTTGTGAATCTGATAACGAACCTCAGCGTCTGACTCATTCCCCACTCTTCGTCTCCCAGATAGAAAAGTTTGGCGACCCAAATGGTATAGTCCAGTTCACTCCGGATGCTCTTCAGGACCGAGTCTACAACGAGTCCACGGAAGCAGAGGGTCCATTCAACGTTTCCCTGTCAATAACGCGACGAGAGGGAGTCATGGGTAACGTCACGGTGAGCTTACATCAGTGAATAATTTTCTAGTTTTAGAATAATAAGTAAATGTTGTACACTGTTGTACAGAATAAGGGTCCCAAGAGGGTCTATCTACAAGGGCTGAGGTTCTACCTGGAACCATTTGCTTGAGAAAAACCCTTTTCTAAAGAAAGGGTTCTTGGTAACACTAATGGTTCCAGTAAGAACCGTTTTGATCCAGAGAACCCTTTAAATCTCCTGAATAAAGGATTTTAAAAGGGTTCTTGGCGGAACCCTCCAAAAGGGTTCCAGGTGGAACCTTTATAAAAAGTTTCTACCTGGGGCCAAAAAAGGGTTCTCATATGAGGACAAGCCGAAGAACCTTATATGGTTCTATTTAGCAGTTTTATTTCTAAGTAATTAGTAATAATGCAATATTTATTGCGATGTGATTCACACCTGATTCAAATGATCAGGCTTCTGCAGAGCTGAAAATTCTAATCAGGTGTGTTGGTGCAAGGAAACTTCTAAAACATGCAGGGCAGTGGGTCCCCAGGACCAGGATTGAAGAACCCAGCTCTAGATCTCACTTATCTCCACTCTCCTGGAGAACACAGTTCCATCCCATCAGTGTTCAATAATTTAATGTGTAAATAAATAACCACCGTGTTTTCACCTCAGGTTCATTGGCAGATACAGAGCGACTCTGATATCGCAGGAGACTTCCTTGTCTCCGCTGGCTCGGTGGTTATTCTGGAAGGCCAGCGTGACGGGGAAATCAACCTCAGCCTGATGCCCGACACGGTCCCAGAGCTGGAGGAACTCTACACTGTCCTGCTCACAGCGGTGGACGGCGGTGCCACGCTGGACGCCAACGCAGACCTCATCAGAGTCCACATCAGGTTCGTCATTGAATGAAGTTCAAAAACCTAATTTTAACCTCACATCAAACACCACATTAACATTGATTTTAATCATCTCACCCTCAGGGTTCCTGCTAACGATGAACCTCACGGCGTCTTCTCGCTGAATCCCGAGCGGCAGGCCGTAGAGGTCGTCGAGGCCGGGTCAAATGTCACCAGATATCTGGTGATGAACGTGACGCGATCCGCCGGCCTGTTTGGCAACGTGAGCGTGGGCTATAAAATCAGCGGAGGAATCGATGAGGCGATGGACATTGACGAGATACTGGGAGGACGAGCTCGGGGGAGACTGCTCCTGATGGAAGGAGAGACCTTCAGGACTCTCACTGTGGCCATCAGCAGCCAGGTGAGAACGTGGACACTTACTGACGCAAAATGAGACGCTTAAATGAATGAATACAGAACGACCTTTTAGAAACTTACCAACTTTAAATAGTTTTTTAGCACTTATTTGTTCTCCTGCTTCTCCCTTGAAGGTGTTTTTGTCAGCGGGTGAGAGCTTCACCGCAGAGCTCACAGATGTTAAACCTGTCAGCCCCGTCCTCGGCACGGTGCCGCGCCTTCTCCGCGAGGCCAGCGTTGCTATGGTGACTGTGCCTGAAGAAGCTGCCAGCTCAGAGGTGAGCTGTTGTTTTTTTTTTTTTTTTATTATTGTGATGTATGATTTATTCCTGCAGGAGAAACTCGAGCTCTCTCTGATGCTTCACTCACAGACATGATGTTGGTATGATTATGGTTGTTTTTATGTATTCGCTTACATTTTACCGACCTGAATTAACACACACACTCAAACTATCTTCACCGTGGTGTTTCTGAGGAGGAAGGTAAACCCACAAAACAGACTTTGAATCATACATCACTTCAAAAAGGACTCGAGGTGCATTCAAGGACCCCGGTAAATGTCATCACTTCTACGGGGTCCACTCTAGAGGGTGTTGTAGTTAAACGTGCGGCTTTGGGAAAACGTACACGAAACTCATCACTTCTACAAACACACATGCTGCCCCCTTGTGGTAATGCACCACAAAGTTGTATTCACCCATTATTTTTCTTCTTTTTTTTTTCCTCGACTTGTGTGGCACAGGTCGGCTTTGCCTCTGTGGCTCTGCAGGTTTCAAGCTTAGAGACGGGGACGTGCGAGGCAGTCGTGACGCGAACGGGGCTCTTTGGAGAAATCGCAGTCGAGTGGAAAGCTGGGTTTCCCTCGGGACAAACTTTGGCGGGCTTCAGAGACGGAGACGTGGACCCGAGCTCAGGTAATGAATGACGGCCGAATGACGGCCGAATGACGGATTCATTCATGTCTGAAACGACCTGTAGATAGCTGGCCACTGATGAAGACTCACTCTGATTGTTAAAGCTTTGTGTAGCTTAAGTTTTTGTCTCTTTGCAGGGATCTGGTCAATAATGTCTAACTAAAATGTTTTCTTTGTACTTTCACACCAATTTTCTGTGTTTGCTCACATTTCTCACACGGGTAAAGTGAGTAAAACACAATCGGCAACAACTTTTTCAAAAACAAACAACTTTTATGTTCTTGCTATATTTAGATGCTCTTTTCTTACCAAAGTCTTGCAACTAGGATATGAGGCTAATGCCAAACAGACTCACAACTCTCTTCTCTCTCTACATCCAGCTCTTCTAACTATTAATAATGTGTTTCTTTCTTTTATCAAGGCTCGCTGACCCTGGCCCATGGAGAAAGGAATAAATCCATATCTCTCACAGCCATTGCTGACGCTTTAGAGCCAACGTCGTACGCTCTTCACCTCACAGCTGCCACATCCAGCGCCGGTGCTGTCAAGCTCAGGTAGAAAGTGGACCTTTAACTAGTGAATACTGTATAATATAATAATATAATATAATAACGCCTGATGTCCTTTTCCCTTCACAGGTCAGGCTTCACCACAGCAGAGGTCGAGCCTCTGGGGATCTACCAGTTTGCCCCCGATTCTCGCCAACTCGTCATCGCAGAAGACATCCAGACGATAACACTGTACGTCCAGAGACTCTACGGTTCTCGTGGCAACACCACGCGCCTCACCTACGAGACGATAACGGGCAGCGCGACAGCAGGAGACGACTTCCTTCCACAGCCGGACGGCCGCTTGTTCTTCGACTCGCCTCGCCAGACCAACGCTTCGTTCCAGCTGTCCATACTCGACGACTCGCTCTCAGAGCCGGACGAGTACTTTCACGTCAACCTCACCGACGTTCAAGTCCTCAGTCCGGACGCGGCTTGGACGGAGCTCTCTCCTCGACTCAACGCTCAACAAAGCGTGGCCACGGTCACCATCCTGGCCAGCGACGTGACCGGGGGAGTTTTGAGCATCGGACCTGGACTCGTTCAAGTAGCGGAGGACAAAGACGACGAGGAGGCGACGGATCAGGAGCGGAGGGTGGTTCTGAGGGTGCGCAGGTCGGACAGTGTGGACGGGGATGTGAGGGTGTGGGTCCAAGCGTATGGAGGTGTGTATTTGGGTTTAGTTCAACCTTTATTTGACAGGACAAAGTAATTGTATTGGGTACGTTAACGCACATTTAAGGCCACATTATACTTCTCCGACTGCGTATGCGTTATCCGTCTGCGTCACCACGGAGACGCCTCGAGCATTTATACTTCTGCGTCGTGGTGACGGACACTCGCTGCAATTTCCCGCCCGATCAGTTGGGGTCGCTGCGCAAGGTTGTTGTGCTTCTGGCTACAGTGAGCAATGGCGTCCGAGAAAGAAAGAGAGCGAAAGACTGTTGTTGAAACAGTGGCCGTTTCTCACTTTTCTGTGTCACGGAACGCAGTTTTAAGATAATTTGAGGCGAGAAATTGGCCATTAAGGGTCTAAACATGTGCTGTGTGTGTATAGATATGACGTATTTATAGTTCGGCAGCGGCGTTATCGGCGGGGATCAGCTCCGCCTCTGTCAGGACGCCCGGAGCGCACTGAGAGCCGGCACAGAGCAGCTTAGCTCAGCCTGTCCTGAGGACCAATCGCAGCTCTTGCCGTCTCCGTAGTCCCTTGACGGAGTGACGGACACTTAAAAATATTCCGTGCACCCGGAGACGACGGAGAGGCTCTTCGACAGTCTCTGCGTCGACGCAGAGTCTCTACGTAGCCTACGCAGAGCACTTTACGCAGAAGTATAAATTGGGCTTAACGCATGACGCGTTTCCAATGCGACTGACCGGGAAAAGACGCGCATAACGCCATGTTTACGTGACTCCCGATTTATTAAAATGAGTCTCTAAAGTAACTTTAAAAACAGAGGCACACATACGCAGTAAACAGGTACGCTGGTTATTTGTAGCTTAATAAACAGACCGCTCCAGTTTGTCTGTAGGTGCGCTAATGGTGCTAAAGGAGCTAACGTAGCTAACACAGCTAACTGGTAAACGGTGCCCGAACTCCAGTGCCGTGGCACGTAAACATGATGTCACACTCGTCTTTTTCTGGTCAGTCGTCATGGAAACGCGGCATTTGTCAATGCGCATTGACATTGACGCCATTAACACCGTTAACGTGCCTAGCACTATCTATTTGTTAAATACTAACTTTACAACTGTTTTACAGGTTTAAACACACGTTGTGTTAAGTTTACAAATGTTTACTTAAGTGGTTTCCATGGTTACTAAGTACGCCTTTAGCGTGACTGTTTCTCATACAACACCTCAGTGCTCACACATCCAGTCGTGGTTTTAGCACAAAACCGTTAGCCACGACTCGTCCTTGCTAGCAAAGACTAGCAAATACTTTTGGTGTTTTCTCCTATTATGCCCAATCATGATACACTCACTTTCCAAAACAGCTCAACAAACAACTATATAATATAATATTTAATAAGATAACTTTCCAATCCTACATTTTGAGAAAGTGTTTGCACTTTGTGAACCAAACACACTTCTTGTTTTGTCCAGACGGAAGCACAAAACCTCCTCCATTCACACCGGAACCCGCTGAGACGCTCGCAAAGGAGCAGGAGGACTTCCGCCTGGTGTCCACTGTCGTGTCTCTGCAGGCCGGTCAGAATGAGACGGAGGTCGTCCTCCTCATCCTGGACGACGCGGAGCCCGAGGGACAGGAAGTGTTCTTCGTCTACCTCAGCGATCCAGAGGGAGGAGCACAAATCACAGATGGTCCGTATGACGGCTTTGGGGCTTTCGCCAAGATCACCATCCTCGGTAAGATGATTAAAAAAAGAGTTATGTGTTCAGGATGGAAAAAAAAATGCAGTATCTATATTTATTGCTATATATACTTTCATATCACTCATTTTATCCTAGTTTCTTTAGGTTCTAATCATCTGTTTTTTGCTAATGCCTCTTGTTTAGTCTCCATCTGTTGTTTTCAGCAGATTATTTCAGAGATTATTGCTCAGATAGGACTGATTGCAAAGGTATTTATTATTTCCTTCTCTCCCTCTGTCCACACCAGGAAGTGACTTCCATAACGGTATTATAGGATTTAGTTTGGATTCTTTGACGGGCCAAGTGCTGGATGAAGATTCACAGAACAGAACGGCCGTTCTCTTCCTGCAGAGGCAAGAAAACAGGTAATAATAAGAAAACCTGGAAATAATTGAATATTCTATCTCTGCAACCACGTTGTTTATTTCTAATTTTTGCTCTCTTTCTTCTTACGCTCAGAGCGTTCGAGAACGTGCAGGTGTTTTGGAGAGCCACGTTCAGCGGGGCAACTCCGACTCTAGCCAACAACGGAGTGAATCTGACCACGCAGCTGTTGCACACTTCAGGAACTGTGGTGTGCAGGAGAGGAGAGATTATATGTGCTTTTACTCTGGAGGTCCTGGAGGATGAGGTGAGAGAAATGCAGCCACTGCTGTTCTTAGTTTTTATCATTTTAACATTTCCCTATTTGCAGTAAAGCAATTGCGTGTATACCGTATATAGTACATGTACATCCATATGTGACATCTTCAAATAAGCTCTCTGTTTTTTCACACATGAAAACAAGATAAAACAACATAGTAATGGATGTTCCTCTTCGTTGCCGTAGGAGCCCGAGTCCCAGACGTGGTTCTTGGTGGAGATCTATCAGGTCGGGGCTGGAGCCGCCATCAACACGACCGTTCGCTTCGCCAACGTCACTTTGGCGGAGAGCGACGACCCGCGGGGCGTCGTCTACTTCGCCCCGGGCCACAGACTTCCTGTCGCCACGCTGACGACCACGAAACTCAGCCTGCAGGTCGTCAGGCAGGCGAGCACCGGTTCAACCATGTCTGTGCAATACCGCGTTCTGGTGAGTTTAGTTACACACACACACGAATAGAGCTTATTTTCGCCATCGATCAATCTGTCGATTATTTTCTCGGTTAATCGTTTGGACCATACAATTTGAGAAGGATCTTTTTCGAATGTCTTGTTTTGTCCACAAACCAAAATTATTCACGTTTAATGATTTCTTTGTTATGTGGAGCAAAGGAACGAAGAAAATATTCACATTTAAGAAGCTAAAAGAATCAGAAATCTTGTTTTTAATCATGAAAAACGCTTCAAATCGATTATCAAAATAGTTGACGATTCATTTAGTAATTGATTAATAATCGAAACACAGATGGTTTTCTCTGAGCTGTCATTCTGAATAACCGGGAATAATATTTACCATTAAGTCCATGGGCGTTCATAACCATTTAGTCGCTAAAATTAGATTTCCTCCCCCATCACACACACACACACACACACACACACATAACACCATTAGTCGTGACCTCCATAGCAACCACTGATGTTTATCTGTGCGTCTGACCTGCTTTTTGTTGTCATGAGTTTGAGCAGGAGCTGATCTAATCAGGCTGTTTCACAACAACACTGTCATTATATATAGATGGAAAAATCCCCCGCGACCGACGACCTGCGGCTTTGTCCTTATTCAATATGAACAGTCTTATTTAACAGTGATATTGTCTGTATGTATATTTGAACAAAAGTCATGCATCACTGACACCAAACCTCTCTCATCTCATCTCATGGCCACTCTAGCTTTTCTTTGAGGTATTGAGATGAATCATAACTTGGCTTTTCGTCCAGCTCCGGGGGGCATTATACTGTATGTCCGCTGGCACACTATGCTTTTTGATATTGGAGATCAAAGTGAGAAAGTGTCTCTTACTCACTTCACTGAGAATCAAAAAAAAAAAAAAAAACCCTCACAATGACTCGAGGGCCAGGTGATCTGCTTTCAAGCTTCAGAGCTTCAACGTGATGCAAGAATAAGGAGAGTAAAAGTTTATTTTACTCGTGAGAACTCAAACGTCCTTATCGCAGAGTGCAATTTGAAATATGCTCATAGCTATAAAATGATTAAATATAGAAATAATTATAGTGTAATTGGTGATGATATGATATGAATGATAATAATAAGGATAATAGCCTTGAAACTGGATCTGGATCCTGCAGCCTGCAAGATGAGGATACAGAGGGAGAGAGAGAGGGGAAAGGAAGGAAAGACACAAACTAGGGAGAGAAAGAACATGGTTAATGACATGTAATGAAGTCATGAGTGTGAGTGTTTGCACCACAGGAATTCCCCCAGCAGTCCAGGTCTATAGCAGCGATACTATAGAGATGGTCCAGGTTTCCTTGATCCGGCTCTTATTACAATTAACGAACTGACTTCTCATCCTTTTGATGCAAAATAATGTTGATTACAATAATAACTTCACTTTAATTAACATTCACCACAAAAATGTCTTTGTTTTGTTTCTCCTCTCCAGGAGCTTGACAGAAAACAGGTTCTGGGTCCTTTTGTAATCCACGCTGCCAAAGCAGGCGTCGACTTCCCCGAACAGCAAGGTCGTATAACCTTCGACGTGGGTCGCCGCAACGCGTCGCTGGACGTTTACCTCACGCCTGACCTCGCCTCCTCGTCGTCGTCACCGCCGCCGAAGCGCTTCCAGGTGGAGCTCTACAACGCCACGGGGGGCGCCAGAGTGCACCCTCGGTACGGGCTGGCGAACGTGACGGTGGTGTCGAACGCGGCGAGCGCAGCTGTGTGGGTCGTACTGGAGCAGCTGCATCAGCCGCTACGCCCGGATGTTTTGAACCAGGCGTTGCAAGAGCTGATCGGGAAAGTCAGTGAAGCTCTGACGCGTGAGCAGATGACCGCTGTGCTAGAAGCTCTGGAGAAGGTAATAATAATTCATTCATTCATTCATTATTTTTTTTTTTTTTTTAATTCATTATTCATCTATGTATGTATGTATTTATTTATGTTTTTTTTATTAATTAATGTATTTATTTATTTATTTATTTAGTCATTCATTCATGTATTTATTTATTTATATTTTAATTAATTCATTCATTCATTCATTTATTTATTTAGTAATTCATTTATTCATTCATCCATTCATGTATTTATTTATTTATATTTTAATTCATTTATTCATTCATTTATTCATCCATTCATTCATTTATTTATTAATATTTATTTTTTTATTATATATTTATTTATATTTAGTTGTTCTAAAGAAGCAAATATCCATCCATCCGTTTCAGCTGTTGTTGTTTTTAAAGTGCTTTATAAATAAAGTTGGATTTGATTGGATGATAATCATATATATTATTATTATCATTATATACGACATAAATATATCCAGGCACTAGCTTGGTAATAAGAATAATTACCGTATGTCAGGGGTTCTTGTGATATCTTCATATTGAAATGTCTGTCAATCAAAATTGATCATTACTATTTATAAAGCTGAAAATCATCTTCCCTTTTTGCCTTTTTTAGAGTCACCATATCAGGTGTTTGTCAGCGACAGATTTCTGCTGATTCTCTCACTCGCTCCATCGCTCTGTCTTTGTCTCTGTGCTGACTCAGGTGCTCGAAGAAGCCGAGACGACGCCTTTGCACGAGCGCGGCCGCAATCTAACCGGCGAGCTGCTGTGCGCTCTGGCCGACCCCGGCCGAGCCGACACCCGAGGCCTCGGCTACCTCGCTGACGTGGCCGAGCGATTCGCTTTCTCCCTGCTCGCACGCAGCGAGTGTGAGATGTGAGTGTCGATGTCCCCCCCTCGTTCAAATTTCAACATCTCCTCGTCTGTCGTCTTTGACAGAATGATAAATTGGCTTCTTTTTGCGCGATGTCTCCAGCAGGGGCGCCGTCCTGGAAACATGTCCACACATGACCATCTCGGCCTTCCGGTGGTACCCGACGCAGATCAACGGCTACAAATTCAGGGGCCGCAACGGCGATTTCTTCCAGCTTCCGGATTCGCTGTTGCCGGTACCTGCAGGACTGACGGCCGACTGTGGAAACCTCAGTCAGATTCAACTCACCGAGTTTAGAACCGAGCACTGGTTTGTCAGCAATGACACAGCCAGTGCTCTAAATGGAAAGGTAGAGTTTTTTTCTTCACTTACTGGAACAAACACTTCAGATTTTACTGTGATGTTTATATAGAAACACACAAAAAGAGCCGTACAATAGCGATTCTGGAGAAACGAATAACTCCACTCGTCATGAAACAAAAACACTCACAGCTTCAAAGATTTCAAAACTGTGCAAATAATAATGTCCAAAGCTAAAAACAAACTATTACATAAGCGTATCCAAACATGGGAAAACAACATGACCTTTGATGAATCAGCCTGTTCAACAAGCTCTTGATACAAACTCACTCTAAATATCACTGTGTTGCAGTCAAATTAAAGAACGGTGAACATAATAAACTGAAAACCCGCACTTTTTTATAATCGTTTACGGATTTGATTGATTAATTCATGATAAACAAAGCCAAAATTACTTTAAATTTAAGTTTGAAGACAATAACTTCACATTATTTCCTTCGTCATGCTACTGATTAATCTCGCCTTTTAATTTCTAATTTTATAATGACTTGTCTTTTAATTTGTCAAAAAAAAAAAAAAAAAATCATTTTAATCCAGTATTTCATTAGCAACCTGCAGGTGGCAGTGTTGCCTCAACACAAACTCCACATTTGTCGTTTCATAAAAACCCCCCACAGCTGAACTCTGCTCTTCTGTTTCCAGGTATTTTCCGTCAGCCTCGCGGACACAAGGTCACGACCCCTGGAGGACGGTAGTGAGGTGGTGTATCGCATCCACAGCCCGGGTCAGCAGGTCAAACCCGGCCGCTCTCTGTGTCTGCTGTGGAACCAGACGACTGCCAGGTAACTCACAGCACAGACACACCTGTGTTTATTCTTACTCTCTAACACACTGTTAATACGCAGTGTGTTGGAGTAAGAATCTTTAAAGTCAATAACACTTTTATATGGTAACAGCAATACTTCACAGATCTGGAAGAGTGATAAAAAGTCAGGATTTTATTCATGAAGCTCTTTTAAAATAAGTGCAAAGCATAAAAAGGGACATACTCAAGGACAGAAACAAGACAATGCAATGGCAAAAATAATATTTTATAATCATATAAACGCTAAAAAATGATGACATCACATGAAGGCAAGTGTCTAAGAACTGGTTCTGTGAGCTTTATCTCTTCAGGTACTGTACGTCAGTTGGCCCTGACAGTAAAAACATGACTTCCTTTCACTTCTTTAGATCCTCATCTCTTGAGCAGATAACACTTCCCCACTTGAGGATATGCGAGCTGCCTGCATAGCTTCGTATACCAGATCCAAATGAGCTTTAAATATGATCGGGTAAAAAATCGGGTCTAAAATGCAGTGGAAAGACTGTATGAACGGTGCTCGAGTAAAGTAATAAAGTGATTGAACTGAACTGAGCACAAAGGAAAGCAGTGCTAAGAACATGTTGGCAAAATACAGTATATGATAAGTAAGACTTAAACTCTTCTCTTTGCTTTTGTCACAAGGTTCAAGTTCATAAACAAAGCTATTTATACACCACACCTGTGGTTACTTCACGGCCTCCACAACAACAACTTCAAGGCTGTTTTCACACCTAGCAATTCAGTAAAAATACTATTTTCCTCACCTGTGTCAAAATAACAGTGTCTTATCTCTTCGTCTTCACAGCTGGTCATCAGACGGTCCGTACTGCAGGGTCGTGAAAGAGGCCGGGAACTATGTGGAATGTGCCTGCTCCCACTTGTCCGTCTACACGGCCTACGCGGAGTTCATCACCCTCGCCTCCTACAACGAAGCGTTCTATGCCTCTGGGTTTATCTGCATCTCAGGTACAAAAGTACAAAGCGCACAACCCTGACGGTCGGTCCGGAACGACGACCAGATGTGCCGCTGCCTCGGATTAGCGTCAGCACTTCCGTACTTTGCGGATTATCAACCAAGCACGTACAGTACGTTCGGCGCTTGCCTGAGAGGAAGACGCTTTTAATTCCATCTGAATCACATGCGTGCGGTGGAAGTGTCAACTAAAATGCTTCCTGTTCACTTTGAATGGAGCCGTGTTCTGAGCGCTGAGCTGCATTGTGCGCCCGTTGCTTCCTTTTGTACGGGTCAGAAGTTGAGAAAAGTTCAACTCGGACAAGGTTGTTCTCTCTGTTGTTCGGTGTTTTTGACCTTTAAAGTGCACGCACTTCAAATCACCATCACTTTAGCAACATTAGCAACTCTTGCTACATGGGGGACCGTATCTATGTTCCCCGGGTCCTATGTTCCCCGCTTTGTATGTGACCGGGGAACATAGGACCCTTTCTCTAACCCTAACCCTAACCCTACCCTTTTTTTTAAAAAAAAGGGTCCCATGTTCCCTTGTCACATACAAAGTGGGGAACATAGGACCTTTTTTGGGAAAACGGGGAACATAGGACCCGGGGAACATAGGTACGACAGGGATAGCCATGGCAAACGCTGCTCTACTAGTCACTATTAGCTAGATCTAGGACCAAGTGTCAGGTCCGCGCACCGTCAAACGTTAAAACGATGCATACGTGTGAGTCTATCGTTACCAGCAGATGGCAATAGTCTGTAATTATCTTTGAAAAGGGGAAACTGGAAGACATTTTTGAGTATATGGCGCATATTAACTGCAGCATTTGTTCAGACACTCGGGCCTTTCTTTGTGGTACAGTTTCGCCTGTATTCCTAAATAGCCACTGCTAATTCCTGTGAATATTTATAAAAAATATGTATTATTACTAATAATAAAAGAGTCTTTCATGTCTTCTCACAGGCTTCGCGTTGGCCATCATATCGCACGTGCTGTGTTCCCGTTTCCCCATGTTCACTGCCAAACTGCTCACTCACATGATGGTGAGCTGCCTCGGAACGCAGGTAATTTTTCATTTCTGTTTGCTGTGAACCCTTTTTTCCTGTTCTATAGTGCTTCAGTATATCAACCACAGTGAACGCAAAGACACACAAATCAATGCTAATGAAGGCAGAGACCTCAGTATTCCCCTCACATTCCCTCTCTCTCTCTCTATGGACTCAAATGCAGATGGATAGAGAACCTTTGGAAACTATGATAGAGGCATCCATCTCAGTTGCCCACACGCAGTAACACTCTCACTGTGTATAATTAATAACAGAGACAGAAAAGAGCATTTATATTAGTTTATATTCAATATTTTTAACACACACACGCATACACACTTACCCAATCTGACTGAACCAGCAGACATGTCGCCGCTATGTTCGTGGAAATTTGCAGTAGTTTGCGGGCCCGTGGCGCGTCCTGACAACGCAACCATGCCCCCCGCACCCTCGCCCATTAAAAAAACGCAAGCTGTCACATTAGCCGTTAGACCCCGCCGCGCGTGTGTGCATGAATGAGTGCGGGACTGGTAATTTTCCACTGGTGTCCCCTCTCCTCAGTTGACAAACACGAACCCCTACTAAAGCAGACCGTCGTCGGGGACGAACCACCTCGGGCTCGGCCGGTTTATGGCCCGGACAGAGCCCCTGAACCTTAGACTGTTCTGGGTGGAAAATTCCGTCCTGTTCTGTTTCCTTTGTTGATGTTCGAGGCCTTCTTTTTTTTTCACCCCCCTTCGGTTTTGCACGTGTCTGAGATTGTGATGTAGATCTCTTTGGCTTTCTCGTCAAAGGCCAGTTTGACGGAGGCCCGCTTGGATTCCGCGTTCACAAACGTTGAAAGTTGAGCAGCGTGTGCTTATGCCCGGCATTAAGATGTCATTTGGAGATGATGATTGCACTCCCGGTGCAGGATGTGCGGAATGAAAATAGACCATTTGACGTCATCGTCTCAGCTCTGCCGTGTGTTTTTCCGTCCCTAAATCTGAGATCGGACTGCTTGTTTGTTTGTGTCCAAACAGCTGCTTCGACGAGGGTTGAATTGTGTGACAAATTACCAAAACAATCCCACCACGGGCTCCATTTAGGCGTTATTCTGTCACGCGTTTCACTATTAGTGATGTTTTTTTTGTCTTCCAAAGGAACAGGGTTCTTTGTATTTTCCCAAAGTGAAGCACTAATTTATTTCATTTAAGTCGTGTTTGTTTACTACTGTTAAACTCAAGAGAGGCTCGAAAGGCCTGCTTTGAGGCAAAGCATTTGAAATCCAGTATCAAGACGGCAAAAGGATTCTGCGTCTTTGATGGAAGTGACGTACTTATTACTTTGTGGCTCAAAGCCTTGTTCCTGCCTCACCATCAATTTATCTAAACCACACGTGTCAAACTCAAGGCCCGGGGGCCAGATGTGGCCCGCCACCTCATTTTATGTGGCCCGCGAGTGATTAATTGGTCTTAAAATCTGTGTTAAAATAGATCTATGCTGCTTTAAGGCGTGCGTTGACCACAAACTACATTTCCCACAATGCATGGCGATTGCGTTCGGAGTGTATCATTGTGCATCATGCAACGAGTGAAATTGAATACATAATAAATACAGTAAGTTATTTAGTGATATATTACAGAGTAGTTACCTTTATTTTACATTATATTTGGTTACATTTATTCTGTATGACAGTTACATCTGGCCCCTTGAGAGTAACCATTATGCTGATGTGACCCTCAGTGAAAAGTAGTTTGACACCCCTGATTCAAACTGTCAGGTCCAGCTCTGTGGTGACGACCGATGTCTTTGTGTAACGTAACACAGTTGCACAGAAAAGAAGTCAAATCATATCTTATACTATACAAAGCTGGAAAGATTAGAAGCTCGGGGGTTGAATTTAGGAAATTTAAAGGAACTAATCCTAATGTCTTAATCCGTCTGGCTGTCAAAATATGTCCCACACCTCAGGATACTTAAGGCATTCTACGTCTAACACCACCAACGACAATGAGGTGAAGCATAAATTAAAAGTAAAAGAACATTTGCAAGATTACAATAATAACATGATGAAATTGTTAGTTTCAGTGTGTCTGCCGTCTCCTCCTTCACATTCGTTTCTGTCAAAACAAAACTCATCTCTGTTGTCCCACAGGCACTGGATTAGTGAGAACAGTATAATATATATGTGCATGGGGGGGGGAAAAATCCATGAAAATCCATGAATTCATCTCCCCGTTGTTGGCCCTTGCAGGTCCATCTCAGTTTTTGGTTTTCTAAAGCTTCTGAAAATATACCTTTACAATGCATTTTCTACAAACCGTGACAAACGGTGTGTTTGCGTGTGGGACAGCGTCTGGCTCTGGCCATCAGTCCATCCTCCCCTCAGCAAGACAACTGAAGATTGTCTGTGCAGAGTGGAAATTTACCCAGTGCATATGTACTGTGTAAGTGAACCTGCCCAGGCTGCACGTTCATATCTGGATCCACCTCATGTGGCTGAAAATGGACATAAAACTTAATTCACTCTCCACTAATATATCACTATAGCCTGTGTCAGTGCACATATATTTGTGTTGTGCGTCATGTGGACTACAGCTATACATGGCCGCTAATGCAATAATGCAGCATTGTACTCCGTGACGTGAATATTCATGTTATTCATGTTGTTTTGTTTCCGTCTCCAGGAGACAGATCACTTGTGTCTGCACTCCAAACGTCGACTGTAGACGGATAAATGTTTTTAGTGAAGTGGTTTTCCCTCAGTGTTGTTATTCTTCCGAGTAATTCGACTTCACATGCGTAAAAATAAACCTAATGCGGGCTAATCGCTGGCGGGTTGTGCTCTATCCACTCTCCAGATTTAAAAACTGTGAAAATTCATTACAAATCATTGACCCACGCTAAAGTTTTGCATCAAAAAATACAGTGTGTTCCACTTAAATCAGAGGTTTGAAATCGATAATGAGGCTCTGCGTGGTATTTTGCTCGCACGCATAGCAACTTGTCCATGGGTAAAAATGTAGTGTGCTATGTACTATAAATCATAGTACTATAAAGTACTATGATAAAGTACAACTGACTTAATGTGACAGTGACAGAAAGTGCAATTAACTGTAAAAGAAGCAGTGTGAAGTAAAGGCTAACTTTAGCTGTTGACTTTTGCGTCTCATGAACAATCCATCCTCATGCTAGCTTATCTCACAGGTGGTATTTTGGCTAACTTTAGCTACAGGCTTTAGCTGGCCTTTTGGGTGGGTTCACATCAATTATGCTAGTTTGTCTAGGTGATAGTTTGACTGATTAACTGCAGTCTGTTCTTATCTAGACTTTTGGGTTTCATCAAGTTGGGCTTGGTCCATGCCCATCCTCATGCTAGCTTGTTTCACAGGTGATAGTTACGGCGCTATTCCAATTATACAGTTCTTGTACTACTCGGCTTTACTTAAACTGGACGTTTATCATGTTAGCTAACCTCACAGATGGTCACGCATCCATTTCTTGTGTCTGGCTCCTCGATTTTGGACTATTATGGCAGAAACCATGACGATAGTTGAACATTATCAATCTTCCCTTAGGGCTTGTACTGAGAAACTTGTTCTCTCTCCCAGAAAAGAATAACGTCATTATTTTCTCGCTTTACTAGAGTAAAGTCTCCCGCAGCCCATCTGTTGTCTCTCAGAATAACAGCACTCAGAATACAGCTATATTTGCTGATCTCCATCTAACATTATATTAACACATGTATATCCACTGTAATAAAATGTTCCTTCATGTCCCAAACAGCCAATACCCACACACACGTTGACCCCAGTCCTCCCAGGGTTTTATTCCAGTATCAGGGTGTTTAAGTGATTCTTAGTTCTGGTTATAGAGGATTTCCTGTTAGCTCTGGGACTGGTTCCAGCATTCAGAAATCTGCTCCTCAAACCACAATGGCAAACACACACGGGCATCCGTGTACACACGCACGCACACATAAACACAACCTTTCACACACACACCCCTCATACACCCCCCCACACCACCCGGTCGCCTTTGTCACTTCCTGTCTCAGAGGAGAATAAAGAAGTGGTGTGATTGCCGTCAAGATTCGTCAGCATGAGTGTATGTGGAGGTGGGTGGAGGTTGGGGTGGGGTCCAGGTTTTTGGACAAGCGTGCACGCTCTCTGGGATAAAGGGAAGTATGAATTCAAGACCTTACCCCGTCATCTTCTGAAAACTGTAAGATCAACACGGGGCTTCGTACTGTAAATAAAGTGAGCAATTCTGCAGTTCCTGAGGAAGTTTATCAGTTTCCATCGTGCCCATCAATCATTAAGCCGATAAACAGACACAGTATTTTTGTCCGCTGGAATGGGCCGATCATTTTCATTTTCAGTGCTTGTTCTCACGAGTGTACGAAATGAGAACGCGTAAAGCAGGGAAAGAGTAATAATAAGTGTGAGTAACTAACATTAAACGTCTCTTAAAGTCATTTCATCAGGAGGAATTGGACATTTTGGGGATTTCTTGAAGACATTTCCCCTCTTATCCCAGAGGTTTCTCCAGTTCTGAAAGCATAGTTCAGCCCCGGAATGTATCCTCAGTGGATTCCATGTCCAGTTACTGCTACTGATTTATTGAATCTGAATTTGGAGAACCGACCTCCGTGAATGTGAATCTACGCAGACGAGCCTTTCATATACTTTAGACGGGGCCTTGCATTACACGGGCCACCATCTTCTCATCTCAGCAACATCCCGTGTTTCTACAGCAAACTGAATTGACGAACAAAGCTACAAATTAAGCTGTGTTTGGTACAGTAGTGTACGGACTGTAATGGTAAAGCCTTGGGTCAAGCGTTTTGGCTAAGAACAGTATATTTACTTGGTAGGCGTTTGCGTTATTGGCTTTGCCCGTTGGTTGTGTTGGCGAGGAACGTAGTGTGATGTCGGACTGGTGCGAACAACGACATCAGACAACAAAGGAGGACACCTAGCAGCTCTTTTTTTGAGATACCTAGCTTTGTATGAGAATGGACCGCAGACGTTAAAGAAACCTTACTGACCGTACCGTACCATTATACTCTTGTACCCCAAGGAAAGGGTGCCAAAAATGGAACAGTTCATGCTGGTTATTTAGGGACTATTCCTAATAGAAACGCAAAAAATAATACGTACGGTTACACTCGATGGAAACGCTGGACCGTCAATGTTCCATACCTGCTACTAGTGAACGTTATTGACTCTTCAGTTGTTTTTGGTGTTGCTTCACACGCCAAGTGATGAAATGGTGTAAAGTACACTACAATCCTGTACGACTCATCAGTTTCACCACTGACTATATTTTTTTGACATTTTACAAAACTGTTAACAGACACTTAAATCGCCCGCTGGAATGTCTGTCAGAACTCAACACACAGTAGTTCAGGATTTTTCTGACATCGTCATCTATTTCAGCCTTACTTTATGCTGTAAAAATACTAAATTAAAAGAGAACTAAAATGTCATAATATAGTATGTGACCTTCTATTTGTCTCAAACTGCTTCACAGAGCTTACTGTGTTTACTTTATCTCCCCATTCTCCTCAGGATATGAAGTCGTCTTCAAGTGTGGAGCACTTTTAATGACACATTTAGTCATAGTCGTGTAGTCGTACGAGCACTTATTCATGAGTCAGTCAGGTTACTTTTCTACTAACGTGGTCTGACATTATTCTTGCCTGGATTACATCGTGGCACACACAGAAGGAATCGACCCATCCTTGAATCCTTATTTGGTTTTCTTGGTACACTATTGACCCCTAATATGAAACGTTACGTACCATCTTTGCTCTTTTATAATATTCATTGAAATCAGTGTGTGTGCATGTGTGGTTGTGATTAATTTATGACCGTGCACTTTTTCAGAATGTGCCATTTAGGCAGGAATTCATTTTTCTAATCATCTGCTGCTGCTGCTGCTGCAGACTCTGACCTTTTGCGGACTCTGGAAGTTGCACTCTCATTTTCGCCAAATGTCCTGTTGTCGTAACAGCTGCCGACCCCAGATACGTTTCCATGAACTTTCCTCCCGTTTCCAGCTACCTTGTCACGTAGCCGTGAGAGCGAGACGCGACACACGGCAAACAGAAAATCCTGCCGTGGATAAAAATGGTGCTGCTGACTCTCCGCTACACTAGAGATAATGCAATTAACAGATGAGTAAGATCACTCGTGGCAATTTTCTGCTATTTGCGGTCGCTAGCTTCCTCGTAATCTCATTCTATCGCGACAGGCAATAGATTATTTTGGTTTCCAAGGTCACATGTACTGTCACAAAGAGGAATATGTAACTGTTAACATGCAACAATGGCCATTGTCGTCGGCCCGTTACTGAACCCCACACACACACACACACACACACACACACACGGAGAGACGGCCACCTTTTACCTGATTCTGTGGAGTCATCCGGGTTGTCCGTCGCCGGGTTGATGACATTGTGTGTGTGTGTGTGTGTGTGTGATAAACAAAGTGGGAGCCTTCACTTGTCAAAGTCCCCTGCTCTATTTTTGGAGTTTGACAGCTTGTCTTGGCAGACCTTTGTGTGTGTGTGTGTGGAGTGGAGTGAACCTTGGAGGTTTGCAAAAGTGAAAACACGGCCGAACTCTAGAGCGCTTGAGGTCGTCGGTCGTTGCTTACTGACCGAGATTATTTTCAGTTATTGTCTCCAGACTTCACCTGGGTTGGTGATTAAGAGGTTTTTTTCTTTCTTGGAACTGGTGTGTGGACATTCGTTGCTGTATACAAGAGCCGAAAGTGTGTGCATTTGAACACGTTTGACACATTCCTAACACCGAAATGTGCCGATCAGGCCAATTCAGTTGATTGCGCTGCTGTTTTTGTGACCCGGGCTGGGATTCGGACACTCTACGCTAGCAGAGACAGAAAGAAAAACTATTAGCACACCTAATACTAATCTACTCCTGTGGTAGTTGATATCTACACACCTATGTTCCGAAATCCCTATGTTCCGAAAGTCTTATGTATTACATTTATTGCAAATACATGCCCGAAGGCTAATTCCAAGTACAAGACCAAGTTTTGGTCTCCATGAGGACTACTGGTCCTGACGAGACCATAACAAATACAAGTAAGCTAGCCCCTTACTACTTACTAACCTTAACCATCACAACTTAGTGCCTAGCCTTAACGCTAACATAAACCCTAACCCTAAAACCAGGTTTTAAACCTGATAAAGGTCCTTTAAAGTTGTGGGGACATAAGCCTTTTGGAACATAGGGATTTTGGAAATATAGGGCTTTTCCCCAACTTTAACGGCGTTAACCGCTATCTACGTTAACGCGTTTTCGTGACGACTGTTTTCGGAAAAAGACGTGCGCTACGTTATGTTTATGTGACGCGGCACCGGAGACCGGGCATCGTTTACCAGTTAGCTCCGTTAGCTCCGTTAGCTGCGTTAGCTCCTTTAGCGCCGTTAGCGCGCCTACAGTCAAAATGGAGCGGTCTGTTTATTAAACAATAAGAGCAGCACTACAAATAACCAGCGTACCTGTGTACTGCGTATGTGTGCCTCTGTTTTTAGAGTTTAGCGTTACTTTAGAGACTCATTTGAACAATGAGCTTTCCCCTTCTGTTTTCCCCCTGTTGGCAGCCAGTGTCATAAGTGAGAGCGACTGCACGTCCTCGACTGGTTCTCGGCACAGTCGGTGTTGACAGTGTGTCAATACCGGTGTTTGTGTTGAGCTTAATTTACAGTTTGTGTGTTTAAGTAACTGTGGATTAAGCAAGTTTCAAACATCGCGTTTCCTCTGACTGGTGAAAAGATGAATAATCCTTTAATCTGGAACAGGAAATGGTGGAAACAGAGAAGTAAATCAATAAATGTTATAAAACCATATTATAAAAACCGGCAAATGTGGCTCCTGGTCGTCACAGTTATAAAACACATACAAATGTACACGCACACACACACACAGAGCCTGGGGCCTTCAGCTCCTCAACATTCTGACCTGTAGGGGGCACTGTAGCTCCACAGTTAGAACCAAGTTCAACGGCAGAAGTGAATGAAGTGGCTGCTGGTCAATGACTCCTCCGAGCTCGTCTTCTGTCTGTGATGGGACTCAGTTTAGTTTAGGAGCGTAGGAATAAGTCGTCCAGTCTGATTTTTTTCTGAATGAGTTTGGAGAATCTGAACGAGCAGATCATTCATTTTCTCACAGCTTTATCCTCCACGTGGGTGTCAATCATTCACGATCACACACGTACGAGCGTCCACTTCACCAAATCCCCACTCGGTGTGTGTTCCAACTCCAAACACAGGGACAAAAAAAAAAAAAAAAACCCGGGGATCCAAGGCGGTGACCTTTGAGCTGTGAGGCAACAACAACGCTGACCACTGTGTGAGCAGAGCTTAGATTTAACGATTTAAAAGAAAAAGAAAGAAACGCTGCAACAGTTTACAGCTCCATTACGGCTATATTGAGCCGATTCAAAGTCCTCGCGGCATAATTGTGCTACTTTAGTCTAATTTCAGTACAGAAAGAAATAGGCGGTCGATTACGAGAGGAAAACGGAGACATGAGAGCACAGCAGTGTCTCTGATTAAGTCCACATTTGACTGTGGGGGGACAATGAACACTGTGTGTGTGTGTGGTGTTTGTATTCATTATGTTGTGGGGACATAAATCTGTTTACGCGGTCGGTACATTATGGGGACTTTTTGTCTTTTTTACTACAGTTTTAGATGGTTAGGTTAATTTTAGGGTCAGGATTAGGATCAGGACGGTAGTAATTATGCTTAAGGTTGGAGTAAGTGTCCAGGAAATGAATGTAAGTCCTATGAAGACATGGGAACCAGTGTGTGAGTGCGTGTGTGGCTGGTATTCCTTATGTTGTGGGGACCTGAATCTGTTTACACACTTGCGTTGTACTTGTTGTCCCCATAATGTAAATGACATCATTTTAAGATGTTTTAAAGCTAGGCTGAGGTCAGGATTAGGATTAGGACAGTAGTAATTATGGTTAAGGTTGGGAGTAAGTGTCCAGGAAATGAATGAATGTAAGTCAATGCAATGTCCTCTGAAGACATCGGAACCAGCGTTTGAGTGTGTACGTGTTGCATAAGTTGTGTGGACCAATTGTCAAACAAACCTATCTTAGTGAGGACATTTCTGCCTGATCCACATAACTTTAACAGGTTTTTTTGGAAGATTAAGACCTGGTTTTAGGGTTAGGGTTAGGTCAAAAGTTAGGGTTGGGTACTTAGTTGTGATGCGTAAGGTTCAGGTAAGGGGTTAAGTCTATAAAGAGGGTGTCCACATAAAGAGTGTGAGACCAGCATGTGTGTGAATGGACATTTAAACTGCTGCTGCGGGTCAGTCGCAGAATCTTTAACTGGATCGATGACGGCCAGTCTGCACAGCAGTGAATGAGACTGCTGGGATTCTCAATCAATATGATTAGACATGTACCTACAGACCTGATCATTTCCTGAATATATTGCACGTGGGAAGACCAAGACCATGGATTTCCATTGGTGGATCAGCGCACACCCACATCATGTATGCACTGAAGCGCACACACACACACAGTATATGTTAGTTTTGTGGTAGAGGAACTCGGAGAGTGTGTTTGTGTTCAGGGAGCTGACCCCGCGCAGCTGCGTTCAGTTTCCGTGTGCACACATGTGTCTCGTGCCGTGCGGCGCAGAGCCTCGTCTGTGTGTCTGGCCTCCAGACGGGCTTCGCTTCAACACCAGATGTTGAGGAAGGAAATTCGAGAGGCCCGCTCTCCAAAGTGGCCCCTGTTGTGATGGAAAGCAGCTGCAGCTTTTGCAGCAGCTTTTGCAGGACGACAGTGGCCGTTTGGAGCGGCGCGCGAATGAGCGGAAAGAGCCGACGAAGGCCTGTTGGACGAGAGCTAAATGTGTTTGCATGTAGGAGGTTACTGTGTCTGTGTGGAGGAGGCGGCAGCAGCAGCAGCAGCTCTGCTCTGTGTGCATGTTTGTTGCATGAGCAGAGTCAGAGATGCGGCAGGACATGCAGAACATGCACTAAAACCACAACAATCACATCTAATTACTATTTTTTATCATCAATTCATCTGTCAGGGACTTGTTTGGTCCATGAAATGTTGAAAAATGTTGATTTTAGTGTGTTCCAAACCCTTCTTTGTCAAATGGAGCAAAGAAACCAGAAAATAATCACATTTAAGAAGCTGAAAAATAAGAAAGCTTCTTTCACTTATTAAGAAACCCCTCTTAAACCTTTAAACCTTTGTGTTTTATTCCTTATTTTATTGATAAAAGGGCCAGAAAGCGTCCTGTAACTAAGTTTTTTTTGCCCGTTTTTCCAGAATATTCAAATGTCTGGCAGTTATTTACAATTGACTGCATGTTAAATTCGCGAAAAACAAAACACTGCAGTGATTTTGCATGTTAAACTTGAATATTTGAACAGTATAAAACATATTTAAAGTAACATTTGTTGCCTAAAAATGGACATTTATGGCAACAAAGATGCCCATTCTCTGGCTTCCTGCAACAGCGCTAGTAAAATGACCGTAATAACCGCACATTTGCTTTAACGTGCAACTTTTTCAGCTTTCAGAAACAGTTGGAATTTTTCCGACAGCACAAACTAATGCGTAAATACGATAAAGGAAACGTGACGTCTGCGATACGCTCGGCATTAAAGGGTTAATTATCAAATTCGACTAATGGCGAACTTAATCCTAATCTATGCAGTGATTTGGCTTTGTTTACATTATTATAAAAGAGAACTTTATGTCGTAAAAGAACAAAGAATCAAAATTGATTACTCATAACCTTCTTTAATCCCTTTAAGTTTAAAACGGTACAACTGCACTATAACTATAATAAAAGCTCTTAAACTAGTCATTTATTGTGGGAATATCAGAGATTCCCAGCACATAAACAGGTTCTGACTGCACTGCAGCGTGTGCGTGATGCAGATGGTCAAAAACGCAGTGTTGTGGTTGTTTGGATGTGAAACACGGCAAACTGTGGGCGGGTGTTTATTTGCAAACAGCCGACTCAGCAAAGAGGTTCAACTCCAAACACCTGTGAACTTTACTCCCTGTGGTATGACCTTAAAGCAGAGTGACATGCATTTTAAAAAATAAACACTTGAAATAGTTTCTGTCAATAAATGTGGCAACTATTCTGATGTTAGACACTGTGAAATATGTACGATAGACTTTAAGACGGGCTGTAATTCCATTAATTATTATCAAAATAGTTAATCTGAGTCTTTTTATGTAATTAAATCAAACTTTCTGATAATATATTCTCAAAGAAATCATTAAAACTGTGTGTGGATTCAACACCATCATCATTTCCAGGTTTAGGACACATATTGATCCACATATTCACATTTTATGGACCAAACGAGTACTTGATTCATTAAGAAAATACTTGTTATTGTTGTTGCAGATCTAATTTTAAGAAATACTCTTATTTATCTAACCTAGTAGAGCAGTTAATATACACTTAAGCAATGTGTTGAGCTTAATTTACAGTTTGTGTGTTTAAGTAACTGTGGATTAAGCAAGTTTAAAACATCACGTTTCCTCTGACTGGTGAAAAGATGAATATTGTGGTATTTTAAGTGAAATTATTCAGTGTCAACCAGCCTAATATTTCAGTATTTGCATTATTTTAGTGAGTAAATAGTCATTTATGTTGATGGATAATTACGCTAAAGCTTCAGCTGTAATAACTACATGCATGTGTTCAAAGATACAAAGTGACGTGGACAGATTATTAATCTGCGCATGAAAACAATAATATATAGCTACATATGGGAAATACTTTTTCAGGTTTTGTGATTTTCCTGATTTCAAAGAAGTCGTCACTTATTTTTGTACGTGTCTTGTCAGCGAATATTGTACCACTTTTATTTCTACACACACACACACACACACACACACACACACTGTGGCCCACTAACCCAGCTTCCAGCCCGGCGTCACGTGACCTGTTCCAGTGTAACTTCCCCCGTGTGCATCAGCGCATAAACAACACTCCTGCTGCATGTTGATGATTCCTGCACGTCTGCAACGTACACACACACTGTTGCTTTAAAGCCTCTCCTACTGTAGTAAATGTACTTATATATATATATGTGTGTATATATATATATATATATATATATATATATGTGGTGTCTTTGTTATGAGGTGATCAGAAGAGGCTGAAGTTTTCCGATGCTGTGATCGATGGTCGTAAGAGGTCGGACAGAAGCTGCTTCGATGGAAATTCACCACCTCGGTTACGACACGAGCGACAATCGCATGTTTCTCTCTTTTTCTCTTTATTTATCTTTACCTTCTCTGTGTCTCTGAACAAAGGCGTTAAAGGAAACACCCAGGCAGGGTGCAGGCTGCGGCTGGAGCCAGCTAGATCAGACCGGTAGCTGTTAGAGAGAAGAGGGGGAGGAGGAGGAGGAGGAGGAGGTGATGTAAGGAGGAGGAGGAGGAGGAGGAGGAGGAGGAGGAGGAGGGGGAGATGAGGGAAAAAGATGGGAGGAGGAGAAGTGTGGGTAGAGTGTTTTGGACACGAGACTGGATGGATCGTCTGGCGAGCAGACAGCAGCCAATGCCCCGTTCCCTCAGTGATGTAATGCATAGGGAGGGAGGCTATTTTTAGCCCCGATGGTTGGCTAAGCTGCCTCAGCATTAGCACACACACACAGGCTTTATTTATCGGGAGCCAAAACTTGTAGCTGTTTATTGTTTTTTCGTCGCTGCAGTTTGGTGCAGTTTCTCTCCTTCTCGGTCTGCTTTCTTGGACCTTTTATATATTTGCTGGAACATTTGGTAACACTTTAGATTAGAGAACACATATTCACCGTTTGCTAGGTGCTTAATAGCATGCATATAAGTAGCATACTAGCCCTTTATTAGTCAATATTAAGCACCGTATGCAGGAAAAGTCTTAATTCATGTCATAATAGAGGTAGAATAAGGTTATGTAAAATAAGGTGCGTTAATGATTAGGGCTAGTATGCTACTTATATCCATGCTAGTAAGCACCTAGCTAATGGCGAATTATGTGTTCCCTAATCTAAAGTGTTACCGAACATTTTTTAAATTTATTTATGCGTCTTGTGTAACTGTTGTATTTTCATTTCTCTTTTCCTGGCGCACATTCTCAGGAACTTTTTGACAAACGGCAAACGTTGAATGTTTTAATCTCGATGAGTTTTAATTCCATGTTCCATTTACCGCAGCTGAGCGAAGGTTTAAATACAGTATTTTGTATATATATATGTAGATATAAGGAGAAGAATTCTCCAGGCCATCAGAGATGTGGAACAAACACAAACATCATCTCTGAGGTTGACTGACAGTTTGTTCTCCAGGGCCGTAAAAAAACAAAAAGGGGGGGGGGGGGGGGGGCTCTGTAGATAGGGAGATGTTTACTGTGTAGATAATGAAACCCCATCCTCTAAGCAGAGAGTATTACATGTAATTAAGTAGATGCTGTCCTAGATCCGGACCTGGACTTGTGACTGATTTGGTTTCGTATTTGTATTTTAAACATGCTAACGTTTAATTGCGGTCAAGGTTTAGTGAAATATCCGGTCCATTTTCAACCACTTTATCCTATCGGAGCTGCTGGTGCCAAACCCAGCTGACGTTGGGTGAACTCTTCTTCTTCTCCTGGTTTTATTTGGTATCAACGAGTAACAAAGATAGTTGGTGGACTAAGTAAACCATCGAAACACGAACTACTCTGTGATACATATCACTTTACTTTGCATAAACGATAAAATAAAAATTCAAAGATAGAAGAATTCAATTGCCGACAATCCAATTTGCTAAGTGCATTTCTTTCAACTTGACCTCCACTAAAAGATCCAGGGTGGAAACTTCAGGACCAATTATAATGTTCGCTGTAAATCACCAACTCTCACGCGAGTTTACTTTTCCGTCCTGACACGAGTCGTTTGAGTTTAACATCGTTTGTTAAAACAGAGCTAATGCTCTATTTTGAGAGGCCTGGAGGGATTTCATAGCGTCGCTAATAAGAGATTATGCTGATCTGAAATGGCAGGTTTCGTCATCTTCGCTCATTTGCCGTTCGGCAACGTCAGGGTTAAGACGTTGCGTGTTATCCGTTTCACAATAAGCTAATAAATCATTAGCTCACAGGCACGGTGTGCATGTGAATGTGACCTTTGGTGGTTCCTGTTTTACCAGATACAGGAGCAGCTCCTCCCTGCCTCTGTTTGAAACAAGTCTGTAGCCTAAAGGTCTAGACAGGTCGACTCCCAGTATCTCACACAAAAGGAGAAGGAGCGCGACGACGAGTTGATTTTACTCTAATCCAAAGCCCTGTGGTAGCCCATCATTACAGTACAGTACAGAGTGTACACAGTAACACCTGTGTTGGTTTAACACTGGACGGAACAATGGACACACAGCTGTAACCATGACGCCAAATCTGCTTAGCTGTAACCTCGGGGAAAGTAGGTCTCTTACGCTTCCAGTTCGTCCTGTAACACACTTTAGTTTAAGCGCTGACTCAGCGTTTTCGTTCAGAACCACCACATTTGACCTGCTGAACACGGGTGTCAACCGTTTATGTCTCGATAAAAGCAACAGGTAAAGATTTGATTCGTCTTCAAATGTCCGTCACAGGTTCAGTCATAGAGATTGTGATGGTCGTAATAAAAGCTCATCAGTCACCGTGTCGGATGTCGGATGATCAATCGCACTGACACAGATTCTTGCCCTGTCTTTTTCGGGAGGCTGACAATCACCACTAATATGACTCCTCACCAGTCATCCGTTTACGACGCGGTGCGAGGTCATAGGTCATCGGGCGGGGAGGCGCGGGGCGAGGATCCGCCGTCGTCGTCTTCGTCGTCATCAATCACGGCGACTGGAGAGGCCGTTGCGTGATGCTCGTGAACTTGCAGTCCCTCGAGGAGACGTTGAACAGAGACGTTCTTCAGTGTCACTAATACAGCTGGGATTTACGGCTCTTTGAAGGGAGCCGGGACTCCAGGAGACGCTCTTTTCAAAGAGAGACGTTCAAAAAGACTGAGCTCTTTCTTATATATATTATATATTTTTACAAAGCTTCCTTGGATGTTTATATATATATATGTATATATATGTCTATATATATGTATGTATGTATATATACATATATGTATGTGTATATATATATATATATATATATATATATGTATGTATATATACATATATATGTATGTATGTGTATATGTATGTGTATATATGTATATATATGTATGTATATATACGTAGGTATATATGTATGTATATATACGTAGGTATATATGTATGTATATATACGTAGGTATATATGTATGTATATATATATGTATGTATATATATGTATGTGTATGTATATATATATTTATGTATATATACGTATATATGTATGTATATATACGTATATATGTATGTATATATACGTATATATGTATGTATATATACGTATGTATGTATATATACGTATGTATGTATGTATATATACGTATGTATGTATGTATATATACGTATGTATGTATGTATATATACATATATGTATGTATGTATATATACATATATATGTATGTATATATGTATGTATATATACGTATATATGTATATATGTATGTATATATATGTATATATGTATGTATGTATGTATATATATGTATATATGTATGTATGTATATATACATATATATATATGTATGTATGTATATATACATATATATGTATGTATGTATATATACATATATATGTATGTATATATACATAAATATGTATATATGTATGTATATATACATAAATATATATGTATGTATATATACATACATATATATGTGTGTGTGCATATATATACACACACATATATACACACATATCTATATCTATACAAAGATATAGATATGTGTGTGTATATACACCCATATATAGAAGGTTTGGGTTTAGTAGACATTTTGTTGGTTAGGGTTAGGAGATGCATTATGTCCTAAATAAGACTGTTGTACAAGAACATGTGTGTGTTCTACTGACCTCTCTTCTAACGTTACATAAGAGAAAAATACAAAGCACATCAGAACACAATACGTCCACTGTTATTTGAACTAAATGACATTAAGCATGTTCTATTAACCAGACCTGAGTAAGCAGCTATAATAGACTGGACCTCTGTTAAAAAAAAGACTGATAACAACAAGACTCTTGATCTTTAATCTCAAATAAAAATCCCCTGTTACAATGTTGACTCACTCGACCTGCTTCACTGTACGAGTTTACCTGGTTTCCACGCTTGATCTTATAGGCAGATAAGTGTGTATCTGGCCCCCAGGGGCTCATAGGCTCATCACAGCCACGTCACACACACACACACACCTTTGCACCTGTTAAAACATCTCCAAAGAGTTAAGTATTTGAGTCATTTAGTGTTTTTCCCCTCCGGCTACAAAGGTTTTGTCACGGAAAGATTTAAAAAATCAGGCTCCGCAAAAATATATAATCAATGAGCAGGTTTTTCAGCCATTCCAAGATGACAATGCCAGGATTCAGTGAGCTCAAGAGGGGTTCATGAGAGCATTTTAGTCAGCATTTTTGAATTGGGTGGCCAATTAATAGTCAGTGTTTATCTATATTTACTGTAAATCACCTTTGTTGCATTTAAAAAGTTGAGTTTTAATTTCGAGTTTAATTCATAAAGATCTTGGCGGGAAAAAATAGAATCGGCTATATCATTTAACAACATTACACAAATATATATATATATACAGTACGTGTTTCCCAATCTGTTATTATTATAATGACAAAAGGAAAAAGTTGTGAGACTGTATTTCCACAGATTTAAACGAATAGAATAATATCACGCTACAACAATTCTGTGCTAATCGAGACAATCATAATAGCGATACGTCACGATTAGTGCTGGGCACTAAGTTAACGTGCGTTTCCATGACGACTGACCGGAAAAAAGACATGCGTGGCGTCACGTTTACATGCCGCGACACCGGAGTCCAGGCAACCGCTTACCAGTTAGCTGCGTTAGCTCGATTAGCGCCGTTAGGGCGCCTACGGTCGAACTGGAGCGGTCTGTTTATTAAACGAAAAGGGCAGCGCTACAAAAAACCAGCGTACCTGTACTGCTACCTGTACACATACTGCGTATGTGTACCTCTGTTTTTAAAGTTTAGCGTTACTTTAGAGACTTTTTATTGAGATTTTATTGACGCAGAGTCACGTAAACAAGACGTCACGCGCGTTAACGAGTCACGATATATCACCTAAGCGATATTTCGCCCACACCCCTAGTGGAAACCCTTAATTTCCGCTCACAGAAATGAATTAATGCTGAGTCATTTATATTTTACATGTACAAATACCCCCCACCCCCCCCCCCCCCTCAGTGGTGGTTTGGGCCCTCCAGGTTGAAACCACTGCTCTAAAGGCACCCACTGTTATTTTATCTGACTGCTGCAGGTGTTCAGCAGGTTTCACTTCTTTACCGTACGTCTTTATTTAGCATTTCTCGCCCCGGTATCACTCCCCTATTGTTTCTACATGTAGTATGGGTGTGTGTGTGTGTGTGTGTGTTGGTTGAGTCATTCTGTGCCCTTGGGCCAACAACTCTGCCAAAAAACACACACACACACACACACACACACAGAGATAATCTCTGTGTTCCCATAAGCGACCTCCTGAGCGCCGTGCTTCTCCACTCAGACTCAGTTCCAGGCAGTTCAGGCATGAATTTCCCGCCTGTGTCATTCCCTCCACTCACGCCCTGCAGGGATTGGAACTCAAAAAAAAAAAAGTGTGACTCATGGTTCATTTTTGTTTCATTTTATTTTGCATGCCCTGACTTTTCCTCCTGACTCAGCAGGAGGATGCAGACAGTGGAAAATCCAAAAACGGTCCAGAGGGAAAAATAACACTCTTTTTTCTGACGTCGTCCTCGAACTCAAACAGGCATTCATGGAGTCGTGTGGAGGGCACGTCTCTGAGTAACATTCTTTTTACTGGGATTAACCTGAGCACTCAACAAGAACAGTGTCTCCACTCAACATAATCTGTTTACGCGGTGACTATAGCGACGTTGACGCTATGCTAGTTAGCCAAAAATCACTGGGTGGTTCCAGAATGTCTTAAATGAAGAGTCGCAGATAATCTGCTGCTGCTGCAGATTCAAACACAACCACTAGATATTATTATTAAAACTATGACTATTACATAAAAGCTTTATTAGCTTGCGTTAGCTTGCTGTGGTTAATCACGTCTTTTTATTGTAACACCACAGCTTGTAGTAATTGATGCTCACATGTAAAACCGTCATAGCACAGTAGTTCAAAACTACATATATTACAGATATATATGCACTCGCATACCTGTATATTGTTAGCCTAATAGCATAGTTGCCTGTTATGTTTGAACGTTTTCGGAAAAACAAGATAGAAAACATTTATTAGCAAGAACATTGGTAACGTTAGGCAGATATCACAAAAAAAGACATCTGATGCAATTATGCTATTAGGCTAACAATATATCATTATTATTATATTATATAATTACTGCATTTTCCAGTGTGTTATATCATCCTGGTAAAAGATTTGTTGTTTTCGATGAAACTTCTTCATACAGTCTCTTAGATTAATGTGTTTATTATTTTTTGATTAATCTTGATTACTTGTTCGGCCCGTAAAAATGTCAGAAAATGGCGATAAATGACGACGCGGTGCTTCTCAAACCTGCAAATGATGTCTTGTTTTGTTCACAAACCAAAAGCAGTCAGTTTTAATGATTTCCTTTGTTATATGGTGCAAAGAAACCAGAAAATATTCACATTTAAGGCGCGGAAATGTCAGAAATCGTGTGTTAATTATTGAAAAAAGTCCGATTTACGTGGTAATCGCGGCCCTACAGTCTGTTCTCGTGACGCAACAGTTCATCTAGAGGTAAAGAATGCGTCTCCTGATGCCAAAGCAGTAATTAGCTTCTTTTTAACGCTTACGTGTCTTGTACAGCTGAGATCTTCCGCCCAGAACGCCATCGTGCAGATGTGTCAACCCTGAGTTTGAGACCTGTGGTCTATGGGTGAGACAGGCCAGCAGACCTTCGACAGTGCGCCCTGCATTCAATTACAGTGCATTATTCCAATTATAATGTTAATTTATCTCATTGTTTTAAACTCATTGTGCCTCATTCACCTCTTCCACGTCCGTTCAGAGGCGTCTCTGTGCTCAAAGGCTCTGGCAGTGTGCCCGACACTCACGCACTGTTCTGTTCATTCAGCTGCTCTCACACACACACACACACGGCGAGTGTAAATGAAGCTCTGTGACGGACAGCAGAGCAGCAGCTGGATTTGTTTTCTGCTGCTCTCGATACAACGATACACATTTAAATTTAGCCTTGTGGTTTACACACACACACACACACACACACACACTATAAAAAGCTGATTTCAGCAGTGCCCTCTGTTCCATTATTTGGGGAAAATGAATTGCACTTCAAATCCCTGTGCGCGTGCAGTCGTAGGACGATATGAAGGACGATATTCGTCAGTGTTGTTTTTGTTTGTGTGTGTTTTTCCTTGCTGCATAGTGATGTAACAGGTCTGCAGGATGGGATGTCTCTCTCTCTCTCTCTCTCTGCAGGAGAGGGCTATTTGAATCCTGCTGCCCTCTTTAAAAATGTATATGACCGTAAAACTAAGTCTGTAAATCAGCAACGCGATCCGCTGACGTCGCAGAGGAGAACAACTGCGACTGAATGTGTCTGAGATAATGATGATGATGTTTATTTTGATTTTATGGCTGTAGAATTGTCAAAAAATGTTAAATAAGTGAGTGATTCTGCTGCTTTTTCGATATTTGGCAGTTATTCATCAGTTTAGGAATTACCGTAGTAATTTTCTCTCCTTCCCGGTGTCCATCCATCCATCCATCCATCCATCTTCCTGAGTGCCAATCTCAGCTGACATAGGGCAAAAGGCAGGGGTCACACCCTGGACACATCGCCAGTCCATTGCTTTTTGAATTTTTTAAGTTAAACACAAACAAAAACTTTTCTGTCCCTTTTTCTGCACAGATCTGTTTCCTGGTGTCTGCGTTCCGGGGTCGAGTGTTTTCGGAGGACAGTTGTGCCGCTCTGGCGCTCTTCGCTCACTATTTCCACCTCAGTCAGTTCTTCTGGATGCTCATACAGGTAAAAACAAAACAAAAACGAGTATCGAGGGACGTAATGCAATGTCACGATCTCAGAGTTTGTCCCTTTGGATCCAGCGGGTTGTCGTTTACTGACTTTATTAATCCTTTCATTGTCCTCCTGTGGTGATGTTTTCAAACTCCCTCAACTGGGTTTCAAACACTTTCTTTAGAATATTTTAAATTCAGCATCGAGGTCAAATTTGCAAACTGGCGTCTACAGAACTCCCAGACGTGTGGGTCACCACAGTCTGGCAGTGTCTGCATGTCGTTATATTTATTTCGTCAGTCTCCTTTTCTACTTCCTCATTCCTCTGGAACTAAAAAATGCTTCCTAACATCACATCTATAAGCCAAGTGTTAGTCTATAAGCCAAATCTTTGTCTCTGTCAGCCATTTTCTCAATCATTGAACCTAAATAAGTGCGCAAACACTACATTATTTGTATTAGTACTAGCCTTAGACTTCTACAGGAACAGGGACACACAAATTTGGTCATAAAATAAAAATATACAATATTGTCTATATAGATTGTGGTATACTCTTCGTTTTGTTTAAATAATTTAAATAATCCACTCGTAAAGGCACCGTGTGGAGGATTTAGCCATTTTTTTCTAATTAAAATCATGGTTGTCCAACATGGCGGCCTCTAGTGGTAATGAAAACAATAATTCATACATTCAGGTGATTATACAGTCAAATAAAAACATCACTCATCTCCATATTTGATAAATGTGATTTTTCACTCACGATATAGTAACTATTATCCCGCACATTTTCCTGATGACTTTGCAAAAACAACATTCTTGCTCTTTTGCGAGAAGCATGTGTTTTTATGACATAACAAGTCGTGAAAACCTTCATTCTCTCTCACAATATGGGCTTCGGAGCAGTTTTCATTACGACGAGGACGAGATGAAGGCGCCGCGTTGCTGCATGATGTGACCTTTGACATGAGGCCGGTACCATTTAGGGATGCCTCACTCCAGCAGCTCCTCCTCCTCCTCCTCCTCTTAAACCATCTGGCCTCTATTTGGTGTTCCTTTGTGTCGTAACATCCAAGAACAAAGTCCTGGCTTGAAGATATGAAAGGCGTGATTTACATTCTCTCCCAAAAAAAAAAAAGTATATTGAGTTTTCCGATTAAAAGAAACACACTGAAATCCATCACACTCACAAACCAAAGAAGGAACGATGAGGTTTTTTTTTGGTTTTTTTTTCCACATAATCCACTTTAAATCCTTCAGAGAGACTAGAGTTGACTTCTGACCTAGTGTACGAGCACAAGAATGTGGCGAAAACAGGACACGGAGTTCTTTATCGTGGGGGTTAAACTCCTTTAAATCAGCTGACCCTTCCCCTGTACATCAGAGGTTCTCAAACGTTTTATATCAAGCACCACCTAAAGATTTTTTTTTAGCAGCTTTTGCTATGCAGTTAGCTGTAACAAATATCGCTCTGCTAACTTTTGGTAGCTAACACGCACACCTAGAGTCGGATTCACAGGGTGCAGTTTTACATATCTGTGTTTCGATGTCTTGAAATAATGTACATACTCGTAAATGTCAGTATTCTGTTGAGTGGTGATGCTAAACTATAGCTTCTCCAACACACTTTGAAGGGAAGGATGAGGTGATGGATATTTAGCAGCTTCATCAAAACGTAAATAAATCGATAAATTAAACGCTAATAATTCTCAGAATAATCCACGGGATGTGTTTATTTATTATTATGGACACAGTGCTCCCAACAAATTACTTTTTCAACATTAGCGGCTTTTGCTAGGCCATTAGCTGTAACAAATATTACTCTGCTAACTTTTGGTAGCTAACTCCCACACCTAGCGTCAGGTACACAGTCAAGTATGAAAGTGACACGTTTTGAATCCGCTGTAAAGGTAGCTGGAGTCACTCATAGCTAGCTAGTTAAGCTAACCAAGCTAATTTACATGTTGAGATGTCGAATATGATGCATTATCACAAAAATTCATACTAAACTCTGTTATCCCGAGTCATTCAGACCTCCACGACTTAAACATGGCCCACATACAGTTTTAAACCAGTATTTCCTTGAAAACACACCGGGTCTAATTCCCCCCCTCTTTCCTCCTCCTCCTCCTCCTGTCTAAGCCTAACTGTTGTTTTGTTCCATTTTTCTCAAATCTCTTACAGCGTGTATCGTTTGTGAGTGAGCGTAATCGATGTTTATGGAGTGGATGTAATCTCTCCAGGCACATACGTTATTATCAGAGGAGTATTATGAGATTATAGCTCATGGAGACTGACCACAATAGGGTTATACTTGGTCCGAGCAGCCCTGTACGTGCCAAATGTGTGTCGCCATTTAAAAGGAAAAATGGGATGTTTCTAAAGTGACCTCTGGTCAAGACTCAGGCCAAAGGCTTTCGTGGAACTTGAGCAGTGAAATGAATTGTGTCTCAGACACACATGGCAGCAGTTAGTGTGTGGACGCAGAGCTGATGTGATCTACTGGAGGAAACGTAAACAACGATTAACACCAGAAAGTGCAAATTGAAGGAATTCACATCCTCCGCTTACTCACACAATTATTTTCCAAAGCAGTTATTTCCAGGAATTGAGGTCACAATAGATTATTTTATTTTGGCTTTTTTTTTTTTTTCCAGTGTTTTACTCAATTAGTAAATAACGTGCATTTAATAATAAGCTGTTACAGAAATGGCAGTAAAACAAGATGAGGACTGAAATGTGGCCACAAAGGACAGCTTTGTTTCTGTTCAGAAAGACAAACAGAGGCAGAATAATAACACCAACAACAACAACAACAGAAAGGTTGCACACTACACTGCAGCTTTAAATATTGCTGCCAGCCTGTTTTCCATTGATGTGTGCCACTTAAACCCTCCTCTCCTCACCACTGTCTCAGTATCGACCACAGTCAGTCTCACCGCTCGTTTTTCCCCTCCTATCAGGTAGCGGCTTTGAGCTGAGTGGTGGATATGAGTGGGCGCCAGCAACTATGAAGAAGGCTGAAATCAATAACTGCAGTGTGTGTGTGTGTGTGTGTGTGTGTGCACGTGTTTGCAGATACTGCTCCCTGACATAATGCCAGAAAACAGCCAATAATTTCATCCCTGTTCAGGCCAGTGTTTTCTTGCCTGCAGCGTTTGCAGAGGCCACGTCAGTTTAGCGAGGAGCTGCATAATATTACGTAACAGTAACACGTACAGTACAATACAACGCAGAAATGACTGACCAAAGCACGGTGCTCGTTAGCCAGACAAACAACCAGCCGTGGTGCCCCGTTCAAAGCTTTGCACTCGGTCAATAAATGCCAGCGTTTTATTAGTATTTATTTGTTGGGAGCATCGTGTCCATACATTCACAGTCGAGCATTAAAGCGACATGTTTTTTAATCCACTGTAAAGGCAGCTGGAGTCATAGCTAGTTAGTTAATAGTTAAGCTAACTAGCTGAAATAGTTAAGCTAACTAGCTGAAATAGTTAAGCTAACTAGCTGAAATAGTGAAGCAAACTGACTGAAATAGTTAAGCTAACCAGCTGAAATAGTTAAGCTAACTGGCTGAAATAGTTAAGCTAACTGGCTGAAATAGTTAAGCTTACTAGCTGAAATAGTTAAGCCAACTAGCTGAAATATTTAAGCTAGCTAGCTAGCTAAAACAGAGTTAATATACGTAATATATAATGAAAAGCAAATAAAACCTTCATGTGATTTCAGGCAGTTGGTTTACGGTATACATTTTTCATAAGTTTGGAAGCAAATATCTCACTTGTAAAAATTTAAAGATAAAGTGTAAAGTTGTGTTTAGGACGGGAAGAAAGATGTGAGTGCGTAGATTGTAACTTCTACACACACGCGAAAAGGCAATTATGGAATTTATTTTCATTTGTTTGTAAAAAAAAAAAAATGTTTTAATTCATGGATAATAATTATAATTATTATATAATTACAATATTTGAATCAGCCCTTTAAACAGTCGAAATCATGTCCAGAATATAAAAAAATATAGTGCCAACTAGCATGCAAGCCTACCATTGTGTATCACAGCTTTATTATATATCTGCATTGAAGCAGCCACTGCAGAGGCAATAGCTCCACACACACACACACACACACATTCTTGTACTTGCGGCATACTGAGGACCAGCATTTCCACTTTATAAATCAACACAATTACAAATATCTACTTCATGAATGACATCTACAAAGAACTACTGTTTGCAGTACCATAAAATGTCTGCAGGTGGAGCCCCAGAGCAAAAATTGGCTCCAAAATTTGAAAAAAAAAATTGGCTCCAAAATTTGAAGAAAAAAAATTGGCTCCAAAATGTGAAAAAAAAAAATTGATCCAAAATGTGAAAAAAAAAAATTTGGTCCAAAATGTGAAAAAAAAAAATTTGGTCCCAAATTTGAAAAAAAAAATTTGGTCCAAAATTTGAAAAAAAAAAGATTTGGTCCAAAATTTGGAAAAAAAAGATTGGTCCAAAATTTGAAAAAAAAAATTTGGTCCAAAATTTGAAAAAAAAAATTTGGTCCAAAATTTGAAAAAAAAAATTTGGTCCAAAATTTGAAAAAAAAAATTTGGTCCAAAATTTGAAAAAAAAAATTTGGTCCAAAATTTGAAAAAAAATTATTGTCCAAAATTTGAGAAGTCGTGACAAATTGAGTATAGCATGTTATAGAAACCTAAGGAAGTGATTTCAATGAAAACAGTGAGGACCGGCCAAAATGTCCTCACTCCGTAAAAATGACCTCACTTTGTTGGTTAAAAACCCTCACTGGTCCTCAGTATGCCGCAAGTACAAGAACACCCCCACACACACACACACACACATTACTGTATCACAGTATCGGCTCTGACCTGCATTAATTAATCAACCTGTTACACAACTGAAGTGCAGTTTTGGCCTCACACTGATGTGCGTGATTATGGTCAGCATCTCTTATCCTGCTGTTATTATCGTCACATTATTGTGTCATGGCATATCCTGTTTGGGGGCCTGAAGGACAATGAGCAACATTTTCAGCTGTTGTACGTTATAGCTGTTCCATAAATGTGAAGTAGTCTCAACAAATCAAGGGACTCTCGTTTTAAACCCGGCGTGGATATTGAACTGGAAAATGAACAGCTACTTTGTTTTAAAATAAAACGCTGCACCGAAGAGAGACCATTGTCTCTGAGTGAGGTCCTCACACGGGGATAAGACACCGTGTCTGTGGAGAACAGGTGCTCAGAGAAGCCACTTATGTAACAATATAGGGATTAGTTTATCAGATAGAACAGTCTATTATAGCCCGCTGTCAGTTTACACAGCAAACATAGTGGCTGTGGGTCATATAAAAGTGCAGTTTGGACGAACGAGGCATCCAAAGTCCAACCATGTTTACACTCTAGGTTAAAGATATGATATGTAATATTTCTGCATGAAAATTAAAGGCTGATTTTGGCTGATTATTGATGCTACGCTACATTGGTCAAACAAAAAGTTAGCCAACAATAAATGGCTAACTTTTAAAACAAAGTTAGCCATTTGTTTAAAAACAGTACATGTTAGCCAACGTGCCTCACGGTAATTATACAAGATAATAAAAATAATAAACCAATCCAACAACAATTATTACGTAAGTAAGAGAAGATAAAAACAATAAAACTGGGTTATGCTTCACTTGAGTTGAGAGCAAAGGAGAAGAGCTCTTAGCCGTGACTTAAATAGCTCTACAGTCCGCTGAGTGCGTATATGGAACGGTAAACTGAAAAAAAGCTAGCTCAAAAATGTTGAACTCTTGAAGCAACACCATTATCACTAACGTTAAAATACAGTAGTGTAAATAGGCCGAGCAAATACACTGGTAGACGCTGGTATAGTGAAATTAGCCATTAGCTAGCTCCACTCCGCTCACATACCCCGGTATAAACAGTAGAACAGTATTTACTCCAAGTACCATCAGAGGAAGCTCGCGTACCATTGGTGGTACTCGTACACCACAGTTTGAGAACCATGGCTCTAGATCTACCTTATGGAAGAAATTATAAATATGTATTTAGGGGAAAATATGGTGTCACATGTCTGTGTCACATGCATTATCTTCCCCCTTGTATATTCATTCATTCATTCACATGTTCTTTTTCAAACTGTGTCCCCCAGGCCGTGAACTTCTGGCAAGTTTTGGTGATGAACGACGAGCACACGGAGCGCCGCTACCTGCTCTACTTCCTGCTGGGCTGGGGACTTCCCGCCGCGGTCATCATCGTCCTGGTCATCGTCCTGCTCGGAGGCTTTGGGTGGACGATTCACTCTGTGTACGGACTGGTGCAGGGAGACGTGTGAGTGGACGCTGGCTGCAAAACACACACACACACACACAGAGGGATGTGTTGTTAGTGGTGACTTCACATTCTTTTTTTAGACCAACCTCTCAGAGTAAAGAGAAAACACCTGAGTGAGTGACATCACGTCAGGAGGTGGCTCGCACACCAATCGGCTGAGTGAATCATTGAGTTTCAGCGCTGACGTGCGTCTCCTCACACACACACACACACACACACACACACAGTCATTAACACAGCAGGGTGCAGGGCAGAGAAAAGAGAGACGCCTCCAATAACAACACCATCGTCCACTTCCTCGCGTCCCCTTAGTGTAACTTTCGAGCTCAAACGCCGCCCCGATGTTGAGTTGAAACTCGTGCCTAAAATTATCCAGCGGTGCGAGGTGTGGCTGTTCTGGGATCAGCGTGTGTGTGCGCACGCCTGCTTCCTGTGGTGGACGCTGAGCGTACACACGAGAGACGTGAGGACACGGAGGAGTATTCAGTTTCCCGGGGAAGCTTACCTTCCTCTTTGAGGGATAGAGGCAGCCTTTGATTCATTCCGCCCTCCTCCTCCTCTCTCCTCATCAGTGTTAACAGGGGGCCTCTTGTTTGTTGTCTCAGTTTCTCCAGGTGCCAGACACGTACCATGCATACATTGATGCTCCTGTATTGTTTTGCACAGGCTTATGTATTTATGTCGTATGTATTTGAGCAGCTGGTTTCATTGAAATAATTTCTGCCCTTTGATATTTATATATATATATATATATGTATGTATATATATATATATATATATATATATATATATATACATATGTATGTACGTATATATATATACGTACATACATACATATAAATATCAAAGGGCAGAAAATAAAAGTCTATATATATATATACATATATGTGGGTATATATATACCTATGTGTGTATATATATGTGTGTATATACGTATGTGTATATATATATGTGTGTATATACGTATGTGTATATATATATATGTGTGTATATACGTATGTGTATATATATATATGTGTGTATATACGTATGTGTATATATATATATGTGTGTATATACGTATGTGTATATATATGTGTGTATATACGTATGTGTATATATATGTGTGTATATACGTATGAGTATATATATGTGTGTATATGTGTACATATATGTGTGTATATACGTATATGTGTACATATATGTGTACATATATGTGTGTGTATATACCTATATGTGTGTATATACGTATATGTGTACATATACGTGTGTATATACGTATATGTGTACATATATGTGTGTATATACGTATATGTGTACATATACGTGTGTATATACGTATATGTGTACATATATGTGTGTATATACGTATATGTGTACATATACGTGTGTATATACGTATATGTGTACATATATGTGTGTATATACGTATATGTGTACATATATGTGTGTATATACGTATATGTGTACATATACGTCTGTGTATACGTATGTGTATATATACGTGTGTGTATACGTATGTGTATATATACGTATATGTGTATATACGTACATATATATGTATATTAATTTAGAAAAACCCACCTTTAAATGTATTAAGCTATTTATTACCAACACCTGCGTGACCTCTGACCGTCTGTGACTCATCGGGACAGTTAGCATCTTTACCTGATCGCGTTCCTGTTGTCTGAGGAACGTAAAAAGTACCAAAGACTCACCGGTAACAACAGTGAGAAAACAAGGCAATATCTCAACAGGTTTTTTTTAATCCATATACACTGAGAAAACAGGAGCAAAAACCTGTTAAAAGCTGTTTGCATATAACAGTTTGTCATTGGGATCAGATTAGGGGGACCTGGTTTCTACTACAATTAATCTGTGTGTTAGCCATGTCCTTAAATGACACATAACCTCACACAGTGGTAATCTATGAAAACTCCCTCATAAAAGTCTATAATTGCTCGTTGAATCCAGTGAAATGGCTCCCCGGGTAAACGTTTTCCCCTCCATCCACCACCAAACTCCCCTGGGAATTCATGTTCCTTGTGAGACTTTCCCGTACAGTAGGATCTCATCTGCTCACACAAGGCCACGGCAGTGTAAATATCCATATTCCAGCGCTGTGTCCGCGCTCTCATCCTCTCCGTCTCTGGGACACGAGGTATGCCGTGCTTTATTTGGCATACCTCGTGTTGTGTTATGTCTAGTGTCGTTCCACTCATTCCTGTGTCATCACCAAAGAGAAGCGCCTGAGTCCTCTCCCACCAAAACGGCGGCGGCTGAGCTTGTTTTGTGAACGTGACATCAGTGTTTTTGCCGTTACGCTCGATGAGAAGACGCAGGATTTTCCCCAGAGAAAAAACATTTGAATCACTTTTTGTTTTCTGGTATGAAAATCAAAACACGTCTGAGTGGAAATGAACTGTGGGAAAGACTCCTGAGAGATAGACTGTCAAATACATAGACTAATATAATATAAACTAGTGCAGTGCCCTGTTTTTCAGATATTGAAATAATCAGTCTCGTAGAAAGTACCTTAAATGGATACTTGAACAAAAAGTACTTTGTAAAGCAAGTATGTTACCAGAATTACTTTGGTAGAAGTTTAAGTCACTTTTTTATAGTATTAAAAAAGTGAAAGTACTTAAAGTATATGATGATTTACTGTACTTCAGTATCAAAAGTAATTTTCCGGAAAAATCTTGCATAGTTCTGCTTTAATCGTGTCCCGTTTTGGTCCAGAACACAAGACATTTTTCATCTCAGTGGGTTAAATAAAAGTTACGTGAAATACAAGTATAAAGCAAATACACGCAGTTGCAGAAGTCATTTAAATTAAAAGTAGAAAACCGCTTCAGCGTCTTTGACGTTGGACTTTATCCCAGTGGATCTGCAGAGTGACCTGGTTGTTCTGAGCAGAACTGGAACACACGTACAGTATTTTTTGCTGCTGACGGCAAAAGCTGCCGAGTCCTGACGCTGATTCTGTTTGTGACGCTGGCAGAAACGAAGTCTGCGTACGCTCTCTTTAACTCGTGTATCATAGTTTCCTGCCCCTGTTTTCCCCTCAGGTGTTTTATCCCGGACATCTACGCCGCTCTGTGCACGGCCGTGTTGGTGCCTCTCATCTGTCTGGTGGCGGTGACGGTGGTTTTCATCCACGCCTATCAGGTGACGCAGCAGTGGAAGTCGTACGACGACATGTACCGCGGACGCACCAACAGCACAGGTAAAAAAATAAAAAACTTACAAGACACAGTCTTTATTATTATTATTGACCATTTTGTGCCGTTTATTTGGACGTCGGCCACATCTGCATCAACGAACATTGATGGAAATGTGAGAAAATGAGTGCTGGACACTAGGTTAACACACATTAACGCATGATGCGTTTCCATGACGAGAGAAAAGACGTTATGTTTACGTGCCGCGACACTGGAGTCCAGGCACCGTTTACCAGTTAGCTCCTTTAGCTGCATTAGCTCTCTTAGCGCCGTTAGCGCGCCTACAGTCGAACTGGAGCAGCATTACAAATAACTAGCGTACCTGTGTACTGCGTATGTGTGCCTCTGTTTTTAAAGTTTAGCATTTACTTTAGAGACTCACCCGGAGTCACGTAAACATGACGCCCAAGCGCGTCTTTTCCGATCAGTTAACGTACGTTAACGTTGACCCCGTTAATGCATTAACTGGCCCAGCACTAGAGAAAATATCTATGAACTGAACTTTGAGCGAGTTCTTTGTAAACATAAAGTGACACAACACTTAAGTGCACACAAACAAGATAAGATTTCTGAAACCACCACAGAAACCAGTTAACATTAAGTTACCAGGATGTTCCACCCTTGGCCCCACCCTTGTTTTTACCTAAAAAAGCTGGTGACGGTCTTAACGCAGAATTTGGCACAGTTTCGAGTGTAATGAACGGGTTATATTCTGTAAAACTTTCTGTAAAAATTTCCTTGGCAGTCCTTGCTGAGCAGTTTGCCCCAACACAGTGTACAGCGTTTATTCTCCTGAGCTGCAGATACACACAGAGAGAGAGTGGAATACTTTTGCCATTCACAGAGAGGCGGAGGCTAAAGGTCAGCCTGTAGGGTTTTTACCTGACACGAGCGTTTTATTGTGGAGGGACAACACGGAGAGTACAAACAAAGAGGGAAAACAACATAGAGGTGGAGGAGAAATCAGTCAGCAGTGTCAGCCACGTCTAAAATCTCCCATTTTGGCTCCGATGCTACATCCACACTTGTTTAAAATGCTCCGAAAACATCTGCTGTCCACGCTACACTCTTAGAAATAAAAGTGCTAAGTAGAACCATATAAGGTTCTTCGGGTTTGTCCTCATAGGAGAACCCTTTTTGGTTCCAGGTGGAACCCAATGTTACCAAGTACCCTTTTAAAACCCTTTATTCAGGAAAGGGGTTTTAAAGGGTTCTCTGTTGGCGGAAACAGCAAGACTGCTCTAGTAAAGCGAGACAGCTGCAAAACGTGTTGTAGTTTGACTGAAAACACCAAGAAGGACCCACAAAAACTTAGACTAGATGTGACTCCTACTGCTAAACTGCTAAACTACTACATTTTTATGTCCCAAACATTTTCTCCTTCACTTCCCGACATCCCTCTGTGTGTCTTTTGCGTTGGTATGAACGTTTACACAATACCTTGAGAAACGTTGATAGCGAGCATATATTCTATGTTATACACTCTTATAAATAAAAGTGCTAAGTAGAACCATAATATGAAGAAACTGAAGAACCTTATATTGTAAGGTTCTTCAGTTTGTCCTCATAGGAAAAAAGGTTCCACCTGGAACCCTTAGTGTTACCAACAACCCTTTTAAAACCCTTTATTCAGGAAAGGGGTTTTAAAGGGTTCTCTGTTGGCGGAAACGGCAAGACTGCTCTAGTAAAGCGAGACAGCTGCAAAACGTGTTGTAGTTTGACTGAAAACACCAAGAAGGACCCACAAAAACTTAGACTAGATGTGACTCCTACTGCTAAACTGCTAAACTACTCCATTTTTATGTCCCAAACATTATCTCCTTCACTTCCCGACATCCCTCTGTGCGTCTTTTGCGTTGGTATGAACGTTTACACAATACTTTGAGAAACGTTGATAGCGAGCATATGTTCTGTTATATACTCTTAGAAATAAAAGTGCCAAGTAGAACCATATAAGGTTCTTCAGTTTGTCCTCATAGGAAAAAAGGTTCCACCTGGAACCCTTAGTGTTACCAACAACCCATTTAAAACCCTTTATTAAGGAAAGGGGTTTTAAAGGGTTCTCTGGATCAAAATGGTTCTTACTGGAACCATTAGTGTTACCAAGAACCCTTGAAAAACAAATGGTTCCAGGTAGAACCTCAGCCCTTGTAGTAGAACACTTTTGGAACCCTTATTTCTAAGAGTGTACCCCAACATTTTTAACCCTACAAAACTTAAAAAAACGACCCCGACCCTGGCTGACCCCAGATACATTTATTCAGTCATTTTTTCAAATTCCACATTACAAATTCCATACTGGTTGACTCCGGTGTAAACTTTATGCGTGTTTATGTCATTGTTGGTGGAGAGCACGGCTTCTTATGTCACAAAAGAACCTCAAAAGCGTGCCATCGCGTGCCTGACTGCAGACACGTACCCGTACCAAGCCTGGAACTGAACTGATAAAAACCTGACACCCAAACCATGCACCCGTGCCCATTCAAAAACACACATAAGTATACGTTTCCTTATCGCGGTCCCTATTGAACGCTGCGACGTGTGTTTACGAGACACGGTGTTCTTTCGCCCTGGTGAGGTGAGCGGAAATTTTTCCGATTTCCAAACAGGGCACGGCGTTGAATGAATAACTGTTATTGTTCTATTTAAATGGCTCCGAGTGTTCCCTGGCTGCACTTTGATCATAACACGGTCAGGAATGTGGTAATAAACAGATACATGTGGAGAGAGGTTTGATTGCAGAAGTCAGGACTCATGTGTTTGTGTTTTTGCTCTCACGGCCAAGAAGTTGACACGTCAAAGTCTTTTGAGGACACAACACATTCATTTTCTCATACCTTAATAACCTTTAATAGGCTTAAATGGTGTCGGTACCTGACCAAGGAATGTTTTAGAAAACCTCCTGAGTCTTGATTTGTATCCCAATCACCATCCAAATCCAATCATGTCTTCCTTGAGTCATTACCTACATTTTCCAGCTTGGCTAACGACGCACTGTATCTCAATTTCATTTGAGATTGAGTACGAGTCTGGAAACGGTGTATTCACCTTCCACTCTGTATAATTTTGCTCAGTGGAGCTCCTTAAGCAAGTTGCTTAACCCTTCTTTTACCATCCTGTCGTCGCGGACAGGATTTGGTGTACTTATCGTTAGCATAACTCATCTGTGGCTCGCCGCGTTGGATGTATATAAAAGCTAATAGGCGTTGCTTCTCTGTCGTCACCATCGCGTTAAGCTAACCCTAACTCTCTACTCGCCAGGGGTTTGTGACCAGTTTCCCTTTTTAGAGCGAGATTCGCTGTCTTTGCTCGAGTGAGATCAAATCGGCGATAGAGTCGGCTAGCTTAACCCAGGCTATACGCTACTGTTCAAAAGTTTGGCGTCACTTAGGGTTAAATGACACTCTATACATTGTTAATGTGGTAAACGACTATTCTAGCTGCAAACGTCTGGGTTTTAATGGAATATGTACAAAGAGTGTATAGAGGCCCATTTCAAGTGTTTGCTAATGGCGCTAGAAGGCTATTGGATGATTAGCAAACCCTTGAAAACCCTTGTGCAATGATGTTAGCACAGCTGAAAACAGTTTTGCTGGTTTTTGTCAATGTCTTGACTATATTTTCTATTAATTTTGCAACTCTTTTGATGAATAAAAGTGTGACATTTAATGGAAAACACAACAAAAATTCTAAAGGTGACCCCAAACTTTTGAACGGTAGCATACTTGACATAAAGAACACAAAAAGTGTGTGCTTAGAAGATACCTTAAAGAATCCGACTCCATGTCGCGTTTTATCGCTTCTGCCGCCGTATTTTGTTTTAAAGAAACACTTACTCCATGTGTTCACGACTCGTGCTCTTGCTCCACACTCGCTTATACTTATGCTAGCGCTTGTTATTACAGCTGCTGACCCCGCTCTGACCGTCCTGTCAGCATCGCAGTCTCGAGTGTTTTTTGTTGAACTCCCTGCTCGACTTTTTTCTCGGTTTGTTCTTCTCACACCAGGATCCTCCTCCGGGCAACAACAAAACCCGGAGCTGCTCTGCCTGCGGAGAAAAACAGAGCAGCTCCCTCCTGCTGTGCAAACCAAAATCCCTCCACCGGGTGTTGAAGTGTTTATTTCTTTGCTCCGTCAGACTTAAATACACCCACTGACATGACTTGGCGTCTCGATACAGTGCATCGATTGAAATGCTCGCGCTTCTTCGCGTACAGACGAGCGTATGTGCGCGTACAGTAGCCCCCTCTGCTTCGTCTTAAAGGCACGCGGCCAGACGCTTACTCAGCATTCCGCAGTCGGGTTTCTTTTGGCCCTGGGAACTCGTCTCTTACTGCTGTGGGAGCTGTGCTCTCTGCACACAGGCTGGAATGTGCTTACATGGTTGGAAAAATCAAAGCAGGGAGGGAGGGAGAGGAGACGCGTAAGACGAGGGAAGAGAACGAGGGCTTTGAGACAGAATGTACAGTGTGGTCATGTGAGGATTTAACACCAAATACATGGCGGCCACACAAGGGAAAACTTGGATTTTATCCACTTCACAAATGCCTCATTATATCTTTAAAATAAGTACATCACTTTATCTCAATCATTAAACAGCATTTTCTAACTGGTAACTGAAGATTCACTCTCCCGCACCAAAGTCCATGGAGAAAATTGGCGTTTTTAGATCATGGGGACACAGGAGCTTCTGGTCTACTGCTGCATTATTTAAGTTTGTGTCACACACAGGTTTTCAAACCCTCAAGTCACAAAAAAGCAAACTTTTTTGCATAGTATAGTATGACGTCAAATTTTGGGTAAAACTTTTTTTTCACATTTTGGATGACATACTATAGTATGACTTTTTGTCAAATTTTGGACCAAAAATTTTCGGTCAATTTTCTTTTCAAATTTTGGATGATATAATATAGTATGACTTTTTGTCAAATTTTGGACCAAAAATTTTGTGTCAAATTTGTTTTTCAAATTTTGGACGGCATAGTATAGTATGACGTTTTTGTCAAATTTTGGAACAAAAATTTGGGGTACATTTTTTTTTTTTTTTAATTTTGGATGACATACTACAGTATGACTTTTTGTCAAATTTTGGACCAAAAATTTTGGGTCAATTTTCTTTTCAAATTTTGGATGATATAATATAGTATGACTTTTTGTCAAATTTTGGACCAAAAATTTTGGGTAAAATTTTTTTTTCAAATTTTGGACGGCATAGTATATAGTGTGACGTTTTTGTCAAATTTTGGGTAAAACATTTTTTTTCAGATTTTGGATGACATACTATAGTATGACTTTTTGATGGTGATGTAAAATTGCTGATTTTCTTAATGGACTTTGGTGCAGAGGGGGATAGAGCCTTACAAATATGCGAAAAGGCATATATAAAGAGACATATATGATTCAATACACAACAACACAACACAATAATGACCAGATTAAAAGCCTCCAGGCATGAAAGTTTGAGCAGAGCTGTTGCAGCGAGATGGCGAGGAAAAGTTGGACCAGATTTGGCACCGACGGCGGTGGAAGTAGCACCTAAGTGAGGACTTTTTGTGCAAACGTGGGGCGCTGTGTTTTGTGTTTTCACCCTACTTGTGAAGTGAACTGTACAATCTCTGTCCTACATAACACTGAGCAGTAGAATTGAAGTGAGAGACGCCGAGTAGTTTCTTTCTTTCTCTTCATTTTGAACATTTTCAAGTCAGTTTAAAACTGGTATTTACTCTATATTTGTTATTATTATATAAGTTTTGCCTCATAATCCGTTCCTTTATATTACGTCGGAACTGGGTATGACGTCACCTCCAAGTTGATTTTGTTCCAGTTGGGTATAAAGCATGCATTTACATTATCATTTATCATAATCTTCAGTTTCATAGACTGTTTCATTTCAAAAGACCAAACTATGTCATAGCCTCACATAACTTTTTCAGGTTATACCCAGATTACTTGTGCAAGTTAAGCTGAAATTAATGGAATTTCTTTCTTGGATTTTTCTTGGATTTGCTTGTGTTTACATTTTCGTTTACCTTTTTTTTTCTTCTAAATTTAAAAGCTTCCTATTATTCCAAACAGTGAACTATTTTCTTAGCACACAAAAGCAGAGTAGACCCTGAAATTAGCAGCTTTATGTACTGAAAAATAAAAAAATACATTTGAATCTGGAATTATTTTGCATAAAAATAGTATTATTTAACTGTATTTTGACCCAAGGAATCAGAAATGGAATAAAACCTGGTCATCGAATGAGTAGCGGTGGATTTACGATATGAGCTTAAAAAGATATCACAGTTTAATCAAAATAAGGATATTTATGATGATATTTCACAGAATTAAAAAAAGTAAAAGTTTGTTTTGATATGGAATGAAAAACACTTGACCATATGAATATATTTATGATGAAAAATGAATCCATGAATAAAAAAAACGTGTAAATAACTCATTCTAACTGGCAGGCTGCAAGGACATTGATTGAGTTGACTCTGCTCTACATGGTATATGACTTAATGTCCAACAAATAAGACAGATGTGTAATTAACAGTAAAAATATCAGTGTGTTTTTGACCATTGACGTCGGTGGCGGCCATTTTAAAGGGTCTGTTTGGCTGAAACCCGTCTTGAAGTTTGCAGTTTAATCGAAATCTGACACCTGGCTATAAACGGAAAGCACCCAAAACAGAGTAAGATTCCTATCAGCGCATGAACAACAAGAAAAGACAAAGAACAACATTATCATAGCGTGACGACGACGACGATCACGAGCAGAAACAATGCAGGCAGATTCCAGCCTCCGCTGCCAACCACACCCACACACAAACATCCAAATTAAAACACGAGAAGCATGACAGTAATGTCTGATGACGTCCGTGAAGTCGTCACTCACCTTTGTCACGCCACTGCAGATGCAGCTCTGCCTGAGTCTCACCTTCGATGAGATTAAAGCTCAGTAATCTAATCTCTAATAGTGTTTTTAATCCGGCGAACTCTCAAACACACACTCTGTGGTGTTTGTTGTAAATCATCTGTTGACAGTGTTTTAAATGTGACGGGCAAATAGACTCTGATCTCCTCTAAGAGTCAAACTGAACCAGCAGGTTACACAGTTTTTTAAAACACGCACACTTTCATCAGCCGTCACCGAGGTTTTTTGCGTCATTATTCGCCACCTGAAGGAAACGATGGTCGACGGTAATGAGAGGTGTGAGTTATTCTCGTATTTACACCACGTCTTTCTCTCTCTTATGTGTCAAGTTGATGAATGTCGAGCTGTGGTTATACCTAATTAGTTTGTTGTTTTCATAACCTAAGAAGGAAGAGGGATCGTCTTTCTCAGCAGAACAGAGAGTCATGGTGGAGAAAGAATCATCTGTTCTCGTACTTTTTCTAAATAAATGAGCTGTTTGAACTGGAGAAATTGAAAAATCTGGAGTCAAATGTGATGTTTTCACATGGTTTAAACCAAATAGCATATTTATGTCAAACTCTGTATTTAGTGGGGACCTTCATCTGTTTACACACCAACATTATGGGGACTTAAAAACAAGTCCCCATAACATATGTTATTATATTTTAAGACCATTAAATGGTTAGGATGAGGTTAATGTTAGGGTTTGGCCAGTAGTAGTAGTAGTAGTAAAGAGTTAATGTTACAGTGAGTCTCAACGAAATGAATGTAAGTCAATAAAATGTCCTCTGAAATCATGGAAACCACCATCGTTTTGGGGACCTTTGACCATCTGGGGACATTTTGTCTCATTTTGGCTTTTTCTGGGTTAAGACCTGGTTTAAGGGTTAAAATTAGCTTTAGGTTAATATTAGACACATAGTTGTGATGTTTATGGTTAGGGTAAGGGGCTCAGGAATGGATGATGTCAATAACGTGTCCTTACTAAGATATAAAACATCATCAGTTGTATTTTATGAGCTCTGACATGAATGAAACTTGTGATGTGATCTTGTCTTCCAGAGGTGCCGCTGGTCCTATTCCTGTTCCTGCTCATCCCTCTGGTCTGGCTGTGGGCAGGTCTGCACATGGGCTACAGGAACCTGTGGATGCTCATTCTCTACGTCATCTTTAACTGCTTCCTGGTGAGTTCATCCACTGACTTTTGACTATTGGCAGACACATTTTTTTCAGGTTTTCAGAAAAGTAACTTAACTTACAAAACAAGAGAAAAAAACCTCCTCCAAGGCCACTCAGTCTCCCTCAGTGTCAACACACACCCCATCCAAAATTTGTCCTTTAATTATCTGCTCAAAGACGAACTAATGGGGCCAATAGCAACGTCCATATCAGAGGTAATGCATTTAAATATAGATAGATATTTCACTCCAAAAAGCCACTAAAATCAGTGATTCCAAAAGACCACAGATGGGACGCAGGAGATTTGTTGTGGGTCATAAAATGTAGTGATTATTTATTTAGCAAACGTTGTAAATAAGCTCTTTTTTGTGATTTTTGCCATTTTTAAATCCCCCATATAGAAAGATTTGTGAAACATTGACCGTGATACAGTCGATAGAAACAAGTATAACATGTCAAATCTTTGTTGCCATGACAATAACACTAATAATTCAACATTCAATACAGTACATATGTCCAAAATTATCCCACAAATGTAGACGTTTATCGTCAGTGTCTTCCTCCCGCGGTATCTTTTGCATCATATCGTCCTCCTTAATCTCTGTTGCCATTTCGGACATTAATCTGGGTTGTTGATTTTGCTTGTGCAGAGCGTTCTCGTCCTGAGAAGTATTCATAACAAAGAGCTGCTGGCGTCTAAACTCTGCTGTGAACTGAAAAAACACACACAGGGACATTTAAAGAGGCTACAGGGCTTAATAACAACGATAAAATCTAGATGTGTTTATTTGAGTTGATAGGGATTTATTCCTCGGTGTGGAGAGGGCGGTGGTCATTGTGTTTGCATTTTATGGACTGCATTATCGGACGGCTTCTCTGGAAAACAAAATTGACTGGTGCTGATAGACTCATAGAGTCAGAGAGTGATGAAAGTGTGAAGACCTGCTTTGATGTGAGGGAGGTGGAGAGAGAGAGAGAGAGAGAGAGAGAGAGAGGCAGGGTTATGACTGATCACTGCTGCCTCTTAAGCCCAATTTATACTCCTGCGTAAAGTGCTCTGCGTAGGCTACGCAGAGTCCTCTGCGTCGACGCAGAACCTGTCGAAGAGCCTCTGCGTCGTCTCCGGGTGCACGGAATATTTTTTAAGTGTCCGTCACTCCGTCAAGGGACAACGGAGACGGCAAGAGCTGCGATTGGTCCTCAGGACAGGCCGAGCTAAGCTGCTCTGTGCCGGCTCTCAGTGCGCTCCGGGCGTCCTGACAGAGGCGGAGCTGATCCCCGCCGATAACGCCACTGCCGAACTATAAATACGTCATATCTTAACACACACAGCACATGTTTAGACTCTAAATGGCCAATTTCTCGCCTCAAATTATCTTAAAACTGCGTTCCGTGACACAGAAAAGTGAGAAACGGCCACTTTTTCAACAACAACAGTCTTTCTCTCTCTTTCTTTCTCGGACGCCATTGCTCACTGTAGCCAGAAGCACAACAACCTTGCGCAGCGACCCCTACTGATCGGGCGGGAAATTGCAGCGAGTGTCCGTCACCACGACGCAGAAGTATAAATGCTCGAGGCTTCTCCGTGGTGACGCAGACGGATAACGCATACGCAGTCGGAGAAGTATAATGTGGCCTTTACTATCATCTCTCGCTCTCTCATCGCCTCCACTTTACACTTTAAGTGTTCATTGTTTTTTCCTCTTCGTTTTCTCTGTTTGCTCCTCTGTGAGTTTGCCCACATTTCGCTCACCTCCGAGCCTCCGCGGAGATAACGAGCAGGTTTTTAATGAAGTTCCAGACGATTCAATCACCAAGCGTCTCCTCGCACCTGGAGCACTGCGGATACATTCGCAACACAGACATCAGGGTTTATAGAATGAGCTCAACTCTTTTTCGTCAGGTTTCTGTGGCCAAATGTGTAAATAGATTAATTGTCTTTTCGTGTGCCACGGCTGGTCTGTGGTAACCCCGTGGTGATATGTGACGTTAGCGCGCTAAAGACAACAGCGCTGCACCAAAGTAAACGCCTGGTGTTGGCACAGTGACTAATGAACAGAGGGCTGATGTCAACGCCAACAGATGATGTCACGTGTTGCACTTGTTTGTGACGCTGCAGCGGAGTTTGTCCCACTCACTCTTTGACGTGATGTCATCCGTTTACACACTAGTGCTTGTTTTAAAAGGGTTTTAAAGGTTCCGTTGAGCAGAAGCTACCGTTTTATATTGTGCACAATCGTTTGAATTGTTGTTTTTCCATTACCCCAGAACGAAGCCGCCATTTTGGACCGCCATGTTTTTACAATAGCCACAATGGATAAAGTGATATCTTTAAGTTTTGATGCTAACCGAAGGCTACAGTACACAGTTTGGAAGGGAAGAGTGAGGTGAGGGATATTAGAAATACTCATGTAACTAATTACCATTAGTTACATGAGTATGTTTGATATTTTGGGACCCGTAAGGGTTATATCCAAGCTGGTTTGTCCATAGTTTCCACCCGTGACTGCCCACTAATGGCGCTTTTCCATTATACAGTACTTGTACTGCATGGCTCAAAATTAGGCTGAATTTAGCTGAATCCCCCTCCCCCTACCCCTTGTTTTTGCACATTCATTTGAGGAGTAGGGCTGTCTCATTTCTCATTTGGGTTAAGGACTACGGCCAAGCCGTAGGGCTACGTAGCCCTTGAAATGAAGCCTCCAATGGACCACACTTGAAAAGGAGGCTTTTGAGGAATTTCCAAGCATCCCCCGCGTCACCTGTCGGTAAATCTTTTCGGAAGCGATGGCTCAAGCCAAGGACTCGCACAAATGTATTTTCAGCATTTTGAATTACTAGCTAGTCGTAGCCGATGCTAACATCCCGGTGTTCCTTTTCGTAAGTGGTTAGCTAACTGCTATCGCTATTTGTTTAGATGAGATATCCGATAACCCTTGACACGACACGTTGAGGTTTTATGTGAAATTGTGTGTGTGTGCACAGTGAATGTGTTACTATTACTACTCCTCGGTTGATTATACGGGCGCGCTGCTTTGATATCGCTCGCCGACTCGATTGTCGATGTAGCAGTCCGGGAGCGTCAAGTGAGGATGATGGCGTGACGTAATGGAGGGGTGTCTCATTTCTTAGGGGAACGTTCTAACCCCTAGCACCCTCAACTCTGTATTCAGGGCCAAGGGGAACTCCGATAAAGGCGAAGGGGGAACGGGTAGAATTGGGATTCAGCTTTACTATGCTCATCTACGCAATTGACGTCTAAACCATTTAACATTAGCAAACCTTGTTAGTTAGTTTTTTTAATTTTGAGAAAAGGTAAAAATCCAGCCTTAATCTCTTAGGCTTTAAAGATTAAAGACCCTCTGTAGTGGCCTTAATACTCTTTTCTTCTTCTTTAATTATCTCCCCAAGGCCTCTGCTACCTCCAACATTCAATCTTCTAATGTCCACCTTGGACACATAAACATACAGACATGCATATACACAAACACACACACAGTCATTTCCACTGAGAGAGAGGTCAAACGTAGCATTAAGCGACTTCACGTCAGCTTTAATAGATGACCCGTCCTCGTCGACGCGGCCGCATCCTGCAGCCAAGTCTTTAAACCCAGACTAAACAGTCTTTTAGAGAAGAATTATGACAATTGATTTTTCAATTGTGGCTCCCGAGCTGCCACCTCAAACCTCAGACTAAAGCTCCAGCCTCTGGGGGGTTTTGAGATGGAGTCATCAGAACGGAACGGACAGGTGAAAGAGCCCCAGAGCCAAAGGACATCGAAGCTCATTGATTAGCAGGAAACAAATGGGTCTGACCTACTTTACGAAGCACCGCTGAATAAAACAAAAGAAGGACTCGGCCTTGATGGAGATGCAGCTCCCATGTTCTAAGCATGTGTGCAATCCAATCAGGTGTGAAGGAGAAAAGAGTTTATCGTAGAACTTCCATTAAGGACGGAATGAAAGTTTAATGGAAGTAAATGGGATTGAGGAGACTTGTATGTTCCTCTCACCTCAGAGAGACTTTAGTTTGTCATGGTTGATGAAGCAGTAATGTGGTGCTTCAGGTTGCTCTTGTTCTCAAGATTGTTTTTTTTTTGAAGGTCGACTCCATGATGGAGACAAATCCAGCTGATATAGTTCAAAAGGTGAGGTTCACCCTGGACATCACAGGGCAAAGACATAAAGACGACCATTCACTGGCTCCCAGTTAACTTTAGAATCCATTGTTCTTACTTTTAGAGCCTTAAATGGTCACGTTCCTTCTCATATCTGTGATCTGCTGCACCTCCACTCTCTCAGTCATCGTCGTAGGTCGCCAGGTCAGAGGCGACTAGCGCTCGTGCCCTCAAACTAAGTTTAAAACTCATCAATCATCATTTAAACAGGCTTTTAGTTGAATCGAGGGTTTTCTAGGACTGTATTTATTATTTTTATTTCATTTTATTGGGAAGCACTTTGTCGTTTTTATCTGTGAAAAGAGCCATATAAATAAAATGTACTTAATTAATTACTTACATGTCCAATGAAACACCAAACTGCTTTTCTATTATTTACAGTACATCTCAGTATTTATAGTCTTGTAACGTTTATTGATTAATTGGTTCAAGTGTTTTTTCAATGATCAAAACAAGCTTTCTTTCTTAAATCTGAAGATTTTCTGGTTTCTTTTTGCTTCATTGGACAAAGAAAATGATTAAAACTGAATCATTTTAGTTTGTGCACAAATCAAGACGTTTGAGAACATCATCATTTTCAGGTGATGAATTTCACAATACACAATAAATCCTCTCTTGATCTCACCTGATAACCATAATAATCTGCATTTGTGAGTCACTGGTCAGTCTAAGGTGCTACATGATGACCACCTGTTTCCACATGTAAACAATGCTCATTTGTGTCTCAGGGTCTTTATTTTTGAATCTTTTTTCCATTTAGCTCCGTTTGCCTGGAGGTTGCGAGTCATTATGACGCCGTATGTTTCTGCTGCTGCTGCAGACTTTATGTGGTCCAGCAGTTGTTATTGTTTCCCATCATGTTGTGAATTTTCCATTAGGAGAATTTTCCGTGTTTACCCCGGTGGTGGTGGTGGTGGTGGTGGTGATGGTGGTGTTGTTGTTGTTGATGATGTGGTTGTGTGGCTGGCACCACCTCCCTCCCCACACCTGATTATACTGAGCACCATTAAACACACACAGATGCTACAGCTGTGCGAGGCTTTGTGCTGCAGAAGAAAGCAACTTTTAGTCTCCACCCGGTTTGACTCTTTATCAGAAAATTAGACTTGTAACGTACGCAGGCTATTGTTTTCTTAGATTTCTTATAAAAATCCTTTGTTTTTTATTGGAACTACATTGTTGCTGATGATCCACATTTAAGCCAATCCATACCATAAAACTGCATTATGTAATAAATCTAAATCAACTGGCCATAAAATCCTCCTAATATGTCACAGAGACTCAGGAATAATGTTCATATAACAAACTGAACTCACCAACAACAACAGTACAGACAAAATATTTGCATTAAAAAATGTTTATGTTTTGAAATCATGTTTTGGCATGTGGCGCCACCTACCGCCGTCTACCTATCATATATGCAGTCAGTAGAGTCTCAGCTGTCGAGCAACCACGGGTTGCCAGTTACGTCAAAGAACGAAAACCTTAAAAGACCTCTGTATTTTGAATTTGAATGTAGTAACCGGTTTTGGCCACATTCTTACATATGGCACCTTTAACTATACATATATATATGTATATGTATACATATGCATGTATATATATATATACCAGTCAGTATATATATATACATGCTTATACATAATTATATATGTAGAAGCTCTGAGCTGTGCGCTGTAACCCAGATGGGAAAAAAAAAAAAACATGGAGACTTTGAAAGGCTCTGTGGGGCGTAATAATAAATAAATAAATAAAATAACATCAGAAGCAACAAAAAAAATCATCAAAAGTGAGCGATGTGCTGCAGCTTTAATGAGCGCCATAAAATCACATGTTCACAGCGTGTTCCCCCAGTTATGACTGTAGGGGGCGTTATCAATTATCCGTCGACAATGAAAACTAAAACTGTCCCCAAAAGCAACGTGAACATTCTCACCAGTCCCTACAGTCGGTGAAATATCAACTTTTTTGTTGTTTGATTTTTTTTTACATCCAGAAGTTATTCTTCTTCTATTTTGATTTTATTTCACTTTATTCTTACTTTTTGTCCTACGTTCTTCCTGCTCTCTCTCTCTCTCTCTCTCTCTCTCTCTCTCTCTCTCTCTTCTCCGGCCTCCTGCTTCCCTTCCATAAAGACGTGGCCTCTCCGGTGATCAGGGAACACTTGTATAACTGTGGTTGTAAAACCTGTTCCTCTGGCTGCGCAGTCTGCACTAATCACCCACAACACCACTGTGATGAATAGCAAAATAATACACTCCCAGACACACACACACACACACACACACACACACACACACACACACACATTCTTGTACTTGCTGCATACTGAGGACTGGGTTGCTGACATACTGAGGACCAGCATTTCCACTTTATAAATCAACACAATTATAAATATCTACTTCATGAATGACATCTACTAAAATTTGACCCAAAATGTTTGGTCCAAAATTTGAAAAAAACCTCATACAAAACTGTCATCCAAATTTTTTTTTAAAAATTGACGCAAATATTTTGGTCCAAAATTTTAAAAAAAATAAAAAATTGGACCCAAAATGTTTGGTCCACAATTTAAAAAAAAAAATTGGACCCAAAATGTTTGGTCAAAAATGTGACAAAATGTGACGCAAAATTTTGGGTCAAAAATTTGAAAAAAAAATGTCCTCACTTTGTTGGTTAAAAACCCTCACTGGTCCTCTGTACGGCGCAAGTACAAGAACACACACACACACACACACACACACACCTGTCTGCTTTTGTTCACTGTTCCAAGTGAACACAAAGCGAAAAGTCCATTTTGTTCCTTTTTCTTTATTATTTAGATAAAGAAAAATGCAAACAAAGAGCGGTTAAATAAAAAAGTACACTCTGTCGTTAATCTGACCTCTAACACTCGAGGATTTGCAGAACTGGAAGTGTTTCTGAACTCTCTCCGACAGCAGACGATAAAACACAGCCAATGACGCGTGAAGTCGTCCTTTCTTCCATTTTACAGCAGATGTTTGCAGAGGTTCCCTTTTTTTTTTTATTGTGCCGAAAAATTCCACATTTAGGATAAACCCATAAAGATGCGGTTTCCGCTCGTCTTCCTCTTACTGCTGAACAACGTCACCGTCGTCGCTGTTAAAAAGCACTTTCGTGTGTCTCAGGATACTGTACAGCAGCTCAGGTGCAAGCTCTGCTAATGTTGTTTGTTCATGGACTGTTTTTTTTTCACTTGGTTTTACACGACATCATAGTTTTGTAAAAAAGAGTCAAACGTATTCTCCCATAGATCAGTGGTTCTCACACTTTTTACACCACCTGAGAAAATATCGAGCTCTTGAACTAACACCGTTATCACCAACGTTAAAAAACAGTGGTGTGAAATAAATAGGCTGAGCAAAGTCAGGAGGCAGATTTATTACCATCCTCCTCTTCCTCACATATACTTTACATGCGCAGTTTAATCAAGCTAAGGCCATAGTCTGACTAAGACAGGCAATCGGACTACTTGCAGTGTCCGAGTATACATGCGGAGAAAATCGGAAATTTATTGGCCGTGTAAGTCTGACTCCGCCTCCGTAGGTGGTGCTGTATCTCTCTATAAGCTTGTACGTACAGTGTTGAATCAGTTTCCTCTGGAGCTTTTACGTCTCGGAAAAACAAGCAGTGATCGGCGAGATGGATCTGTATGTTTCGTACCTGCAGTACATGTTTATCGCAATACAAATTCGATGTGATCCGTGTTGTCCGAAGAAAGACGCCTTTTAACGACTTTTGATTTCCACCATCGTCTCCTTCTAATTCTGGGTCAAAGAACGCAAAGTCAGACTCCAGTCCAATTCCAGTCTGATTCCAGTCCGACTCCAGTCCCAGTCCGACTCCAGTCCAACTAAGCGTACACATGCAACTTCAACCTTCAACCTTAAACATGCAGGAGTAGTCGGACTATGAATCACATCACCTCGGTGTGTTAGTCTGACTAAGACTAGCTTGATTTTAGTCGGACTAACATGGTAACATGACAATAAGAAAACCAAATTATCGTCTTTGTCCAACTAAATACATTTTTTAACATACATGTAAACACAATGACTGGTATAGAGAAATTAGATTAAGATAAGGCGCTTCTAATTGTTATTATATACACTTTTTGTTTAATTTTCCTGAAAGTGCCACCAGAGGAAGTTCGTGTACCACTCGTGGTAAACGTACCACACTTTGAGAACCACAGCCGTAGATGTTTTTTAGCGGTTAAGGTCTTCCACTTGTTGAAACCGTAGCAGCAGTTTTACTCAACCTCCATTTCCTGTCGCTGGCACAGACGCAGATTCACGCCTTCAGGCCTCTTCCGACCTCTGTCTCGCGGCCGCCGTCATCGCTCCCGCCTGCTGAATGTTGTGAAATACCGAGCGGCTCCGCGATATGTGACACTCTGGTGTTTTGGGGTAATTCGCAGCCCGGTGCTGTTGACCGGCAGGAACTTTTGTAACGACGAGGAAGTGGCGGATGTAGAAACGCCAGGGTGTCAACGATGTCATTGATGTCGTGGTGATGATGATGATGAAGTCATTCACCGCTGATCACACAGGAGGTTTTGTGCTGTTAGTGATTTATAAAATAGTGAGTATAAAATTAGTTTTTTTTTGGTTAAGGTCGTAGAAGATCATCTCTAAATGCACAACAGGTCAAACCTTGTAAGAGCAGATCAGGTGGTGACCTGTGTACCTAATAAAGTGGCAGGTGTAACAAAGTTACATGAGAGGTTTTATGAGATACAGAGGAAGTCTGACCGATTACTTCATGCTGATTTTTTTTTTTTTTTTTTTTTTTTTCCCCCTGCTCTTTCGACACAGGGCTTGTACGTGTTTGCCGTTTACTTCATCATGCACAACCAGCTGCTGTGGCCCACGAAAGCCAGTTACACGGTGGAGATGAACGGCCACGACTCTCCTGACTCCACGTACCAGGGAGGAGGAGGAGGAGGAGGAGGAGGAGGAGGAGGAGGACCCACGACTGTAGGGGGCGACATCAGCAAATCAACTCAGAATCTCATCAGCGCCATGGAGGAGGTACGACACACACACACACACACAGAGATGAGGGAACTAAAGATCCATACGTTGAATTACATATTGACTTTTTATTTCAGCGCACTGCTTTGCTCAGCCCCTGCTACATGTTTTACCTTACTTAAATTTTTAGGGCTGCCATCACAATGCACTTGTATATTTTTAATAATAAAATCCAGTATAAACTTACTAACTAAATAAATAAATACATGAAGCAGCCACCCAGATAAAACAAACTTGACTTTAATTAGCATGTGAATGGAAATAAAATAAAAGTTGTCAGCAAGTTCCTGAGAAACAAAAGTGTATAAACTTTCACAGAGAAGTAAATCACAAGCTGAGGAATTAAATATTAACCCCTCTGTTACCGACAGGATTCAACATGCGTACTTACTCATTACCGTAACTCCTAGACCGCATGTGATATCTGGATCATTCTAAAACTATGGATCCTATGACTCTATAATTAAAAAACTATGGATTCTATGACTATAATTCAAAAACTATGGATTATATGACTCTATAATTCAAAAACTATGGATTATATGACTCTATAATTCAAAAACTATGGACTCTATAATTCAAAAACTATGGACTCTATGACTCTGATTCAAAAACTATTGACTCGATGACTATAATTCAAGAACTATGGGCTCTATAATTCAATTCATATGGGAGATAAAGTGGTAGCTGGTTGGATGGATACAGGAAAGCAGAGAAACATGTTTGTTTCCATCAGCTTCTCAGTACCGTTATTACTAAAACGGTTGAATAACTGCCAGATATTGAAAGTGAAAGTTATCTTGGGAAAAATGGGTCAGAAGAACTCAGTCATTAAATTATTTTTTTGAGAATATTATTTTGAGATAATTCTAGGGTTAATTATCCGTCAAAGATGTAAAAAACAACCTCATTCCTTCTCTTTTCTCCACGCTATAAAGAGTTATTTTAATGCTCTTTTCCTTTATTTGTCTGTGGTTATAAAATTTCAATACAAGCATCATCACATCATTTTTTTCTGCCGAGTCACTGCAGCAGCGACTCATAACTGGTTTGATCCAGCGCTAAAAAAGCCACCACAGGTGCGTTCACACGCAGCAGCTTCTCTGTGCAGTGACGTCAGCATCCTGTTATCGTACAACAGCTTTTGAGTCTGAGCCCAAATCTGTGGAAACAGGCACAGGTTTGAGAGGAGAAATCTCCTGTCTTTGCTTCACCAGGTTCCATCTTCTCACTCCTGTCAGGGCTTTTTTTTTTTTTTTTGTCCTCATTCCCATGGTCTTGTTTGCTCATTCCTGGTCTTGCCTCACACATTTCTCACGTCAGCTGAGTGTGACTGTGCAGAGAACATTACCGCTCACACACACACACACTCACACACTCAGTGCACTTCTTATTTTTACTACTTTATCTGTTGAGGTTTTATCTCAGGTCTCACTTCATTAGTGTGGCCTCTCCCGAGAGAGTCTGCCGTGTTTGTTTCTCCCGTCTTACTGTTTTTTTTTATTTTTATACTTAAACAACACCGATGTCTGCTGGAAGTGTTTTTGTTTCGCTGACGTCTTGGAACATTTGTGTCCTGGAGGAAAATGAGATTATTTTAATGTGGGACTGAACGTCACCAACATTTTCTGACGTTTCTCCATAATTTAATGTTTCATGATTTATTAAGAGGGGACAGACACACACCGCCCTCACTAACAGCCACATTAACACACACACATGTAAACCACTTACTTACTCCTCGGCAGCTTCATTGGTAGAGAATTCCCTATAAGGATTGAGCTGCAGAGGAAACCCACTCTCCATGAAACTCTCCCTGATCTCCTCCTCTTCGTGAGGGCACAATCTGACATTTTTAATACGTAAAATAAAAGCCACGGCACCAAGTGTGTCGGCGTTATATTAAAGCTGTAGTGCGTAACTTTCAAAGGTTAACTTTTACGTTCCAGCTATCGTCAAACGGCTTCACATGACGCTGATTAATCCTCACCTCCACTCGACTCGACTTCTGTTTTTCAGAATACTGCACACAGGAAGTGATTTGTTTTGTTGTTTTTTTTTACTTTCACACAGTTGGCGGCAACAGCAAGACTGCTCTAGCAAAGCGAGACAGCCGCAAACATGTTGTAGTTTGACTGAAAACACCAAGAAGGACCCGCAAAAACTTGCACTAGATGTAAATCCTACTGCTAAACTGCTCCATTTTTATGTCCCAGACATTATCTATGTCACTTCCCGACATCCCTGAATGCATCTTCTGCGTTGTCATGGACCTTTAAAGGGACAATATGTAGTATTTATGGGTTTATATTACCCAAAATACACTTTTGTATACATATTACGTGCTCCTGCATTGTCTAGTTGCTGTAAAATATTCTTTGTTTCATTTTCGTAGTGTTTCAAAAAGTCATTTAAAATAACATGGTCGCGGTCCGCGGTTGCATAGCCACTGTTAGCAGCGAGACGCCATGTTTCTACCGGAGCCTGTAAGGACAAACGCGAGAGAACAAATCAAGCGTCTCTTTACTCGTAGCAGGAAGTCCCGCCTCCACTCTCTCCGCTTCGTCTGCTACGGCCGCGGTAGCTCCGCCCTCTCCCTCGCCTCACGAACCTCATCTGCTGACACGGAGAAAGACGACGAGGACGACATTTGACCAGCTGCGGATACCGTAGCGCTCAGGGAAGGGAGGGGGTGAGCAGAGCAGCAGGTCTTTGTTGTAAATTTCAGCCTCTCCTCTAGATGGCACTATAAACTACTTACTTCCCCTTTAAACGATGCCTTCTCTAAAAAGGTGCAGTCGTCCCATTAATGGGGAAATACTACATGATGAGAAACATTGATAGCGAGCATATATTCAATATTATACACCAGTGAGTCGTGGAAAAGTGGCATAATGTGTCGCTCGCAGCTGCTGCTGTTCCTTCGCCGCGCAGCTCCAATATCGCTGGATCGCAGACTTCATTAGAAAATGAACCCTGAAACACTGCAGAAACAAAGATGTCCTGCACAGCTGAAGACGATTCTATTTCTATCTGTCATATTTATACGTACATGCGCGCACGCATCGACGGAGGCTCTGTGCGTCTGGTTGTTCTGTCAGCGTCGTTTCCATGTTGTTGGCTCGTTTCAGAGTGAAACCTTAAACCCACTCACTACCCTCACTCTTACACCATGAACCTGCTGTGACCCTGTGGGTTGGCCTTAACCCTGCGGGATGCTGGGACAGCGTGAACTCTGCCTGACCCCCCCGACTCTTCACAGACATGATTACACACAGATGACAGCCACGGCCATTCTGTGTGTGTGTGTGTGTGTGTGTGTGTGTGTGTGTGTGTGTGTGTGTTCACTCACTTCAAAAGTACTTCATAATAAATGTACTATCTCTACTTTTGCTGCTTCAAAAGGGAAAAGCACACGTTTTTTCACACCTGTAGTATTAATAGTTGAAAATAGTGACTTTTATCCGGACAGTTTAACAGAAAAAGCATTAAAAAAAGGGACATAAAGACATTTTAAGAAAGAAAACTACTCCAACAAACTCAGTGAATGATCTTCACGTCCTGTTTTATCACAAATCCTTTCAGTGTGTTGTGTTTTCGGTACATTTTCCGATCAATAATTTGACTCCAGCGAGTGTAACGCGGTGATATTTGATGTTTACTTCACATTAACTGCTTGTTAAATATGTTGCAGTTTAAGTTTTCAACCAGATCTGTAAACGCTCTGCGTTGCTCTGTGTGTGTGTTAGATATCTGCAGACTGGGAGCGAGCGTCCCTGCGTCACGGCGGTCCGCACGGCGGCGTCTTCAAACCCAGCCCCGTGATGGGGACGTACGGCACGGACGGAGGCTTCATCAACACCAACCTGGTCACCGCCGACGAGGAGTCGCAGGAGTTTGACGACCTCATATTTGCCTTAAAAACTGGTGAGGGGGTCGCACCCGACGCTACAGTGAGCCGCGGTTTCGCGCTGTCATTTATATAAGATACACATTTCAAGTACAGCGCAGACAAATACAAATACTGCAACTAAAACAACAATAATATCATTCCAAAATGAATGTAAGTCAATGCAGTGTCCTCAGGAGAATAGCAGCATAAATCTGTGTGTGTGTAGAGAGAGTAAGTCATTGTGCTGCTGACCTTAAATCTCGCTGCTGCCAAGAAAACCATTCTTCCTTCACTGCCACATCAATGTTTAATGAGCTGAAGGCTCAGCCTGCTCACTGATTTATCATCAACACACGCACACACACACACACACACACACACACACACACACACACACACACACACACACACACACACACACACAGTGTCAACTCTGAAGCCACTGAGATCTTTGACCGCAGCATAAATTTGAAAATGTTCGCACGACTCGTTAAGTTTTGTCGAGCGTCAGCGATCAAAAACGTTCACGCAACGGACGACAAATGAGGCTTAAAACGAGGGTCGTGAAGCTCTTTGTAAAACAAGAGATTAACTCGTACGTTCTTATTGATTGTGTGGTGTTCAGGTCAAGGTGTGTGTGTGTGTGTGTAGGTGTAGGTGTCGTAATCTAATCCAGTGGTTCTACTCAAGTATCACCTGAGAAAATATTACATACAGTATATATAATAACATCATTATCACCAACGTTAGAATACAGTGGTTTTTAATAGATTGAAAAAAGTCACCTACAGAGTTTTCACAGGAGGCAGATTTATTCCCAATAAAATAATCTGCTCTCTCGTCATCCTCCTCTTCCTCACATATACACAGATTCCTCACATATACTTTCTATATGTAGAAAAAAGCCAGAATTCTAAGATTAAAGTCAGAATTCAGTCAGAATTATCAGATTAAAGTCAGAATTATCGGATTATAGTAAGAATTCATCAGAATTCTGAGGAAAAAGTCAGAACTCTCAGATTAAAGTCAGAATTCTCAGATTATAGTAAGAATTCATCAGAATTCTGAGGAAAAAGTCTGAATTCTCAGATTAAGGTCAGAATTCAGTGAGAATTCTCAGATTTAAATTAGAATTCAGTCAGAATTCTCAGATTTAAGTCAGAATTCAGTCAGAATTCTCAGATTAAAGTCATAATTCATCAGAATGTTCAGATTAAAGTCAGTATTCTCAGATTAAAGTCAGAATTCAGTCAGAATTCTGAGTTTTAAAAAAACAATGCTAAGTCCACATTCTTAGAAAAAGTCAGAATTCTCAGATTAAAGTCAGAATTCATCAGAATGTTCAGATTAAAGTCAGAATTCAGTCAGAATTCTGAGTTTTAAAAAAGAATGCTAAATAAAAGTCAGAATTCTGAGATAAAAGTCAGGATTCAGTCAGAATTCTCAGATTAAAGTCCACATTATTAGAAAAAGTCTGAATTCTCAGATTAAAGTCAGAATTCATCAGAATGTTCAGATTGAAGTCAGAATTCAGTCAGATTTCTGAGTTTAAAAAAAAGTTAGAATGCTAAATTAAAGTCAGAATTCTGAGATTAAAGTCAGGATTCATTCAGAATTCTCAGATCAAAGTCAAAATTCTGAGAAAAAGGTCAGAATTCAGTCAGAATCATATACCCTGGTATACACAGTAGAGCAGTACCACCAGAGGAAGCGTACCACAGTTTGAGAACCATAGATCTAATCTAACAGTGAAATCAGTGGTACATGTTTTCCTCTCTGTGTCACTGAACGTCAAATGACCTCTGAGCTGCATCGAAACAACAATTAAATCCTGAAAACTCAGCGGAGTGAAGCGGTCGTTCAGAGCGTAGCTACGACGCTAACTCTGTGGATGTAACTGTAACGGTGGACACTTGATCTCTGCTGATAAACTTCTGTTATGATTTAAACCCTCGTGGGTTCATAAGATGCCGACCACGACGTCGGGTTCATCCAATACTTCGATACAGTTTTTCGAAACGGAACAAAATGTTCTGGTTCTCCTCGCTGCAGCAGATAAAGGACGTTGGACTCGTCCCTTATGCGGTCGTTCAGCGGAGCGCGCAACACAAACGCGACATTCATCCTCAGTCGTTCTTTACAGCTCACAAGGCCTCGCTCTCTCCGCTCACACTTTCCCTGTGGCTGCGGGCGGTGAACTCTGACCTTTTTCACACACACACACACTCCGTAACCTGGTTTTTAATCTGTGCGCGGTCAGTGAGCAGTAAAGATAATAGCATCATCACAATTACATAACCCTGTGATGACCGTCTTCACACTTCATTTGGTCGTCAACCATTAACACACGCGCGCGCGCGCACACGGTGGATCAGTGGTGCTGAACATTAACATGTTTTACAGTCGCCGTGGACCCGAGTGTCTCCACGCTCCTGAGATTATTTAGAGTTTAGTCATGTGACTCTTAAAAGTTAATTATTACACTACAAAAATGACTGCAGTTAAAAAAGTAACAACCTTACATCACAGCACTTCAGCGATAACGGGAAATTATTTTATAGTCGAGAGCTAATTTAAAGATAATGACTTTACCATCATTGCCCTTAAGATAACAAAGACATGGATACAATCATGAATTATAATATATTGAACCATAAAACAGAGTTTACAGTAAAAGAGTGTGTGATCGCAGCTTTAAAAATATCCAAATCTATTGAAATCTGTTCAAAATAAACTTAAATTAAGAGGAGATTATAATTATATAAAGAGGTTGTTTTTATTTGATTGTAAAATTGTAAAAATTGTAAAAAATTATTGTCAATTGTAAAATGAGTACAAACGACGTGTTTCAGTGTCGAGTTAAAATGGCGTTGCTCTCTGTTTTTTACGATACAGAAAAAGCCTCAAACAGCAAAATAATAAAGTATAAGTAAGTATAAATTAAGAGAATGTGAGTTAAGTGTTGTTGTGTACTTTTGTTTTGTTATTGTTGCTGATATTCTTTGTTATCTACAGGCAGAAAATAAGCTAATTTTTAGTGATTTCACCAATTTTGAGTTGGAGATTCTGAGATTGTGATATATTTTTCTGTTACCACCAGGGGGCGCTATTTTAAAAACGGAATATTTTCACATACACATCCTCCGGGGTGAAATATAATTAATAATAGCAAGTTTGGTTCAGATAGGACTTTGTATCGCAAAGTTATAACGGTTTTTGTTTGTTTGTTTTTTTCGCATTTTTTACGCTACGTCATTATATTCATCAGAAATAATCTACACAATGTGATTTGACCAATTTCGCGTTGGATTATGATGATAATCCCCGTTGGAACAACGTACAGAATTGTGAAACTTATTTTTCTGTTACCAGCAGAGGGCGCTGTTTTTTAAAACGTAATAATATCGTACCTTTTATTAGCATCATATGTTTTGTTGCTCTGACTGAACCCTGGGGCTTTTATCCCGTTCTCTTTCAGGAACCGGCCTCAACTTGAGCGATAACGAGTCCATTCCCGGAAGCCACGACGGAGGGAGCGTCACCAACTCCCAGATCGTGGAGCTGCGACGGATTCCTATCGCAGACACTCACCTCTGACCTTTTCACCTCACACACACACACACACATCCTGAATGAGAAAAAATAAAGTTACTGTCCAGTATTTTTATAATGTAAAAAGCTTTTGCACTAAAATCCCCCTCCCCTTTTTTAAATTTTCATATAGATGTTTGATACTGTATGTGATTTTTACTGTACTGTTTTTATATATGTTTGTACATATATGTATAATCCGATACATAAATGTTTGACTAAATTAATTTTTTTTTAAAGAGTTGTTTTGTGAATGTAGAGAGACTTTAGACGACGATAAAAACCCAGATGTGCCCCCTTTAGCACAAATGCTGCTGCTGAGGATGGAGAATGTGTAACATTGTTAATAAATAATTGACTTTATATTTACGTATGGACGTGCGGAATGCATTTTTTTTTTACGGCTCGTAAAGTTTTGATCCTAGAGAGAGAGGGAGGTTTTGTCTCTGTGACGGTTATGTAAGTGGGGTCAAAGGTCACGCCCTCACTAGGGCCGGTTCAAGTTTTGTGATGACTTGGGTTTCACAACCTGGTGAAACCAGGAGATGCCGGACTGCTCTGGTGTCTGCACAGAGCAATAAATCCGTCCGGACGCTTGAAGTGCTTTAAAAGTGTAATCAGTCGTACTGAATCTGTTTAACGTTAGCTTGTACCGCATTCATGTTGGACCTGTGTGAATTTGCTAATTTCTTCTTCTACGTCTGCTTCATTTTTGGCATCAACACATCATCATTTCCCGTGGGGAACAATAAGATGCGCCATTCCCCCATCGGTCCCGGAAAACCTGATGTGGAAAAGTGTGGCTACTTAGCTGTAGCGGTAACGACTTGACAGACTATGTTTAAAAAAAAAAAGTGTAATTTTACTAATTTTACTAATTTTACCAAACAAACACAAGCGTCTAAAACATGAAAACATTTGTTTTATAGAGAAATAACCACCTACGGAAAGTCTGACTGGAAAGAGGATAAATTCAACTGAAGCAGTGTTGAGAAGGGTGAGTTAGCTTAGCGGAGGCTAATCAAACGCTCACAGCCGCACATGAACCGAGGTTCCCTGACACTTCTGTGTCTGTCGTGTAAGATATTAGCATAAAACTCCAACCTTGGTTGTTTAAACTACTAAATTATACATGAACAAAACAAACACAAGCTTCTAAAACATGAAAAACATTTGTTTTATAGAAAAAATAACCACGAAAACAGTTGGATGTATGGAAAGACTGACTGGAAAAAGGATCAATTCAACTGAAACAGTGTTGAGAAGGGTGAGTTAGCTTAGCGGAGGCTAATCAAGCGCTCACAGCCACACATGTTATCTAAGATATTAGCATAAAACTCCAACCTTGGTTGTTAAACTACTTATATACTTAAATATATACTACTAATATACGTGAACAAAACAGGACCTGTGTGAATTTGCTAATTTCTTCTTCTTCGTCTGCTTCATTTTTGGCATCAACACATCATCATTTCCCATGGGGAACGATATGACGCGCCATTGCCCGATCGGTACCGGAAACCTGATGTGGAAAAGTGTGGCTACTTAGCTGTAGCGGTAACGACTTGACAGACGATGTAAAAAAAAAGTGTAATTTTACTAATTTTACCAAACAAACACAAGCGTCTAAAACATGAAAACATTTGTTTTATAGAGAAATAACCACCTACGAAAGACTGACTGGAAAGAGAATAAATTCAACTGAAGCAGTGTTGAGAAGGGTGAGTTAGCTTAGCGGAGGCTAATCAAACGCTCACAGCCACACATGAACCGAGGTTTCCTGACACTTCTGTGTCTGTTGTGTAAGATATTAGCATAAAAGTCCAACCTTGGTTGTTTAAACTACTAAATTATACATGAACAAAACAAACACAAGCTTCTAAAACATGAAAAACATTTGTTTTATAGAGAAATAACCACCTACGGAAAGACTGACTGAGGATAAATTCGACTAAAGCAGTGTTGAGAAGGGTGAGTTAGCTTAGCGGAGGCTAATCAAACGCTCACAGCCACACATGAACCGAGGTTTCCTGACACTTCTGTGTCTGTTGTGTAAGATATTAGCATAAAACTCCAACCTTAGTTACTTAAACTACTAAATAATACATGAACAAAACAAACACAAGCTTCTAAAACATGAAAAACATTTGTTTTATAGAAAAAATAACCACGAAAACAGTTGGATGTATGGAAAGACTGACTGGAAAAAGGATCAATTCAACTGAAACAGTGTTGAGAAGGGTGAGTTAGCTTAGCGGAGGCTAATCAAGCGCTCACAGCCACACATGTTATCTAAGATATTAGCATAAAACTCCAACCTTGGTTGTTAAACTACTTATATACTTAAATATATACTACTAATATACGTGAACAAAACAGGACTTGTGTGAATTTGCTAATTTCTTCTTCTTCGTCTGCTTCATTTTTGGCATCAACACATCATCATTTCCTGTGGGGAACGTTATGACGAGCCATTGCCCCATCGGTACCGGAAACCTGATGTGGAAAAGTGTGGCTACTTAGCTGTAGCAGTAACGACTTTACAGACGAAAAAAAAAAAAAATAGTGTAATTTTACTACTTTTACCAAACAAACACAAGCGTCTAAAACATGACAACATTTGTTTTATAGAGAAATAACCACCTACGGAAAGACTGACTGAGGATAAATTCGACTGAAGCAGTGTTGAGAAGGGTGAGTTAGCTTAGCGGAGGCTAATCAAACGCTCACAGCCGCACATGAACCGAGGTTCCATGACACTTCTGTGTCTGTCGTGTAAGATATTAGCATAAAACTCCAACCTTGGTTGTTTAAACTACTAAATTATACATGAACAAAACAAACACAAGCTTCTAAAACATGAAAAACATTTGTTTTATAGAAAAAATAACCACGAAAACAGTTGGATGTATAGAAAAGACTGACTGGAAAAAGGATCAATTCAACTGAAACAGTGTTGAGAAGGGTGAGTTAGCTTAGCGGAGGCTAATCAAACGCTCACAGCCACACATGTTATCTAAGATATTAGCATAAAACTCCAACCTTGGTTGTTAAACTACTTATATACGTATATATATACTACTAATATACGTGAACAAAACAGGACCTGTGTGAATTTGCTAATTTCTTCTTCGTCTGCTTAATTTTTGGCATCAACAAATCATCGTTTCCCGGGGGAACGTTATGACGCGCCATTGCCCGATCGGTACCGGAAACCTGATGTTGAAAAGTAAGTGTGGCTACTTAGCTGTAGCGGTAACGACTTTACAGACGATGTAAAAAAAAAAAAAAAAAGTGTAATTTTACCAAACAAACGCAAGCTTCTAAAAAATGAAAACATTTGTTTTATAGACAAAAAAAACATGAAAACAGTTGGATGTATGGAAAGACTGACTGGAAAATGGATCAATTCAACTGAAACAGTGTTGAGAAGGGTGAGTTAGCTTAGCGGAGGCTAATCAAACGCTCACAGCCACACATGACACTTCTGTGTCTGTTATGTAAGATATTAGCATAAAACTCCAACCTTGGTTGTTAAACTACTTATATATTTATACTACTAATATACGTGAACAAAACAGACATTTTGAAAATGACAAAGGAAGTTGAGAAGCTGTTGACTGTTAAATCGCCATTTTCTTTAGAAGAACTTCTCCCCCCCACTGGCTAATGTGAGATTGAGGGGAAGGAAATAATTAAATTACCTTTTCTTTGACACATGAATAGTTAAGAAGAGCAGAATTCTCTCTCAGCTCACAAGTCCAGAGTTTTTCTTTGTTTGAGAGCAAACTTTCTGAAAATAAATTTAAAAAAACCTGTTTTTGAGCTTCATATTTCAATGAGAGGAGACCACATTTTAGACTCACTATTTACTCTTTCCTCATGGGGGTTTACAACAACAAAAAACACTGATGTAATGAGCAATTATTCATTGGACAAGCTAACACTCCATGGCTACAGCCTTCTGGGTTTTATTCTCTCCTGCTGCTAATGAGCTCGTAACAGCGCGGCACAAACTTTTGATTGTCGTCTAACATTTCCACGGAGGTTTTTTAATTGTTCACGTCCGTCTGAAAAAAAAAAAAAACACACAAACATTTTTCCATTTTCATACGCTATCGTCGGCTGCCGTCGCGACATCAGCACAACCTCCCGTCGTACTCTCGTATTCCAGCGCCGCGCGCGTTAGCGTGAACCGTATTGCTTGTGCTTGTGTGTATTATGTCAGCGTTGTTAATGAGGCGCGGTTGAGCGCGAGGCGGAAACACTCGCTGACCTTTGGTCAGATGTGCTGATAAGTGCCGACGTATAATGCGCCGACGGCTCGTTAACTCCGTGCGCTTGTCATTTTTAGCTAACCCCCACGTGCTAGCTATGCCATTATAACTACATTATATGCTGCTTTTATTACTTTATTTACTTATGTAACCTTCTCTTAACAACTCATTGAGATTGAAATTATCTTTTGATAAGACAATATAGTCTGTACTTATACAGCACTTTTCCAGACTTCCAAAGGATCCAAAGGAAAGAGAAGACAGATGCTAACTGCAAATGAAATTATGAAATAAAGCTAAAATACGAGAACAAACAAACAGCTTTTGTGAAAACAAAAGTCCATAATATTCGTTTACAGAATGTTATTTAGAATTAAGAAGGTTTAGAAGTTGTTAATTCATAAAATGCTTCATTATTCACATGCTAGTGGCACATTGAGTCATGTGACAGCTATAGAAGCAGGAAGTGGTGTTCGATGTTGTGATTTATAAAGTGAGGTGAACAGTCAAGTGCATCCTGTTGTCTTTATTTAAAGAATTCTGCTTTAACTGTAATCAACAACTGCTATAAAACACCACAACAAATAAGAATCGTACGACATCGTAGCAGAACTTAACAGGCCCCTTTTTTTTCCCCACTCATCTGAACAGGAAGTGAAGGGGGGAGGGGTAAATCAGTGACACCTGTGAGTGAAAGAGTGGGAAACTAACAAAGTAAGTTTAGAGGAGGGTTGAAGTTTGGGAAATAATGGAAAAATTAGGAAATAATCTCAAATTTTATTCAGTTTTTGGAAAAAAAGAAGAAAATGAACTGCGACGCAAACTGGAAACAAGACTCTGGAGAAACGAGATGATCCTGAAGCTGGTTCTACTCTGACAACACAACTAACAGATAAGTCCAAACTTTTCTCTGAAACTCTCCTGGCTTCTCCTGACCTCTGACCTCTGACCTCAACAGAATATGTAGCTGTAGTAGTTGTTTCCTCCTGTATTTATTTTTATTTGTCATTTGCTCTAAGTATAAATGAAGCCTGACAAAGACATATTATGTGACAGTTAGAGGACGATGTGTTTGCTGTGTTTACTCAGACCAAACAAATCCCAGCTGTTTGTCGGGTGTTGTCAAACTTCTCCAATGTATTAATTTCCGACAAATGACTCTTGTCCTGTCTGATGCCTGACATTATTATGGTCTGTTTGAGAAGCTCACACAGATCATGTGGATTAAATGCTCAGATTATAGCCCCATTTGGACGTGGATTAGTTTTTATTAAGGAGAGGTGGAGTTTCTCTGAGATTTTAGTCCAGTATCCAGAGTGTCTTATGTCGGTAATCATTACCGGACGATGTCGGTTAAGATCGGGCGACATTTGAGTAAAAAAAAAAAAAAAACGTTGTAAAAAGGTCTAGAAATAGTCCTGTGCGAATAGACCAACAGTAAATATGTGCGTAAATATTGTGTCATATCCAGTTTACAGGTAGTTTTCCACAGCTTTTCAAGCATTGACAAGTTAGAAAAGCATTTTGTTTAGCACTGAGTGGTCAGATAAGTCCAAACCTTGGGTGTTTTTTCGGGAATACGACAAACACCGTTCTGAACCAAACGTCTGACTTCTGATTGATTTAGAAACCGATGTTCTCCCCAAACTGAAGTTAAACGGCGTTTTATCCCTGGTCTGGTTTCACATTTTAGGCTTTTTAGCATTTTTTTTCTGTGCTACGTTGTCGTACGAACACGACGCCCAGGAGGTTGACGTCGTTGCGTACGTCGTTTGGCCCCTCCCACTCGTGCTAGTGTCACTGAGATGTCTTATCCCGTGTGAATTGGCCTTTAATATCGCAGATTACGCCACCTAATCCCGTCTGAAGAGCGTTATGACTCAACACAACAACAACAACAAAGTCGCTGTCATGCGAAGCCTCAACATCCTTGATTCCTAAACTGTCCGACTAAATAAAGAAGGGAACAGGATGAGGAAAAAGAGCACGTCCTCCCTGCAGTTATGTCCTATTTAAAGAACAATCCGTGATGCATATCTCTCGCCCCCTTAACAATTCGCCCGTCTTTGTTCGTAAAGTTACGACTGGGGTTTTTTTTGTGTTAAAGTGAAAGCTTATGATATGAAGTTACACCGGCGCACAATAACTAATGGCTGTGCGGTTATAGACACTCAAAGTGACGTGTGACAACGCCGATATCCACGGGTTACATCATTCTTTTAATTCAATGGGGGAAGAAACGCGATAATGTCGCCTGTTCACTGTTTCCTGTCACTCAAAAAAAAACATAATGTAAGGTAAGACGACCTGTCTTTATGTTTTTGTCAGTTAATGCACAGTTTGAAATGAACAAGTCGAACCTTTTTTTTAAAGGAACACACTGACCCAGATCCACCCGCACAATAAGGCCCAGCTTTGTCAGCCTCTGAGTGAGCGAGGGATCTTTGGCTCTGGGATGAATAGAAGACGTCAGAGGAATAATTACCTTCGTGTCCTTGTTAAAGCTTTCCTGTTTTCGCATTTCCTTAAAATAAATCGGTGTTCCTGTGGAAACTCGCCTCGTTACGTGCGCCGTGTTTATCACTGTGAACACTGATGTCAGTGTGTTCACAGTGTAACAGGATAGGAAATCAACTTTCTTTCGCCCCTTTTAAAATATGTTTCCGGTTATGTCTCCACTTAATTTAGCCTCGTGTGACGGCAGGCATATACAGGGTAACCTCAGGTGACTATAATGCCGTGTTTCCATCATAGTACGGTACAGCTTGGAATGGTAAAGTCCTGGGTCAGGCTTGTGTTTAGAATGAAAACGGTACCTTTTACTTGGTCGTGCGGGTGTGGGCTGTGTCCGATAGCTTGTTGTGGCGTTAAAGAACGACAATATTGAGCGCATTACACAGACTTTTTGAGTTTAATTTTAAAGCAACACAATGTTGGATTTGCTCCCTGGGTGCCCCTACAGTTGCGAAATGGTATTGTTGAAAAAAATTCAATAAAAGCAGGAAAACAAAGTGACTTTGAGGATCAGTCACTTATACAGGAAGTGAGCAGAAGCTCACGATCCTGCTGCTCCACAATCTCCTTAATCTAGGTGTTATATTATTGTTTTGATTGAGAGAGTGACTCCTAGTGGCAGAAATGAAATACATACAATGCATATATAAAGAAATCGCAATTGAAATGGTGGCGCAGTGGCTAGCGTTGTTACCTCATAGCTACATCCGAGTGTGTTAAAAGTTTCATTCATGCTCTTTTCAAAAACAGTTTATTTTCTATTTATGCTAGTTTCCTAGCCTGCAGCGTAATTATAATATTTAAAGACTTTCTTACAGGTCCAACATGCAAATGTTGACACCAGTGGAGTTAGACATTAAGGAATAACATTCTCTCACATTACTGTAATTAGGTTGTTTTCCCTAACCCTAACCCTGGGTTATTTGGAGAAAGTCACAAACTCCTTGACTTGTTTGATTTGTAGATTTGCAGTATGACTGTTGCTAAAGACAAGTCTACAGACTCTTACACGTGAGTCTGCATGTGGCACATTGTACCTCCTTAAATGTCCCGGTTTTATTTTCTTATTGACAGTCAGCATGCGGCATTGAGAGTCAGAATGTTAGACTCGGGTAACGAGGACGCCGGTCGTGCGTCACACCGTCAGTCAGTGAGCGTATCTCACTCACCTAACAGATAACAGCTCGTTTCTTCTCATACAAAAAATCCATGACCTTTAGAACTGGGTCAAGTTCAGGTACCGACTCGTTCCGTGTGAATCTGCGTCTTACGCACATGGCACTTGGTTTCGCTCACTACATTCCCCATGTCCCCGTCAGTGGGATCTGTTGCCATTAAAGTCAACAGATGCTTCTTTCGTGTGTGCAGAGCTGGATCAGGTGAGGTGAGAGGTGTGGCTCTGAACTCGGGTAAACATGTTTATTTGCACGAAGGTGCTCGTGTGTGTACCGTGTGTTTGCATGTGCTGAAGTTATCGTCCGTCTCGTAGCGTCTTCAGAAAACTTTCTCTATGAGGAAACTCGTGTTCTGGGCCTTCAGTCTTTACTTATGTACATTTTTGCACTAGTTTTCACTGTGTTGAGTGTTTCTCTCTCTTGTCTTTGCAGCTCTTGGAGTTTGCATGTCCAGGCTCTTTGGTTTCCTCCCACAGTCCAAAAACATGCAGATTTTGGGGATTAGGCAAAATTTGGACACAAGTGTGAGAGTGAATGACTGGCGACCTGTCCAGGATGTAACCCCCTACTGAGATACTACTTTTAGGTTTTACTGCAGGACTGATAAAGGACCAACTTATTTATTTATTAAAGGGATCGTTCGGAATTTTGGACATAAGACCTATTTTCCAACTCAGCCGGTGTGATGGAGACGTCGGGATACGTTTTCAAGAAATTTCATTCAGTTCTTCCAGATGCCGAGTTCGCTGGTGCTATGGCTAGCGCAAGTCAATGGTACACGCTAGCGTCGCATTTGAAAAACTCATACCGACTCCACACTGCACCCGAGGCAAATCGATTGTAACGGCAGACTATCGATGTACATATCTGTGTTGATGGAATGTTTGAAATAAAACCAACCTTGCAATTTGAAGGATTTATGTCTCAGCAGCAGCTGCAGCAGCGCGTCATACTTCCTGTTAGGCTATGGCAGCGGCGGACTGATTCCGCTGCTGCTGAGAAAGTAGTCCCTCAAAAATTCATGCGATGCGAGGTTAGTTTTGTTTCAAATATTATTCCATCAACACAGACGTGTACATCGATAGTCTACCGTTACAATTGGTTTGCCTCCGTGCTCTGTGGAGTCGGTATGAGTGTTTCTAATGCCATGCTAGCTGGTACCATTGACTTGCGCTAGCCATAGCACCAGCGAACTCGACAACTAGAAGAACTGAATGAAATGTCATGAAAACGTCTCCAGACGTCTCCATCACACCGGCTGAGTTGGAAAATAGGTCTTATGTCCAAAATTCCGAACTATCCCTTTAACTCTAACAGACCGCACAGGAGGACATCCAGCAGCTCTTTTTCCCCCCTTGCTCGGTTTGTGGCTGTTTATATCAACAAGACGTCAAGCTTTTTTATGAGAATAGGCCTTTAATCTCAGACCAATTAACCAATTACTGTTTATTGCCTTCACCCCGGGTTTAAAAATCCTTGGTATACCCATTACTTTTATTGTGAAAATGTACAAAGTACGTCCAAAAAGTGTCACAAATATGAATAATCAGTCATAGATTAGTCAGAGAATGAAAATGAATGAATGAATAAGCAGCAATTATAATATGAAGAGGTTCAAATCATGAAATAAAAGAAATGCAAATATATATACTCGGGTTATTAGGAGTCTGACGTCTGCAGAAAGTCCTCAGCAGAGCCAGTGATTCTCAAACCTCTCGTATGTCTCTATTATTGGGTGAATTCAGACGTAGACTTTGGTCTCTCGTGGCCTAATATGGACGCGTCTAAGAGCAGGTAGCACTTTTAATATAGAGAGAGTGTTAATAATAGATTTACAAGTTCAAAAGCATCGTAAAAACCTTTGTAGGTCAACGACGGCATCTTTGCAGATAACGGCTTATTTTACCACCTGACAACAGCAGCAGCCACTGACTGACCAAATATGATGTTTTATTTCATGACAGAAATGCAGTAAATGATTATAATAAAAACAATTATATCAGCCAAAACACAGTCGGTCATACTTTGGAGGTCTGGACTTTTTAAAATAACTGGATTGTGTGATCGTGTTTCCGTCTCAGGGTTAACTTTCGCTCAAAGATACAAAAATGGATTTTAATTGAAATCAAATGCTCGCGATTCTTCTCCGTCACTCACTTTCAGCTTAATTAAAATTGTTGCGATGCACTCGAGCGCTCGGATGTCGGTTGTCAAACATCCGCTCACTCTTTTTAAATATATATATTTGAAGCTGCTGACAGGCCGCTCAGATAACACGACCTTTGCACTCTTTCCGTCCACCGGCTCCAAAGGTCGGGGGCAGATTTCCAGAGAGCCTCGAGGACAGGAGAGTTACAAAGTGCCTCGTCTTCAGTTCCAGTTTTGGAAATCGTAGATCGATATCGTGCTGAAATGACGCTGCAGAGGAGGAGGAATGAGGAAAAGATAGAAGGAGAAAATAAACAGGACAGACAGACTTTTTTTTTCCAGTTGGGTCTTTGATGCCTTGTGTTGTGGCTGCTCTGGGATACATGATTCTGCAAAATGAAAGACGAGACCCTTTCACGGAGGCTTTGCCAACATGGCTGACCCTTTGCCAGCGTGAGTGCGTGTGTGCGTGTTCTTGTACTTGCGGCATACTGAGGACCAGTGAGGGTTTTTAACCAACAAAGTGAGGTCATTTTTATGGAGTGAGGACATTTTGGCCGGTCCTCACTTTGTTTTCATTGAAATCACTTCCTTAGGTTGCTATAAAATGCTATACTCAATTTGTCAAAAATTTAAATTTTGGACGACTTTTTCTCAAATTTTGGACCATAATTTTTTTTTCAAATTTTGGACCAAATTATTATTTATTTTTTTCGACCAAATTTTTTTTTTTCACATTTTGGACCATTTTTTTTTTTTAATTTTGGATCAAATTTTTTTTTTTTCAAATTTTGGACCAAATTTTTTTTTTTAATTTTTTTTTCAACCTTAGGACGACATAGTATAGAATAACGTTTTTGTCAAATTTTGGACCAAAAATTTTGGGTCAAATTTTTTTCTCAAATTTTGGACGACATAGTATAGAATGACATTTTTGTCAAATGTTGGACCAAATATTTTGGGTCAATTTTTTTTTTTAAATTTTGGGTAAAAAATTTTTTTAAAATTTTGGGTAAAAAAATTGTTTTCAAATTTTGGGTAAAAAAATTGTTTTCAAATTTTGGGTAAAACATTTTTTTTCACATTTTGGAAGACATAGTATAGTATGACGTTTTTGTCAAATTTTGAACCAAAATTTTTTTGTCAAATTCTTTTTAAAATTTTGGTCGACATAGTATAGTATGACGTTTTTGTAAAATGTTGGACCAAAAATTTAAAAAATAAAATAAAATCGAAAAAGTTTTTCAGCCCTTTTTGCTCTTGGGCTCCACCTGCAGACATTTTATGGTACTGCAACCAGTAGTTCTTTGTAGATGTCATTCATGAAGTAGATATTTGTAATTGCGTTGATTTATAAAGTGGAAATGCGGGTCCTCAGTATGCAGCAAGTACAAGAGTGTGTGTGTGTGTGTGTGTGTGTGTGTGTGTGTGTGTGTGTGTGTGTGTGTGTGTGTGTGTGTGTGTGTGTGTGTGTGTGTGTGTGTGTGTGTGTGTGTGTGTGTGTGTGTGTGTGTGTGTGTGTGTGTGTGTGTGTGTGTGTGTGTGTGTGTGTGTGTGTGTGTGTAAATGCAGGGTTGGACGCGGCGTAAACGTATCGGGTCTGCGTACAACGCACTGTCTGGTTCTCACTATGCCGTCTGACTGGCACAGAAACCAGACCTCTGGCATGTGCCTCGCTTGTGCTTGTGCTTGTGCTTGTGCTTGTGTGTGTGTAAATTAATGTATGGCCGTATGTTTGTTTGTCCACACGCTTGTTAATGTGTTTACCCTCACGGCGTCGTTCTCCCGTGTTGTCTTTGCATGCGTGGTTTTCATGTGCGCTTGAAAGTTGACACCAGGGCCTCTGTAAATATATACGCGTATGATTTTAACCCCCGCAGCTTGAAATAGTCGTCACGTTTGAGAATTGAGGTCAACGGAGCAGCAGTGAGACCTGGAACCTGTTGAGCCACACTTTTATTCCTAGTGTCCGTGTGCTATAATGTGTTCTGTTTGCTTGTTACAACTCCATGTGTGTGTGTGTGTGTGTGGGAGCTTACCCTCCGCAGGCTCAGACCAGTTCTTACTGCTGTGACACAGAGATCTGAGCTCTGCTGTCGTCTTCTGCCTCGTTCAGCTGTTTCTCATCTAGAATCCAGGGCTGCGTGATATCAGGGAAACAATCCACATGCAATATTGTTGAATATTGCGCTGACTTAAATGACATGCAATACGTAAAAGAGTATATTGTTTTTATGCCAGAGAGAGGAACCCATGATAAACACTGATCAAACTGCATTATTTCCATTCCATTCCAGCAACGTGGCTTTATTTATAGAATAGAATAGAAAGCCTTTATTGTCATTGTACAGGAACAGTAAATGTATGGGCTGAAATATGTGCCACCAGAAACTGGATGTTTAATTTGAATGATTGCATTGAAAAACTAAATCCCTGAACTACCCGGATGTCTGTCACAGTAATTTGAATCTGAATTGTGAGAACTGAATGCGAAGAGATATGAAGTGTTGAATTTGAAAAATTAAATTTCAAATTATACTATTCAGATTTAGTTTTTCAGTGCAATAATTCAAAATCAACAATACACATTCAAATTATGTGAGAAACTGTTGGAATTTTCCCGATAGCACAAACCGTCGCGTAATTACGCTAATGCAAAGCGCGCTACTTTAGGCAAGGGCCTTGATTTATGGCGGCGGCCATCTTGTGCCGCCATGTTTCTACAGAAGCCTGAACAGAGCGTGTGTTTTTACATTGAAGCAAAACGGTGCTGGGCGCGTTAGCGTTGATGCCGCGTTTCCATGACGACTGACCGGAAAAAGACTTGCGTGACGTCATGTTTACGTGACTCGGGATTGTTAAAAATTTGTCTCTAAAGTAACGCTAAAATTAAACTTTTTGTTTAATAAACAGACCGCTCCAGTTCAACTGTAGGCGCGCTAACGGCGCTAATGCAGCTAATGGAGCTAACTGGTAAACGGTGCCTTGACTCCAGTGTCGCGGCACGTAAACATGACGTAATGTGCATCTTTTTCCGGTCAGTCGTCATGGAAACGCGTCATGCGTTATCATGTGTTAAAATGCATTAACGTGCGCTAACCTAGTGCCCAGCACTACTAAAAACTATGCAGAAGCCGCTGTAGTTGAGTTAAATCACCATCTGATGTGACTTTATAACACACTGGACCTTTAACGTAAGTAAGAATAAATAACCCTGTCATTCAAATGGCTGAATGTTGTTTGTGCGGAGATTAAAAAGCAACTTCCTGACCTCAGTGCTAAGGATGCACTCTCTCTATAAATACACCGACCTTAGCACAATAAGTGGAAATGTGGTTGTAGCGTGCTAGCAGTTCTGTTAGCGTTAACAGACTCGGTTCAGTGGCTGTAGAGGGAGAATACGAAGGGAAATCGGCGTTGACCTCAGTGTAAGAGAAGGGTGACCTTTCCACAGGAAGTGACACATCAGAAGAGAGAACCTCAGCAGGTCACACTGGTTCATCTGTGTGTGTGTGTGTGTGTGTGTGTTCAGCCAGACTCTGCTGGTTTGATCCAGTGCTTCATCTACAGCAGCTTCGCGTGAGCCTGAGACGGCGTAACCGGTCCCATCAGGATCTGACGGAACGCGCGGGACAATGTCGGCGATTGTTTTATTCGTGACGCGTCCGTGATGAAATGTCACAAAGCGAAGGCAGTCGGGGTCAGCGCCCTGAAGGTCGGTGCTGGGGAAGCTGGGCTGACTGGAGACGGAAAACAATCGTCTCACTGTGAGGAAAATAAATAAATAAATAAGAGGCTTCTGATGAGTGAAATGTTCATTTAACGAGAACTCTCTTCAACTTCCCCGTGATTTCCCCGGAAATCGTCAGACATCAGTGTTCAAGCTGTTTGATGTTAGTGTAGTTTTCATCTGAAAACTCGGTCAACGCTTACGTTTGAGAACTCTGGACTTACTCGATTTACCGTTTTACTCAGTCACGTATTTGACAAACATCAGAATGGACCAAGGAGTCGATAAGCCAAAGTAGATCACTTAACTCTTAAGCTTTTCCATTTTTCCTTTCACCCCAACCCGTCTAGGCAGATGCTGCACATCTCTGAGTACGGTTCTGTCAGAGATTTCTACAATTCTACAATTTTTTACAACTCGCAGAGTCCGAGTATACGCGCGGAGTACGTCTGAATCTGCCTCCATAGGTGGCGCTGTATGTCTCTATAAGCTAGCAATTGTGAGAATAGTTAGCTTTTACTCAGAAAACTCAGAAAAACTGTTTTCTTAGTCTGACTAAAATCAGAATTTTTTTTTAACACACAGTAGACGGGAGGCATCTTGTGGTTTTATTCATTTTCATTTTTATCACTCAGTGGTTGGTGTTTTGAAATATAATTTCCTTGCCTAAAAAATGTTATTATTTGAAAACTACATACAAAACTACTTAAAGATGGTAATGCAAGTTAATTTAATTGAATATATTCCACCCATAGTGGTGCTGCAGTATTGCTTATTGGACTCTTTGTTGTTTCTGATGTTCTGAAAAGCTCAGAAACCTGACTGAGGGAGCATTTGTGTGTATACAGCAGCAGTGCAGGGGCGGGTGGGAACAAGAGGCATTCATTTTTTTTTACCATCAAACCACTGCATGACTGCGTGAATTCACATCTGAGCTTCTTTTGTGTTTTCACTCTTACGTCTGTGCCGCCGTTGCCTGCGTCCGTTGTGACATAAAACAAACGACCTCCAGTGTGCAGTGACGTAACGTTGCCAGGCGACACGAGCTCTAAACGCCACTATTACTGAGAGTCGCGTGGAGCCGATGGACCTCTGTCAAAAATGGTGCGTGGAGCGTTTCTTCGTATTCAAAATTGTCCGACTGCAGCTTTTAAATTAAATAAACGGGTGCGTGTCTCCCACCCCGGTGTTAATTCTACCTTTAATATCCTTCCTGGAAGCTGTTGTTTCAGAGTCACTGTGGCTCATGGCGCATGCTTCACAGGTCACTCTGTTTACAGTCGCCCACCTGTTGCTGCTGATCCACGGTCGTGTGGCAGCGGCGGCGCAGAAGGGAAACACGTGCAGCGTCTAACCGTAGTAACTCCGCTGTTTGCCGAGTGGGCGTTCAGGTGCGTTCAGGTGCGTTCACCGGCCTCTGTGAAGAAAACAACCTGGAATGTGTTTGTGTTGAAGGTCTTTACTGAGGTCAGAGGGCAGAAGACGAGATATTTAATACATCAGCGTGGTTATTGTTGTTGTGTCGCTGCTGTTATGGTGCTTTATTTTAAAGGTGTTGCAGATTAATATTCAAGTGTGTTGTTGAGCCTTGAACTATATCACATCATACACTATGAGCAGAAACGGAGTGGAGTGCCGAAAACTCGAAAACAAGCTTAGCATAGCTTAGCTTAGCTTAGCCTTAGCCGGCTTCAGGCATGTACCGCTCTGAATCTCTGACCGGCAAATAATGGGAACTTACTGCTTGTCCTTTCCTTGTTTTTACTGCACGTTCCGGTATAATTTAGCACCATAGAAAACAACCCCGTGTAACTTGCAGTTCCGAGATGTATCCGCCAACTAATTCCTTATCGGGGATTTGTGTCCTTAGACAACTCACGCCGTCTGCTCATGGACGTGTCCGCTTCTCTCTGAGAAACAATGGCGGCATTGGCGAGAGAGCGAGCGCGGGGCATTCTGGGAGTTGTTGTCATTCGCGTACATGAGCGATAAATAAATTTTTCTGACTTTCTCAGCCAAGAAGGCACTTGCTTCAAATATTATTTCACATTTCTACTACATAGATGACCTAGTTTTAATAGACATTCATCTTCTCAACGGCGGAGTGTCCCTTTAACACCAAAATACAAGATTCGGGGGTAATGAGCTAGCTCTCCGCTGTTCCCCCATCTTTCCTTTCACCCCAACCTGTCTAGGCAGATGCTGCACATCTTTGTGTCCGGTCCTGTAAGAGATTTCTTCCTGAAATGCTGAAAATGGGCAGCAAATTCAACGTTTTCCGCGTCCCGTTAGCTCACGCCATTAGCATCACTTGATAATTTGTGTCCTACCTGGGGCTTGTGTTGTAGCAAACAAAAACATTCACAGTTTTAAGTTGTAATGTTCAAGAGAATGAGAATCGTTTCAAATTTTTAGGACGGAAAAAATAAACACGTTAATTTATCAAATTAAAGCTGCACCTTTGACGTTTGTTGACGTTATGATTCTGCCTCTGTTTGTTCTTCACGACATTACTGTTACTGCAGACTGAGGGAGCGTTTGTGTGTATACAGCAGCAGAGCGGGGGCGGGCGGAGATAAGAAGATTTTCATCCCATTGACCAGTTGAACTCAAACCGGTTTGCAGCTGTCTCGCTTTATTATTGCCTCTATTTTGGCATTAAACAAAACCACTTCCTGTGTGCAGCGTGGCACCGTCAGTGGGCGACACAAGATCCAAACACACAGAGAGAGTCACGAGGAACTTGAACTCCACATCATCGCACAACAATTTGAACCTAACAGTCATGTTTAAATGTTATACGCAGCATAGTTTTAAATAATCGTAAAGTTAATAACGTTCCTGTAGCCGTGTGTCTTGAGCAACGAGTTCAACGTGATTTTAAAATAAACATCAGAGGAGAATCTGCGAGCACATGGCGAGCAGAGACCGCTGACATGTGTCACACATTCCTGTGTCAGACGCACACGGCGCGGCGATGATGAGCGAGCGCTCCTCATTTTGAGGGAAAACAGAGTCGCTGCCAAATCCTGACTCAGTTTGATGAAATGAGAGAGAGAGGCCTTTTAGTCCATTTTTCTCTCTCTCTTTCTTTCACTGGGCAGTCGTCCCAAATGATTAAAATGAGTCACAGAACTGGAGTAGACTGGACTGGACTGCCCTTGTCCTAAAATGACTCTAGTGTGTGTGTGTGTGTGTGTCTCGTAGATTATAGTCTCAACACTTTGTAGCAGAGGGAGAGGATAAACTGAGCCGGGTTTTATTGTTGACAAGTAAAATAAGAAAACTAAAAAGTACAACTTTATATAGAGGTCAGATTCCATGACGGTTAAGAACAAGCACACTTCAGATTCACGTGGAGGACATAATACTGTGAGCTGTCGGAGGAGGAAGCAGCATGAGTGGACACAAAGTGAGGGTGCGGTCCATCCCCCCTTTACTGATTGGCTGAATTCTGTCAGCCGAAAAACTTTATCCACTGCCCAGAGACCCAGGACCTGCATGAGTCAGTGGTGATACTGTAGAAGCAGGAGAAGAAGAAGAAGGGACAGGAAGTGAGAACATATATATTTGGAGCTGCAGGGGAAAGTGAAAAGCAGAGGGAGAGATGTGACATGAGACATGACACTATTTTTTTTTTTTTTTTTAATCTTAACCCTGACCCAGGATCCACTCCCAGATCACCACCAACAAATCAAATCCTCTTTCCTTTCCCAGAAAATGTCATTAAAATCTGTTCTGCTCACAGACAGACGACCAAAAACATAACTTTGGTGTAGGAAATGAAAAGCAACAGAGTACTTGACACTTTTTTATTATTATTGTGTGTTTGTAGGAAATCAGGATTTAAATCAGGGTTGAAAAACATTATTGTTTACTGCAGCTTTCTAATATTACCAATTTTAACCACTATAAAGGTACAATATGTAGTATTTATGGGTTTATATAACCCAAAATCCACTTTTTTATACATATTATGTGCTCCTGCATTGTCTAGTCGCTGTATAATAGTTTTTGTTTCATTTTCGTAGTGTTTCAAAAAGTCATGTTAAATAACATGGTCACAGGCCGCGGTTGCATAGCCACTGTTAGCAGCAAGACGCCATATTTCTACCGGAGCCTGTAAGGACAAACGCGAGAGAACAAATCAAGCGTCTCTTTACTTGTAGCAGGAAGTCCCGCCTCCTCTCTCTCCGCTTCGTCTGCTACGGCCGCGGTAGCTCCGCCCTCTCCCTCGCCTCACGAACCTCATCTGCTGACACGGAGAAAGACGACGAGGACGACATTTGACCAGCTGAGGATACCGTAGCGCTCAGGGAAGGGAGGGGGTGAGCAGAGGAGCAGTTCTTTGTTGTAAATTTCAGCCTCTCCTCTAGATGGCACTATAAACTACTTTTTTCCCCTTTAACTTTACTTTTTAAAGATTTTTTTAATTTTAAAATAATGATTTTAAATTGCATTAATTTTTGCGAAGATATTTAAATTGTTTAATGTTTTAAATTGTTTTTAGTTCATAATTGATTTTTTAATTGATTGTGTTTTAATTTCAAATGTATTTCCTGCCTGTAAAGCACTATGAATTGTGGGATGGCGCTGTACAAATAAACTTGCCTTGCCTAGGAGGCATTGACACATAATTAGCACTAGCTAGCTTTACATGGACTCAAGTAATCGCAACAAAAGCCTGATAGGAATAAAACTATGTCCTGTAAACGTGTACACACAACACAATCGGATCGTTTCGTTTTGCGTCTATGTAAACGATGGAATCGTACATTCAAATCGCCGTGTTCCATTTGAGAAATGAGGGGAAAAAAACACGGAAGCTAACGTATGTGCGGCTAGCAATCGTTAGCCACTGTTAGCATAAACAGTTGATAACAATGCCGCGCTGTAAGTGGTACATTTTGATTTAACGGTAAAGAGGAGTTGGGGAAAAAAAACAGAAGGACATAGCTAACAATATCTATGACTGTAGGGTTTTGATATCTTAACGATATGTTTGCTACTCGTTTTCGTCGTAGAAGTTTATAAACCGAACCAAACCCCATAGCGAAAATCAGCCGTTTTGAAGCCAAAAGTGATATTGTACGACTTTGGTGTTTGAAATCATTAGTTCGATTTTACCAACGTGACATAATCTTATAAAACAAGGCAGACGTCGACCGGCGCCTTCTGTTTTTCCCCCATGAGCTAAAAACATTAATGTTCTCTGTGGACTTTTGTAAGGTTGTCGTCGAGGCTAAGAAAGAGAGAGAGAGATGAAGTGAAATTGATTACGATTATGTGAGCCATTTGTTAAGTGGCTAAAATTAGTTTTCCCTTCTGTCGCTGTTGGCAGCCATGTTTGCAGAGAGAGCAGAGCGAGGGTCCAGGGTCCAGGATCCAGGATCCAGGATTTGGTCCATGTGTTGGTTATGTTTCAGTAACTCACACAAACCAATGTAAACGGCACTTTTCAGAAAACTGAGGTGACGCTAACGGTGCTTTTTTTTTAGACGCACTTTTATGATATGTTGTTGTTGTTTTCGTCGTACGTTGTCTGTTGTGTAACTGTGATGTCACGGAGCCAAGTGAAAGCCCGTCGACATTTCAGCAGCTCTCACTTTGTTATTATTAATATCCTTCATGGCTTTCATCAAACTGTCATTGGGACGCAAGTGAAAATGTTGCCAGGGGACAGTGTGTGTGTGTGTGTGTGCTCTTGTACTTGCGGCATACTGAGGACCAGTGAGGGTTTTTCAAATTTTGGGTAAAATTTTGGACCAACAATTTTGGGTAAAATTTTGGACCAAAAATGTTGGGTAAAATTTTGGACCAATTTTTTTTTGTCAAATTTTTTTTGTCAAATTTTGGACAAATTTTTTTTGTCAAATTTTGGGTCAAAATTTTCTCCTTTTTTTTTTTGGATGACATGGTATAGTAGGACGTTTCTGTCAAATTTTGGACCAAAATTATTTGGTCAAATTTTTTTTTTCATTTTGGTCGACATGGTATAAGTATGATGTTTTTATAAAAAAATTTGACCAAAAAAAAAAAAAAAAATCGAAACAGTTTTCCAGCCCTTTTTGCTCTGGGGCTCCACCTGCAGACATTTTATGGTACTGCAACCAGTAGTTCTATATAGATATTCATGAAGTAGATATCTGTAATTGTGTTGATTTATAAAGTGGAAATGCTGGTCCTCAGTATGCAGCAAGTACAAGAATGTGTGTGTGTGTGTGTGTGTGTGTGTGTGTGTGCGTGTGTGCGTGTGTGTTGTTGCCACCTGGCCGTTTCCAAACCATTCCGGGCGTTCGGTGACAGACGGCGTTGTTTACCGTGTCCAGTCCACACTGGACCGGACTAAACCCGGAGCATGACCCGGAGTCTCAGGATGTCTGGCAACACATTTAAGAGACGGGGGAATATAATATAAATCTTGCCGGTGAAGGAGATCAGATGTTTACACATGAGATGGTGATAAAGTCTTGGATTAGAGAAGAATTTTCCTAACTGGAGCTGCTTAATAACACATAAATTATGTAGTTTGTAACTTTTAAATAGGGATGTGAGTCTTTGGGTGGCTCACGATTCGATTCAAAGGCTATTCTCGATTCAAAAAATTGATACAATGCATAGTGTGTTAAGGCAAATTATGGCATCAAAACAATACAGTTTGTATAAGATAATGTGATAATGTGATCACACAAAGGCAAACTTAAGACAAAAGATAACATTTATTCATTCAAAACAAATAAAAACTCACTTACTGTATAAAAACTGTAAACTGTACACAAGAATTTTCAAAATTTTTCAAAATAGAAACACAAATATTTAATTCTATTTTTAAAGGTGCATTATGTTATAAATCTAAAGCAACTGGCCATAAAATCCTCCTAATATGTCACAGAGACTCAGGAATAATGTTCATATAACAAACTGAACTCACCAACAACAACAGTACAGACAAAATATTTTGCAGACTGCAAATCATGTTTATGTTTTGAAATCATGTTTTGGCATGTGGCGCCACCTACCGCCGTCTACCAACCAATGCAGTCAGTAGAGTCTCAGCCGTCGAGCAACCACGGGTTGCCAGTCACGTCAGAAAACGAAACCTAAAAGACTTAGGTATTTTGAATTTGAATGTAGTAACTGTTTTTGGCCACATTCTTACACATGGCGCCTTTAAGTTTACGAATCGATTCAGCATCGTAGATGATTAGAATCGCAATTTTTTTTTTCCCCCACCCCTACTTTTAAACATAAACAAATGTCTGTGTCATTAAAAAACATGACACTGATTAAGCCTCTCTCTCTCTCTCTCTCTCTCTCTCTCTCTCTCTCTCTCTCTCTCTCTCTCTCTCTCTGTTGTGCTCTGTATACGTTGTGTTGCTCGGCAACATTCCCACATTCACTGTGTGAGGAGGGGAATGATTTGTCTTCTGTCAAACTGTCCCTGTGCTGCTGCTGCTGCTATAGACACACAAATACACAAATGTGGAAGTGTAGTCGTTGGATGGATATTCTGACAAATATGGCATATGTATTATGTGCATAAATATGTATTTTAACACTCAATGTTGTCTCTAAACCTACTACTAAAAATGTTGTCTCTAGATGTTTACTTCAGATCCCACTGCAATTTGGAATTTGATCAACTTCTCGTGGATCACGTTTCACTTCAGCTCATTTATAGATGACGTTTCACACAGACGTTTTGTGACTTCTCCTCACTACAAAGACTGTTAGCGTCTTCGCGGCACAACAGCAAAGCTAAAGGTCACGTTAAAGTACGACCTCAAAGTAAAACAAAAAATGAATTCTGCCTCTGGCCTCCGTCTTTGTGAATTCCTGGAAAACATTTACTCAGCGCGGTAAAGTAAGCACGCATGCACACGGGGCCTCAGATATGTGTTTGAAAGGTGACCTGCAGTGTTTGCACAAGAGATAAGGAGACATTATGGGATTTACTTTTCTAGTTTTGCTTTTGCTTCACGGTGAAACCTTTTCAACAAGTAACACGCACGATCAAAAACCTCTCTAAAGTCTTGGTAAACACACGAGTTTGTTTCCCGACTGAAGCCGCACTGTACAACTTGGCCTATTTTGCGTCGTGGACAAGGCCACCGTGCTATTTTGGATGTCAGTAGGCTATCGCTCACAGAGGGTGTTGGAAAGAGATCTGGGTTAGAGAAGGAAAGGTCATGTGACGTCTGGAAACTACTGCGTGCACAACACTAGTGATGGGAAGCGTGTTAACTGTTAATCTCCACAAAACACATGACTGTGTTTTGTTGAAGTTCAGGAATAAAGTTTTTAAAAAATCACAATCAGGCCTCATTATAATCACTGAAATATCTGCATCTACAGGCTCATTTTGCAGGGAACTTCCCCAAGGGATGAATAAGTAGTTTCTATTTAATCTAATATATAACAGACTGTTTTTAAATAGGAACTTAAAGGTGCATTATGTAATAAATCTAAAGCAAATGGCCAAAAAATCCTGTCACAGAGACTCAGGAATAATGTTCATATAACAAACTGAACTCGCCAACAACAACAGTTCAGCCAAAATATTTGCATTAAAAAAAATATTTTGCAGACTGCAAGTCATGTTTTGGCATGTGGCGCCACCTACCGCCGTCATTGCAGTCAGTAGAGTCTCAGCTGCCGAGCAACCACGGGTTGCCAGTTACGGCTGAGCTACAATGGCGGAGAAAACGAAACCCTAAAAGACCTCGGTATTTCGAGTTTGAGTGCAGTAACCGTTTTTTGGCCACATTCTTACATATGGCGCCTTTAAGTTTACGAATCGATTCAGAATCGTGGATGATTGGAATCGCAATTTTTTTTTTTTCCCACCCCTACTTTTAAACATAAACAAATGTCCGTGACATTGAAAAAAAACACATTGTCATATGGCGCCTTTAATTCTGACTGAACCAGACTCAGAAAAGTGCAGCTATAACAAATGAGGGAATAAGAAATAGTGTCAGATCTGGATCCTGCAGCCCTGGTTGTTACAGGCATCTGCAGAACAAATATATATATAAACAAGTGTCAAATGACAAAATTGATAATATTATAATAATAATAAACCCATCAGCTCGACAGGACTCTGGCTCTGTGTTGTTTCTCACTAAAGTGGTGTTTAGATCCCGTTGCTAAACTTATGGCTCTTTTCCATAATACAGTTCTAGCACTACTCAGCCCAACTGTATGTGAATAAAAAAAAATACTATATATATTTAATATTTAGACTTACCACTAGTGGTAATAATGAGGTTTCACCCTGAAGCTAAAATAACAACAATAATATGTCAGATGTGGATCCTGCAGCCCTGGAGTCACAGGTGCCAGTTACAGGCTGATTTTTTTTACGTCACAGTAATATGAATATATGAATACAGAGGCAGAGGGGTTTTAAATTTAATTTAACAAGGTCGTCCTCACGGTATCGCTGTTGTTATTTGTCCGTCTCGCCCTCGCTGGGTCAGCGGAGAGGTGGAACAAGTGCACGGGTAGAGCAGGCGGCGGGTGAAAGGGTTTAGAGGTGGATAGGGAGGAGGTGACAGAAAGGATGTTTGGAACGCAGAGGGGTGAAATGACAGCGAGGAGCGAGTGGAGGGATCGGACGCGCTGCCCAGCAGACGGGTCACCCGCCGCCGCCGCCGCCCTCCTCCTCCTCCTCCTCCTCCTCCTCCTCCTCCTCCCTCTGCACCTGTTGTTTTTCAAGAGTAAGACACACGAGACACGGCGAGGGAGAGCTGCGTTCGCTCCCCGTGACTCAGGAGAATGTGAGCAGGGAAAAGAGGAGAGAGGGGAGTGAGCTGAGCAGGGACTTTGCACCAGACCCCAGAGGAGGAGGAGGAGGAGGAGGAGGAGGAGGAGGAGGTGGGACTGTGCTATGAGTCAGCTGTGGCTAAAAAAAGGAAACTGTGGTGTAAAATAAGACGAGTGGTGAAACGGCACTCTTCAGCCCTGACTCCTCATCATCCTTGAAACTCCACAGAAGGTGACCAAAATACGTACACGGTGCGGGCGGGGGGGGGGGGGGGGTGACGTCAGAGGGTTTCAGGTTACATCTGGATTAATCAAACTTAAAGGTGCCACATGTAAGAATGTGGCCAAAAACGGTTACTACATTCAAATTATAAATACCAAGGTCTTTTAGATTTCGTTTTTTTCTGAAGTTAACTGGCAACCCATGGTTGCTCGGGAACAGCTGAGACTCTACTGACTGCAATGATTGGTGATTATTATTATTATGTTATCAATTTTGTCATTTGACACTTGTTTATATATATTTGTGCAGGTGCCTGTAACCAGGGCTGCAGGATCCAGATCTGACACTATTTCTTATTCCCTCATTTGTTATGGCTGCACTCTTCCGAGTCTGGTTCAGTCAGAATTAAAGGCGCCATATGTAAGAATGTGGCCAAAAACGGTTACTGCACTCAAATTCAAAATACCGAGGTCTTTTAGTTTTTCCGCCATTGTAGCTCAGACGTAACTGGCAACCCGTGGTTGCTCGGCAGCTGAGACTCTACTGACCTGCAATGACGGCGGTAGGTGGCGCCACATGTCAAAACATGATTTGCAGTCTGCAAAATATTTTTTTAAATGCAAATATTTTATCTGTACTGTTGTTGTTGGTGAGTTCAGTTTGTTATATGAACATTATTCCTGAGTCTCTGTGACATATTAGGAGGATTTTATGGCCAGTTGCTTTAGATTAATTACATAATGCACCTTTAACTGGAGATGCACGTTGTTGGATATCCTGCATTATAACGCCACACACACACGCTGACTCTGTGTAATCTACCATCTCTGCTCCTGTTGAAGGAGATTATCGATGCTATATCAGGACATTTAAAATGCACTCGGCTACGAACGCAGACGTTTAATCAATTCTCCTTTTAACAAGGTATTAACTGCGATGTCTTCTGGGCTTCCATTGGCAGGCGTTCCCGCGTTCTTTTTTTAGGACGACAACGGGATTTCGTCCGCGCTGTGTTCGCGAGCCAAGTCCTCGGTGAATAACGGGACCAGGAGTGGGCGAATAAGATGTCTCCCATTCCTCTCTCTCCGAGAGTTCTCAGAATAGAGCGTTGCTCGCCATGGTTGAGGAAATGCCGTAATCTGAGTCACACGTTATATCGCTTAACGACGAGGGCTTGTGGTCATGGTCACTTTGCGTTTATGCCTATAGATCCATGTCATACTCGAGTTCTTAGAGGGGTAACATTCAGTATCCAGGTTTCTCCTGAAGCCAACCAGGAATGGTCAAGACAACCTGCTGAAGTTCAAAGAGAGGTTAAATTAAAGTGACTTTGACTGTGGTTGTTGGGCACTGACAGACTGCTCTGAGCATGTTCTCTAGGGTTTATAGAGAATATCCGGTTCTCTGGGTGAAATTGTGTTGTTGATGCCGTGGGTCAAAGGAGAACATTGTGAAGCTTGAAGCAAAAGTGCTACAGCAGCAGAAAACAGCACTGCGAGGCCATTTCCTGACACTTTATTTGGTGTTTGTAGTGATTTGGTGCTGCACAAATACACTACTGTTCAAAAGTTTGGGCAAACTAAGAAATGTAATGAATATAACATTAAAGGTGCATTACTATTATTATTATTATTCATGTAATAAATCTAAATCAACTGGCCATAAAATCCTCCTAATATGTCACAGAGACTCAGGAATAATGTTAATATAACAAACTGAACTCACCAACAACAACAGCACAGCTAAAATATTAGCATTAAAATAATATTTTGCAGACTGCAAATCATGTTTATGTTTTGAAATCATGTTTTGGCATGTGGCGCCACCTACCGCCGTCTACCAATCATTGCAGTCAGTAGAGTCTCAGCTGCCGAGCAACCACGGGTTGCCAGTTAGGTCAGAAAAAAACGAAACCTGAAAGACCTTGGTATTTTGAATTTGAATGTAGTAACCGTTTTTGGCCACATTCTTACATATGGCACCTTTAAATTAATCAGAAACACACTCCATACATTGTTAATGTGGTAAATGACTATTCTAGCTGCAAACGTCTAATTCTAATTTTAACGTTCTAATGGTACAGTGTGTTCACGTTAGAAGGCTGTTGGATGATTAGAAAACCCTTGTGCAATGACGTCAGCACAGCTGAAAACAGTTTTGCTGGTTCTCGTCAATGTCTTGACTATATTTTCTATTCGTTTTGCAACTGTTTTGATGAATAAAAGTGTGACTTTTAATGGAAAACACAAAAAGAATTGTGTAGGTGACCCCAAAAGCAGCTTTGGAAACACGTTGGGTGATTATTAGGTGACACTTTAGATGGAAACTCAACAGCGCGGCTGCTCGTCGTACTCGAGATGACGGAAAAAAAAGAGCGAGATCCAAATTGTGCGTCCGTCGCGGGCGAACTCCGTGCGACTCTTTCCACGTGTAGTTTGAACGTCCCGTAAATCAGGCCCGACAAAGTGTTTTGTTTTGCCTCTGCAGGCTGCGACGAGCGTTCAAACTGAGCATCGGGGGGCAGCACTTTTTAATCCCGTCTCCCTGCAGACTTTATAACACGAGTCAGACTAACGTCATCTCTGCAACTGAGCTCGTTTATGCGTGACAGAGTGGGCTCGGTTACAGCGGCCACTTAAAGCGCTCGATTCAAACAGCGGCGTCTTGTGTTTCACTGATGACTTTGAGGATTAATCTCACCGTGCTGTGTCTCTCTATGGACATTAAGATGACACCTAATCTTACCTCTGACCCCCGACCTCTTCCTTTAACTGCATCTATTTTAGACGTTAAAAATAAAAAGAGGTGCGAGCTGCACAGGACATCTCCCAGCGGTAGCAACTGCGAGGTTCTGAACTTGTAGTACGTTAGAGGTATGTGGATGCCAGATGAGGGCACTGGAGGTGTGTGTGTGTGTGTGTGTGTGTGTGTGTGTGTGTGTGTGTGTGTGTGTGTGTGTGTGTGTGTGTGTGTGTGTGTGTGTGTGTGTGTGTGGAGGCTGCTCAGGGGGTGGAATGCTGACCATGCTGGGACTTTGGTATGGCAGCGATGGAAGTCCTGGCTTTGGAACATGGCACAGACTCGCTGTGGCTATCGGGTTCCTCTCCATGCTAGAACACGGAGGGGCCTGAGCAGCACTTAGATTCTCCACTGAGAATCATTTGAAAGCATTTTCAATTAACACGCGCATCGTGAATTGCGATCCGTTGCCCGTGTGTCACGGGCGAGTTTGATATAATCACTGATGACCAGCAATCCTTTCATGGAGAGAGACACTCAACTCAAATGACCTGGGGATGATTAAAGTCATATCGCAATAATGGTTTTCGTTGCGATATTTCGTAGAACGTCAAAATAAAAGTGCCTGCTTTGATATGGAACGATAAATACACGTATTTGCGATGCAAAATGAGTCTGTAAATTAAAAAGTCGTTATAACTTGATATTAAAGGTGAAGTAAGTAGTTTATAGTGCCATCTAGAGGAGAGGCTGAAATTTACAACAACAAACTGCTCCTCTGCTCACCCCCTCCCTTCCCTGAGCGCTACGGTATCCTCAGCCGGTCAAATGTCGTCCTCGTCGTCTTTCTCCGTGGTGCGGGCGTACGGTCAGGTACTGGTGTTCCTTTATCTGCTGTAAAACACGCATGGTCCTCCGTTCTAAACGCGTTAAAAGATCCGCTCTCAGCCTCGTCTCGGGCGCTCAATTTGTTCTCTCGGGTTTGTCTGTACAGGCTCCCGTAGAAACATGGCGTCGTGGCAATGCAACCGCGGCCCGCGACCATGTTATTTTACATGACTTTTTGAAACACTACAAAAATGAAAGAAAAACTATTATACAGCGACTAGACAATGCAGGAGCACATAATATGTATATAAAAGTGAATTTTGGGTCATATAAATACTACGCAGTGTCCCTTTAAGTGGAAGGTCACATGAACTTGATTTGGGGGGGGGGGGACAACATCTACAGGGTCAGAAGATCTGCATAGGTTTTGAGATTTTCAGCATAATGCACATTTAAATGCTTATTTTCCTGCACAGTCCATGTATTTAACGGTTGTTTCTTAATGTTCACATCCCCTGACCCAAAAAACATCATTAGCTCATTCATTAACACCCCACTTATCACTTTTTGGAGTTATCATTCATATTTCTACAAATATGACAATCCAAAATCCCATCATTTTGTCTCTAAAGTGTCAACAAAGTGAAGGGAGAGAAGTTTAATGAGTATTTATCCCCTTCAACTGTTGTTGGAGTAAACAGTTTGTTCCCGACAAGGTCAAAAAACAGTCGGCGATGCTGCCGTCGACCTCTTCGCGAAGAGGTGAAAATAAACCAGCTGTCAAGAAACGGCACAAAGAAAAAGCGATTAAAAATGAGTGAACTTTGCTGCCTCCTCCACTTCTATCTGTTTTTCCCTCGGATCACATGTCTGCACTCTGGTGTGATGGACAGGGAGTGAGTATAGGGATAATGGGAAAATGCACTATAGTCTAGGACAGGGGTGTCAAAAAAATATATTTTCGTCCATAGGTTATTATGCTATTATTTTACTGGTCCGGCCCACTTGAGATCAAATTGTGCTGCGTGTGGTGGCCCCTGAACAAAAATGAGTTTGACACCTTCCGGTCTAGGATCATTTAAATGTGTTAAATTCCCATTTCGATTACATGGTGTCATGAGTGATCTAGTGTCCAAGTTCGCCTTATTGTCAAATTTAAGTCAAAGACATGTCATGTAGCTTCTGTGCAGCAGTCTGTTGTTAAGGCCACTAAATCTGACCTTTGACCTCCAATAACATTATCACACATTAATCTGCAAAAAGGTGGCTTTTCTTTCTTTTTCTAGTCATTTTCTGGTGGTTTTGTAACCGCTTCCCTGCAACACTTCAAAGTTCTCCAGCGCAGTTCAAAGCCTCGCTGACCAATTTCAAAGTAAACCACAAAGAACTGGGTTTAATCCTTTGAATCATCAAAGGACAAAAGTCTTTCTTTGTCTATAAAGTCAGCATATCGTCGAGTATGCAAGCTGTCATTAAGCTTTAGGATATAAGAAGAAGAAGAAGAAGAATGTAACATACAGTATTGCAGATGTTAAGACGGAGAACCAGCTGATGGAGCGTACGCTGAGTGATTGAGAAACTGAGAGACCAGGGAATAGTCAGGAAGCAGAAATCTGGGAGCTGGAACAGCTCAAAACATCGTCCAAAACCTGGACCTGCGATTATCAACCAGAGCAATCGGATCAAACATGGCTTACAAAGCTATCGGAGGTCTACTGGGGCAACTTCAAATGGAGAGAACCACAGCGAAAATACATTTCTGTCATTTGGTCGAGAGTATAACCTGGACTTACAAGACCCTGTCAGAGGAGGAGCTCAGAGACAGTTTTTACCGACTCAAAGTAGGAGCTGAGAAAGTCATGGAGGCGAATGAAAAGCTGGAAGCTGGACTCTTGGCAGAGCTAGAGGTGGTGCCCGACTTGACCAAACAGCAAAAGGCCGACCTCACGCAGACTGCAAACGAGTGCGAGCTGAAACTTAATGAGGTCAAAAGCCTCATCCGGGAGACTCTTTGGGTCAATTTTGGGAGCTGCAAGGTGTCGGCGGCGCTCCGGGCAGCAGTGTCGGGGTTCGAACACACGGCTGCCACTCAACCCGGCGGAAAGGAGACGTGCGAGTTCATGCTCAACCGCCTGCAAGGACTGATGAAGACCGCCAAGGAGATTTACGTCGACTGGAAACGGTGGATGCCGCAGGAAGACCAAGAGAGCATCCAGTCCACTCTGAGTCGCCTCGAGCTCCTCATTCCCAAGTTAATTTACGGCAAAGCTGACGTCAAACCACCGGCGGCCAGAGAAGATTCCGGAAGACGAGCGCACCGAGAGATTTCCCCGACCTACGCCGTGACAAATATCAAGGTGAAACCGACCGCTCCTCCCAAGTTCAACGGCAACAGGTTTGATTTACACGGTTTCAAAAAGGACTGGGAACCAGTGAGGAATCAGACCAAGTCGGACTCCGGTCCCACGGGCTGCGTCGTCTGCGGCAACGCGAAGCACAAGAAGAAGCTCTTCTTCTGCAAGCAGTTCAGAAACCTGGAGCTGGCGGAGAGGAAGGCCGCGGTGACGAAGCTGGGAGCGTGCACCAAATGCCTGGAGGTTCACAACAACAGCGGACCTTACAGCTGCAAGCTCGTCCATCTGTGCAAAAGCGAGGGGTGCGAGGACGAGCATCACTTCTACCTGTGTCCCAGCGCCGAGCCGTGCAAAGGCGGAGAGCACCAGAAGAACGGCCGGGCCGCGCCGGGTCCGGAGGTTCTCGGAAGGACCGTCGTCACGAGACACCGACCGGCGATGTTGACGTGTTGTTCGCAAATGTTGACCTCGGAGTTCGCAACCTGGCAGAACTTTGACGCGTCGGCCGAGCAACTGATGCACCACCGAGCTCCGGGGGTCATGAACTTCAACAACTAACAATGGAGGTAAAGTTGTGGGAGGTGGGGGGAGGGGGAGAAAAGCCACAGCATGAAATCACATCAGCGTGCCAGGTATCATCGGACAGAAGATCCAACAAACAGCTGAGGACAACTTTCTGAGAACAGAGAAGACGGAAAATGATTTAGGCGAACGCCGAGCGAGCGCCTTTGATGCATGAGCCATCTGCTTTACCACGGCAACACACACACAGACATCAAAGTCACACGATGGCAAACAAAAATGCAGAAAAATGGGTGCGTTCCACTTAACTTTCAAAGCTAAAGAGTCACAACTGAGTTGGGCGATAGCCATTGTTAGCCGTACCAGCCGATAACAACACAAGTCTGTTAACAGAAAAAATTTATCTAAGAGTCAGGAAACAATACGCACAACTGTATTTAAAACACCACACAAGCGTATATACATATATCTATGTGTAATTTAATGTTGAGCAGAGGAGTTCGTGGGCCACTCTTTCATGATAACATGATAAATCGATTTGTGGGCCGTCACTTTGACGCCTCCGCTACGCCACGTCTAAAGATCGAACAGCGCTATGTGTACGACTTATTTAACGTGAAACAAATAAAACAGAAGTGCAATCATCGACAACAACAAAAAGAAATCCGAGCGATTTTGCTGTCGACTTCTACGTTGTTTGTTTTGTCCAGTTGAAGGAACGTCGCCTTAACTCGGGAAATTTCCGACTTCCGACTACAACTGGAACGCACCGAAAAGGTTTTATGTTTCATCCGAATATTTGTGTATTTATTTCTATCCTATAAATGTCTGACAAAAGCCTAAATGTTTGAAAGTGAACATCGGAGTATGGATGGAAGGGATCTTCCCAATCTGCTTTGTTCCTGTGACAAACAAACAAACATTAGCTTAGCGCTAATAAGCTAATTTGACGCCATGTGAGTGATTTAAGAGTCTGCCAGACATTGATTGATGTCTACATACAGTACGTTTTGTTTTTTTAAACAAATCCCAACAGACTCACGAAAGATCTACACGTCTAACAAATAACAAATAGCGGCCACTGACAAATCAAGCTGTTGAAGTTGGAAATGGTTCAGTCCGTGAATGGAAACCACTTTTGTATCTTAGGTTAAATGCATCGAGTTTTTACGAGTGGGGAAATCTTGACATTGCCAATGGGTTTGAACCCTTAAATACTCGATTTAATACTACGATTATTCCCAATAATACAAGTAACAATGGAAACAAGTGGTTAATCCCACAATTACTAACACATGCTAACATTATAAAAACGGTCAGCTGTGTTTATTAAAGCTGTTCATAAAATCTGTAAGAACTGCGTAAAAGATGTGTTTAAATTCAGTGTTGAAGAATGTGTGTATGAAATGGTGTTTTTTTGTCATTGTTAAAATATAAGTGATAATAAGTAGACACCGATTGATCTTTTCTGTTAACTCCGCAACTCAAACGATAAATCTGTATCTGCAGTGTTTGTTCAACAAGAGTTTTAATAAAGAAGAACTGATCGTCATGAATTGGTGCGTTTTTGAAATGTTGTGCTGGTGATGACTCGTAATTTAAAAAGTCCCAAAAGCAACTGTTGCAGTAAGGACGGGTAATATCTTAAACTTCTATCATGATATCGATTTAAAAATGGTCTGTGTTGATGTGGAACAATATGTAGTTCACAATAAGAGTGTCTTTATGATTCATAATTAATTTAGTATTCAAAGAACATATGAAAAGATAGCATAGCATCGGGTAGGACGGAACAATTTTGTCTAAATATCTTAATTGTGATTGCGATATGATTTGCGATATCAGAGGGAATGGTCATTTTCCCTTTTACCTTTTAGTTTGAATAATATTTAAAATGATGACTTCAGTCTGTAGAATATGATGTGTGTGTACAATATTTAGCTTTTTGTGCGGTCGGCAAATAAATTTGCAAGATTTATTTAAAGGCGCCATATGTAAGAATGTGGCCAAAAACAGTTACTACACTCAAATTCAAAACACCGAGGTCTTTTAGGTTTCGTTTTTCTGACGTAACTGGCAACCCGTGGTTGCTCGGCAGCGGAGACTCTACTGACTGTGATGATTGGTAGACGGCGGTAGGTGGCGCCACATGACACCAAAACATGATTTAAAAACATAAACATGATTTGCAGTCTGCAAAATATATTTTTTAATGCAAATATTTTGTCTGTACTGTTGTTGTTGGTGAGTTCAGTTTGTTATATGAACATTATTCCTGAGTCTCTGTGACATAATAGGAGGATTTTATGAGTATAACATTTTATAAGTTTAAACACTCCAGAAAATGTATATTTAGCACCATTTTGCTCTTGTTGTATATGAATAGAGTTGTTTATTTAAGAATATAAAATAATATGAAAGAACATTTGGGGATTTATTAAATCTCTACTTGGATTTATTCTAAGTTCCTGTGTGTGGATCCTGAGTTTTGTCCGATTTGTCGTGATACTGCACTTTCCATTGTTTCCTGGAACGTGTGAACTCACAAAAGACACTGAGCTCAGTGTGTGTGTGAATGTGTGTGAATGTGTGTATTACTATTATGTCACAGTGATGATGTGGCAAGTGTACGGGGGGCCGGGAGCCGGGGGGGCCCCTCCGTCCGTCCGCCCGTCCGTCCAAATCTATCCCCTCCGTGCTGAATGTGCCCGGTCACAGCAGAACCTCGCTGGGAACCTCTGGATCACAGCGGCTTCTGGGCGCTGGGATTAACTGGTGAGAGGAAACAGCTGAGGCCTGTTCAGCGTCAGCACTTGCTAATCAACACACACACACAGACACACACAGACACGCACGTACACCCAAATCTATGCTCTCCTTGCATAATTCCCTCCTCCCTTTTTTGTGTCAGTCCACTGGGGTCAGACACCCACAAAGGCCTGGGCACACAAAAGTCAAACTGGGAGTTGCAGACGCACTGTGAAGTGCTTGGTCAGAGCTGACAGGACTGCTGAGTCATCACTGTTTCGTGTTTTAACGTGACCCGTTTAAAGGTACAGCGCGTAACACTTATCGCATAGTTGAATATAGGCCACATTATACTTCTCCGACTGCGTAATGCGTTATCCGTCTGCGTCACCACGTAGACCACTCGAGCCTTCATACTTCTGCGTCGTGGTGACGGATAGGCGCTGCAATTTCCCGCCCGATCAGTAGGGGTCGCTGCGCAAGGTTGTTGTGCTTCTGGCTACAGTGAGCAATGGCGTCCGAGGGAGAAAGACTGTTGTTGTTGAAACAGTGGCCGTTTGTCACTTTTCTGTGTCCCGGAACGCAGTTTTAAGATAATTTGAGGCGAGAAATTGGCCATTTAGAGTCTAAACATGTGCTGTGTGTGTTAAGATATGACGTATTTATAGTTCGGCAGCGCCGAAGTCGGCGGTGTTCAGCTCCGCCCTCTGTGGACGCTCGGTGCTCACTGTGAGCCGGCTCTGTTGTCCCTTGACGGAGTGATGGACACTTAAAAAATATTCTGTGAAGCCGGAGATGACGCAGAGACTCTACAACAGGTTCTGCATCGACGCAGAGGACCCTGCGTGGCCTACGCAGAGCACTTTACGCAGGAGTATAAATTGGGCTTATCGCTCGCTTCACGCTGCCCTTCCAAGTGTGTCGGTGAAGCTACGTAGCCTTCAGTTAGCGTCAAAACTCCATAATACTCTACTTGTTGTTTTTTTTTTTTGGGGGGGGGGGGGGGGTCATACCTGGTGCTTGTTTTAGTAGCTGCTCTGTTGAGGACAGGATAAAGAAATAGAAGAAAAGACGAAGTCACGGAGGAGTCGACGTTAGCATCGTTGTTTAGCTAGTCCGGCAACGACCCCGCCTTTTCGCTCCATATCAGCTGAGATAAAGTGTGTAACATTTAGGCACATGTATTGCATAGTATCCCTCACTTCACGCTATGTGTCGGTGAAGCTACGTAGCCTTCTGTTAGCGTCAAAACTCCATAATTGAGTTCTAGCATGGCTCGACTCTAATTGTTGTTTTTGGGATAGTACCTGGTGCTTTTCTTAGTACCCGCTCTGGTGAGGACAGGATAAACAAATAGAAGAAAAGACAAAGTAACGGAGGAGTCGACGTTAGCATCGCTGTTTAGCTAGTTCGTCTACTTCCTGTCGTCTTCTGACCACGCCTCACGCCCTTTGTCAACTGATATAAATTGTGTAACATTTAGGAAAATTTATCGCATAGTTGAGTATCCCTCACTTCACGCTGCCCTTCCAAGTGTGTCGGTGAAGCTACGTAGCCTTCAGTTAGCGTCAAAACTCCATAATTGAGTTCTAGCATGGCTCGACTCTAATTGTTGTTTTTGGGATAGTACCTGGTGCTTTTCTTAGTACCTGCTCTGGTGAGGACAGGATAAACAAATAGAAGAAAAGACAAAGTAACGGAGGAGTTGACGTTAGCATCGCTGTTTAGCTAGTTCGTCTACTTCCTGTCGTCTTCTGACCACGCCCTGTCCGCTGATATAAATTGTGTAACATTTAGGAACATGTATCGCATTGTTGAGTATCTCTCACTTCACGCTGCCCTTCCAAGTGTGTCCATGAAGCTACGTAGCCTTCAGTTAGCGTCAAAGCTCAAAAGATGTTTATGGCACTTTTCCACCTAATAGAGTTCTAGCGTAGCTCGTCTCTACTTGTTGTTTTTGGGATCGTACCTGGTGCTTTTCCTATTACCGGCTCTGGTGAGGACAGGATAAACAAATAGAAGTGAAGACGAAGCCACGGAGGAGTCGACGTTAGCATCGTTGTTTAGCTAGTCAGACTACTTCCTGTCGTCTTCTGACCGCGCCTTTTGCCCTATGTCAGCTGAGATAAAGTGGTAAAAGATGGATACAAGAAAAGCAGAGAAATAGTAATTATGGTAGCCCCTCACGAAACGACCATCCAATCACAGACGAGATTCACCTTAGCTAACGTTTGACTGACAATTAACATGATTCCTAAACGGTTGAATAACTGCCAGATATTGAAAGTGAAAGTTATCTTGGATGAAGGTTCTTCTAGAAGGTTTCTAGAAGTAGTTTCCCTCTTTTCTACCCACAACAGTTGCCACAGTCTCTGCAGGTTTTTCGACATTTAGAAATCGAAACTAAAAGTTACGCAACGTTGCGAGCGTTCCAGCTTCTTCTTTCTTTAATTTGTTCATTTATCACTCTGTGCACTTTCCTGCCTCGACCTGCGAGGAGGAGACGACGACGACGTCTTCCTTCGCGTCCGGTTTTTAATTGAATCTGCCGAGCTATATTTGTGTTGCACGTCGTCCGCCTGCAGTTTGCAGCAACATCGATTAGCGGATAACCAGGCTGACGTAAAAACACGAGCGGACACACTGTGGCAGACCTTATTGACCGAGTGCTGCTCACACAACACACTGTTGATCGGCATAAATGGGTCATGTTGTAATACAGACCCCGCGTTTGTGTTTGTGGTCGAATAATAATGACAAACTTCAGGGTTGATTCAAATCAGGATTTGGTCGAACGTGCTTTGAAATGCAGTCGGTAACGAACCAGCAGTGTCGTAACTTCATTTAGTATTATTTTGTATTCTTCTTTTTTATATTGTGTATTTGTTGTCAAAGTTATTTCCCCCCTAATAGTAGTATTATTTTGTTTAATTCCCCCGTGATATGGATGAGGAGATCAGTGTGAAACTTTATTGTCAAAATAAAATAAACAAGAGGGTCACATTTACCTTTTTCCAGTTACAGTTGATCCAGTTAGAGCCTTATGGCTGCACTACCAATCAAACCACCTCTAGGGGCAGTGTTGTACTTGTTCAAGGACAACCTGTGTGCTTCTAATCTGAAGAGGTAAGAGGTATTTAGGGTAAACCAATAGATATTGACTAATCACTTGTATTTATCTGTGTTGAAGGGATATTTTTCAGTATGAAATTCACTCTGCATACATATTTATCGTGTGTCAAAGTCTGCATATGTGGTTGCACTTGTCGCACAAACACCCAAAGCACCGTTCGTTTATCGTTTTCAAACAAAAATGTTTATTTAAAATCAAAAAAGGAAGAACTAGACAAAAAGGTTAAATCATTCAGAACATAGCATATTCATAGAATACCTATACACTGTCGTATATTAACGGACAAAAAAAAAAAAAAAAGAGAGAAAAGACATAAAACAAAAAAAAACACAAAATACAAATGGAGAATGAAGAAAAATTCAGTGAGTAAATATTGCACTTTGTCTCTAAAATGTTTCAGATCCCATCTCCTGGGGTGTTTTTTTTTGTGTGTTTTTAAAAAAAAAAAAAACTCTGAACATTTCAGCTCCCGCCTTTTAAACAGATCAGGAGTTTTAGCTTAGTTTTGACACTGGACTACTCTGAGGCCCAAGCGAATGGACTATGGAATCGACCAACCTGAATATGTGAAGCTTATTCTTTACCGTGTAGCTTTAGTCTCGTTTCCCTAAGATACGATCCAAACAAATAGAAACAGGACGTGTGTGCGTGTGTGTGTGTGTGTGTGTGTGTTGTCCCGTGTTACCTAAACGGTTCATCAGTGGGAAGCGCTGGTCAACAGCTGCCAACCCCAGGCCTGAGGGGGGGGGGGTCAGAGGTCACAGAGACCAACTCAAGCCTACATGTCTTTACACCAATGCCCAGAAATACATGGAAACAATTTTTTTTTTTTTTTTTTTTTTTTTTTATACCTCTTCCCTTTTTGTCCTTTTTGAATAAACACGGGGGAAAAAGGTTGTAAAACATGAAAACAAGTGTTAACAAACGTAACAAAACAAAGAAAAAGGAGAAGACGAGTTAACGTAGACACGATCAGGTCTGTTCTGTGTCAAGGCCACGAAGATAAGATCACTTTCATTAAACGCGGTTCGTCGATTTACTGGATCTCGATAACAGCATGCACACACACACACACACACACACACACACAACGCATACAAACGTGTGTCACATATGTTTAAATGTAAACTTTAAAAAAAAAAAAAAGGATCAAATAATGCATTTATGTCCTACACTTTGTTTTTCTCCAGACCTTCACCACTGAATGCTTGCGTTTGTTTTTCTTGTTTTCTTATCAAAAAAGTGCTGTTTTTCTTCTCTTTTCAGTATTTTCCCGCTGACTTTTGTCAAACCTCTGTTGCAGCCGGCCGGTTTTTGTCGAATGAGTTAGAAAACCAATGTATTACTCATGTCGACCTACTACTACTTGTTCTGAGCGATCTGAACAGAGGTTTAGCAACGTCTAACCCCAGCTTTTCATTTGTGCCGGGTTTGCTTCTTGAATGCAGAAGCTGCGTCTTTTCCTCTTTTCTTTTCCTTTTCTTTTTTTTAATATAACAAGCATTCTGGTTTCACTGGTCTGGTAAAAAAAAAAAAATCTCAGTGTTGGTTGACTGAACTGGGCAAGTGCAGCAGGACAAAAAGGGAATGTGATTCATCTCAGAAAGCTGCCTTGCTTCTCTACAGGTCTGTTCTCTCATTTTGGTAGTTAAAAACAAAACAAAAAAAAACAAAAACTTGTCATTATTTTTTTTTAAACAGTGCAACTTAAAATAAACCCTAATGTTTGTTTTTTCTCTTTTTTCCCAACCGTTTTGGCAAATGAGAAAAACCACCTGAGACAGTGCTTTTGGGGCAGTTACGCAAAACCCCCGGTTTGCCCTGAGATTGGGATTAGAGAGGAGCTGCAGGCGAGTCGCTCCACAAATGCAATCGCCTTTCTCTTTAACGCGCAAACTCGCAAAGCGCTCGTCTGGTCGGCTACAATTTTAAGCGGCAAATGCAGGACTGCAGCCGTCTCCTCGTCCAAACCCAGAGCAACCACAACACGTAAAAAAAAAAGCTAAAAAGCTATTCTATGATTGGAGCTAAATACAACAACAGAATAACAAAAAGAAAAAACGGGGGGAGGGCAAAGCCACACTTGGATCCAAGCTGAAGAGGAGACATTTCAAAAAGAGCTTCCAGATGAAAACAGTGTGCTGCAGTGGCTGCAAAAGTCCAGTCTTCTTCTTGTTGTTGTTGTAAGTCACTGAGGAAAAGAAAACTCTTCAACGGCTTAAAACAAAATCAGTGCGTTGTTCTTGACCTTTTACGTCCAAAAAAAAAAAGAAAATCAAATCCTGTTCTCAGTGACGCTCAAAGTTATGCAGAAGAAAGTCTTAAAAAGTTAAGCCCGCAGTCTTATTCATTACAAGGCTGAAACCAAAACTACTAGTGATTTTTTTTTTTCTTTTTCGTCTTTTTTTTTTTTCTCATCATTAAACGGAGCCACACAAACTCAAGTAAAGAATAAAATGTGCAAAACAAAATCCCAAATGAGGCAGGAGGACATAAGTCTTTGCTCTGGTTGAAAACTCCCATTCATCCGGACCGCGGTGGTGAGAACGCGTTGTTTTTCTGTAGGTGATTCGGCCTGGACATGATTCGTCTTTGCCCTTTTGTGTGAGGAGCCATGTCTGTTATGTGCCATGAGTGCAGAAGAATCAAGGGTGAAAGAGAAACACGGCAGGCCGAGCCATGGAGACTCTTCCTCGTCAATACCATCACCGGGGATTTGGCTACTAGTGGGTGTTTTTTTGTTTGTTTTTCCTTCTTCGTCGTCGTCGTCGTATATAGACTGAATGTGTTCATCTGTACACATCCCCGCCCTCAGCGGGCAAACGCGGGAAGAAAGTGATACCGCAGACGCGTATCTCCCGTTTGTGTCACTGAGGGAGGGCAGCAACAGATCCAACCCAACTCAACTGTGGTGATTTTGTCCATGATTTCGATGGTTGGTTGGTTGGTTGGAGACTTTGTTTTTTGTTTTTTTCTCTTTCTCCGCGCGTCAACAGCGTAGCGTGAACGCCGTCGTTGGAGATGACTAAACAAAGCTGAGCCTCGCAAATAAGGTTCCCGAGAGTTCCTCAAAAAAATCAGTCAGGGGGAATTTTCGGGGGGGGGTTCCCTTCAGCGTGACGGACAAGCGTCGAGCCTGCGCTCCTCTGTACGCCTGGCGTGATCTGGATTCGGATCAATCTGGAGTAGAAAGAGAAACGGGAGGCGTTAAATAACTGATGCACTTATTCTGGAATGGAAAGTGTTTGCTCAGTGGTGTTAGATGTTTACCTCAGAGTACAGGGGAGGTGGCTGGAAGCGGAACTCGTGAATATAGGCGAACAGAGGTCCATCCAGCTCCTCGCGGGCTGCCGGAACATCTGCGACGCTCTGCCGCTGTTCTTCTGTGACGATTTCTGCATAGCTTGGAGGAGCTGCAGAGGAGATCGCATGTCAGCATTCTTGGGAGTTATCTTTACAATAGAAAATGCGATGCGATGCGATTCAGGACCACGGGTCCTAACCTACCTTCTGGTCGCTCAGGCAGACCCATGCCCAGCCAGCTCATGCTGCACTGGCTGCTGACGCTGGAGGTACGGGAACCAAACGGGTGGAGGGGGATGGTTCCGATGACCAGCGGCAGGTTCAGGGACAGATTAATTGCCCCAGGTATGTCCACGTATACCTGAACACAGACACGACAACAACAAGATCGGGTTATACACTCCTGCAAAGTCATTAGGAAAGCACCAATCACATTTCCCTCCCTTTTACCCTCACCGCTTGTCCTTTGGAACTGAGATACAAGCAGCAGTAGTGGTTGAAATCTAGCCCTACAAAATGTGACACCCTTTCAAGAAAGTGATACATCATCACGTAAGCACGAGTGACAACATTTCTGCCAGCTACGCAACTTCCTGTCGTTGGCTTTGGTCTGAGAAAACCTCCGTTTGACCTAGATCCCCGAAAAATGTCACCCTACCTGCACCAAGGATCAGGACACTCTATGGCACATGTGTCAAACTCAAGGCCCGGGGGCCAGATGTGGCCCGCCACGTCATTTTATGTGGCCCGCGAGTGATTCATTGGTCTAAAAAATCGGTGTTAAAATAGCTTTAAGGCGTGCGCTGACCATAAACTACATTTCCCACAATGCATGGCGATCGTGTTACCCGCAAAGTGACGGCACCGCCACTAGATCGAAGTGTATCATTGTATGTAATAAATACAGAAAGTTATTTAGCAATATTTTACGGTGTAGTTACCTTTATTTAACATTATATTTAGTTACATTTATTCTGTATGACGGTAACATCTGGCCCTTTGAGGGTAACAATTATGCTGATGTGGCCCTCAGTGAAAATGAGTTTGACTCCCCTGCTCTATGGCAAAAGGGATTGAGGCTAAGGTTTGCTAAATTTGCTAAATAGCAGAATAATATGTGGGTCAATGTCTTGTGGTCAGTTGCTTATTACAGCCCTCGTCCGTCTGTTCACACGGTAAAGAGGTTACACGCACCTTCAGGGAAGGCGTTACCACATATATTCTGAGCTAATGCTCTTAGCAGCGTGTGGTAATGACACCTGGTGCAATCCAAGGTCCTGATTTCGCCCGGTGCTCACCGAGTCACCAAGAGACACTGGCTTACCGAGAAGTATTGATTCTGAACTGATAATTGCACAGAGTCGTGTCGATCATACAGGAAACGTTTGCGCCAAATCAAACAGAAAAGAGCAGCTGTACTCACCATGAGTGAATACTCCACTCTGATGATGCTGCAGTCCAGGATGGAAGGCGACACCGGTGGGATCTTGAGCATCTTGCCGCTCCAGGTTTCCGTTTTGCCCGACGACAGAGACTCTCCCCGCAGGTTTGCCACCAGGTGCTTGACCTCCTTCATCTTCCCTTTGGCGTAGAAGGTCTGGGTCTGGTAGATGGCCGCCTTCGGCACCACAATGCGGGATGAGCAGTTTTCAATCTCGGCAAAGATCTGGATCGACTCTCCTGGTGTGTATCCCTTCCTTTCGATTTTGGCACTTAGGGAAATAGGACCTGAGGTACAGAACCAACAGCAAAGCGTCTTGTCCTTTGTGCCGGCCTGTGGTGACTGGAGAAGAAAAAGACACGAGTATGTAAGCGACGGGACCCTCTTTTCGTATCATGTATTGATTTATCGAACATTTGCTTACCAGCAGTAGTGGAGTGTTGATGTCGATGTGCTCAAAGACTGTAAATTCCTTCTTGGTCTTCATCGGCAGGAGCCATGGCCTGTGAAGTTCTGCCTTCACCCAGTAGCGAACACTGCCATGCTTCCCTTCGAAAGAGGTAGCCAGAGGTCTACAGGAGAGAAGAGGAAGAGGAGGAGGAAGCAGATTAGAGTCACGTTCAGTGCCAAAATCTCTGGCTGAAACAATAACGGTCACGGTATTTAAAGGTGCCATATGTAAGAATGTGGCCAAAAACGGTTACAAATTCAAAATACCGAGGTTTCGTTTTCTGACGTAACTGGCAACCCGTGGTTGCTCGGCAGCTGAGACTCTACTGACTGCAATGATTGGTAGACGGCGGTAGGTGGCGCCACATGCCAAAACATGATTTCAAAACATAAACATGATTTGCAGTCTGCAAAATAATTTTTTTTAATGCAAGTATTTTGTCTGTACTGTTGTTGTTGGTGAGTTCAGTTTGTTATATGAACATTATTCCTGAGTCTCTGTGACATATTAGGAGGATTTTATGGCCAGTTTGCTTTAGATTTATTACATAATGCACCTTTAACCTGCGAGTGTGGCATCGAGACACTTACGTCTGTGGAAGCTCCAGGCTGAACGCGTACTCGTGTCTTCCTGAATGGATAGTGGTGAGTCCTTCCTCAGAGTTGTCATCGTCTGAAAGACAAGGAGGACAATATTCCAAACACATGTATACCATACCTGTGTAAAATGCTCTACGAGGACATCTGAAAAGTCATACAAAAAAGAAAAAAGAAAAAAGAAAAAAAAAAAGAAAACAACATAGGGTGGGGGGGAGGAAAAAAGAGAATAAATAGATTTAACTATTGTATGTCTGTCCTTAAAAGAAATTAATGTATTGATAGATAAAGAGGCAAACCAATAATTAGAGCACACCCAAAAAAAAAAAAAGATTATTTGAGAGGAAAAGATTGAAACTGAGGGTGGAGGAAGAGAAACTGTTGTTGTGTTACTGTAAGAACAGAGACTGTAACGTCACATCAAGATCACTGTGCTGCCAGGGAAACTCCAATATTCCTAACCTGCACATAAATCGATCGTAAAAAAAAGGTGTGACGTGAACTCGACGATGACTCAAATTCACTTAATGAATGATCTTATCCAAGGAAATGCAACGAACGACAAACTCCACTGACAAAATCTTTCGGTTTCAGTTGATGGAGACGTTTATAAACCTCAAAGGATGAAGAACAACAAGTTACCGGTCACTATGAACTGGACCTTCACGTTAAACTGTGTGTAGAGCTGGGCAACATGAAATGTTTTCTTTTAAATCATAATCGATGAATCGAGTGTCTGTTTGGTCCAAAAAAGGTCGATCGGATGTTGTCAAATGTCTCGTTATGTCCACAAACCAGAATGATTTAGTTTTATTGCTTTCTTTGTGATATGGAGCCAAAATATGCACATTTAAGAAGCTGTGTTTTAGACATTTAAAAACAATTCTAGAACTGAATAATGGATTATCAAAATAGTTGATCTAACAATAGTTGCAGCCCTTAAAAATTATATAGCTATAATTATCGTTATTTAATGACTACCCAGCTCTAATTTTACTGTTTTGTATAGAGCTGCGACTAACGATTATTTTCGTAATCGATTAATCGTTTGGTCCATAAAATAAATCAGAAAATGTTTTTTAAAAAAAACGTTGATCAGTGTTTGTCAAAGCTGGAAATGATGATGTTGTCGAACGTCTTGTTTTGTTCACAAACCAAAATGATTCCGTTTGAATGATTTCTTTGTTTATGTGAAGCGAAAATATTCACGTTTAAGAAGCTAAAACAATCAGAAATCTTGTTTTAATGGTGAAAAAAAGCTTCAAACCGATTATCGATTATCAAAATAGTTGGCGATTGATTTAGTCATCGATTAATCATCGTTTCAGCTCTAGATCGGATGTTTTGTGCACAAACCAAAACGATTCAGTTTTATTGCTTTCTTTGTGATATGGAGCCAAAATATTCACATTTAAGAAGCTGTGTTTTAGTCATTTATAAACAACTCTACGTCTGAATAATGGATAATCAAAACAGTTGATCGAGCAATCATTGCAGTCCTAGATAAAAACATATATAGCTGTAATTATCGTTATTTAACGACTACCCAGCCCTAACTGTACTGTTTTATAACTGTTGTATTTCATCACATGGTTGTAAAACTCGCCTCTGGCCATAGACAGAAGAAACCCTGCATTGTCGACCTCTACCGAGGATGCTGCTCATACTTTCGGTTTTAAATGAATCTTTTAATACATTATTGTATTGAGTTTAGTTTGTTTATCAGTTCCTTGGAGTGCTTCTTCTTCTTTCTTTCTTTCTTTCTTTCTTTCTTTCTTTCTGCCAGCTCAGCACTCCCTCCCTCCCCCAGCAGCAGCAGCAGCAGCAGCAGTGTGGTAAACAAGTGCGGAGCTGTCAGTCAAACTGCAGACTCCAGCAGGAGGAGACCGGCCTAAACCGGTGTGAGCAGCTTCCCTCAGCTGCTCTGAAGCGGCTCTGCGCTCATTACGCATTCACTGTGCGACGCCGCAGTCCTCGCTTTACTACGACAGCCTGTGCATAACTGGACTCAGCCAGACCAACAACAGCAGCATTTTCCTAGCATTTCATCACTCACTACGTACTTAAATCGCCATATTCACGACGTTTATCCCCACTTTACACCTCACTAAAAACAATAATAATAAGAAGCACCACAGCCGAATTAAACCAGCAGCTAAACCACAAACTTATTCAACAACAAAAACGCCACCAAGCTAAACTGGAACCATTTTAATAACGACAAACATAATCCTAATCCACCATTATGTGTTAAATTAAAATAATCCATTATTTAAATCATTGCACGTTATCCATCACATATTACGTACATGTAATATAGCCTCAACACTGCACTAGAACCGCAAAATGGTCCATATTTTTTTTTATAATAACGTGTGTTTTGTTTCATTTCCGTGTTTCGTTTTACAGTCGCACACTGCGAATAGCAAATAAAGCCTCTTCGATGTCGACTCCACACGTTTCCTGCACAAAGCTGCGGTTGTATTTATTCATTACGTGCACATTAGAATGTTAATATGTGTTTTTAAATGGCGATTTGCGTCGAATAAAGCCGCACGAGCGTGCACGTCCGCTCCTATTTTTGCAGCTGCTTTCCTAATTAAAAAGTTGCAGATTATCTTTTCTTTTCCTGCATAGAGCGTGACGTCATCGGCCACACATGAGCACCTTAGCCAATGGGCGCGCGGCGAGGGCGGGGCCTGTGGCCCATTGGCCACGCCCCTTCCAGGTCCAGTTTTCTGAACAGGATTGAACCGCTTTGAACAATGGGGTGGAAACTTCAGGGGGAAAAACCTACAAAGAAACGCAGAAAAACGACACGTTCTGCGGCGAAAACGTCCGACAAAAGGGCCGAGGCGTCGGCGTCAAGTATCGCCCTAACGTCCCGCGGGTCGACAACGGTTGAAAACGCTCGTTTTGCCACTTAAAACACTTTGAAAAACAGGGACATGGCGACACGGAGGTGCCTGTCATTCATTCCGACACCTTGACACAAACAAGTGGCGACGGAGCTGAAAACGCAGCAAAATGTTCACCAAAACTGACGCAACTAATAATATAAACTAGACAGACTTTAATGTCAAATGTTGGTGAATATTAACAAACATTTACGTGTGGAATTCTGGGGGGAAAAAAACCAACAGCATCCTCTCCCCGTTTACCTGAACCACAGCCCGCACAAAGAGCATCTCTCACAGTCTCACACAAAAAAAGGACTTAATTTTTAATAAACTCTTACCTCTCTCGTGTCCAATTAAGATGTCCTTGTGATTCAGATATTCCACTTCTTCCGTGTAATTCTGCGTGTAGGCAGTGTTGGAGCCGGCGTTCCTCGACTCCGTCCAGCGAACTTTGGCGAAGCCCTTCGCGTGGATCTTCAGCGACTTGACGCGAATTTCTCCCGTGACCTCGATGGTCACTCTCCCTGAGACGCAGTCCCCGCTGGAGAAGACGGGCACGTTGCTGTCATGGTGACAGTCGTAGCTGACGGTGAAGCTCTTCACCTTTCCTAGCACCATGGTGGAAAGAGGCTTGTTTGCCTTGAAATTAATTAAAAAAAAAAAAAAAAAGAGTGGAAAAATATGATATTTTTTTTCTATTTTGTTAAAAAAAAACAAAAAAAAAGGTGCGGTGGGAGAAGATACACTAGTGTGTATCTCTGCCCTGCAAAAAGCAGTAGGCACGATCAGTGGCTTCTGTGCGAGCAGTTCATCGAGATGAAGGCTGCTGAATAACAGCAGTGGATGCTGTTATCGTGCGCCTCTGTGCATGATGGTCTCCAGTCCAAGACAAGGAAAAGCAGAGCGGCTCTGCTCACTTTAAGGGGAACGGGCTGTGTGAAAAACAAGCCTGTGCACATGCGCAGCCGCGTCACTGCCCCCTCCTTCCGCCTTCTGCTGCTGCTGCTGCTGCTGCTGCCTTGTTCCAGAAGCAGAGAGAGAGGAGAGAGGAGAGAGGTGCTGTGGCACAAAGCCACAATGACAAGTTTGGACAAACAGCTGAAACACTGCACAAAGACACGTTCACCTGCACTCAGTCCTCACTCCAGGAGTTAAAAGACAACATAAACATGTAAGGGAACAGCTTTACTGGAGCATCAGAGGGGTTTTAAAGCCAGGAATTGCTGTTTTCGGATTGAAAAAACACTTACATTTCAGTGTAGATGACACACACACACACACACACATAGGTCCTTAAACCAGAAGCTGCAACCAACAAGTATTCTAATAATAGTCTGTTGATTTTTTCTTTTTTTTGATTTAAAATGTCAGGAAATCTTTGAAGAAATAAGTTATGCAAACCTGGACATGATGTTCCCGAACGTCTTGGTTTTGCCACAAACCAAAAATGAATCAGTTTTAATGATTTATTTGTTATATGGAGCAAAGACACTAGAAAATACTCACATTTAAGAAGAGTAAAAATCCAAAATCGGGTTTAATCGAGTACCGAAATAGAGAGATCTCAAACTTGCGGCCTTCACAGTGCTCTGTGGCCCTAAGCTTATAATTCATAACAATAATAATAATCATACAAAAATACATAGGGTTATGTTTATCACACTAAATGCGACATTTCATTATTATATACAAGCTCCTCTACTGTTTTAATTACAATTGCGATTACATGTTATTATCGATTATATTTTTTTATAAAACACTTTTATTTTGAAATCATGATGGACTATCATGATGGATTATCAAGACAATATCAGTGAAAACAGCTGTTTGCACTTCCTCTGTCCTCCGTTGTGTTACACAACTGTGTTGCATTTAACTTTATAATTATTTTTTGAGATGTTTTGTCGGCAACTAACGGTTATTTTCCTTAATCGAGTACTTGTTTGTTTGGTCGTTAAAATGTCAGAAAATCTTGGAAAATATTTACCAAACCTGGAAACGACATTGTTTTTGCATGTTTGCACATTTAAGAAGCTGGAAAAACCAGAAAACTTGTATTAAGCGTTGCAGCCCTACAGTCATTAATAAAAAATAAATAAATAAATAAAATATAGTACTTAGACTTACATTGCAAAAAAATATAGTCAATAACAACAGAAATAGTAATAATAATGATAATTTGCAATTATGTGAAGCTCAATATTAAGGTGATGCTGCACTTGCACGTGTGTGCTTGTCCATATAGATAATAATAATGATAATAATGCATAAGAAATAAGTAAATGTAGGATGTTAGATTAATTTAGAGGAACAGGCAGTTGTATAGTCCATAATTTGAGAAGATGAAAATCTGCAGATTGATGATATTAAATGCTGTAAAATAATCCTACAAACAAACCCCATATCTGAAAGTCGATATCATGAATAATCAGACAAAATTATCCTCACACTGTGTAATTGTACAGATCTTTACGTCTTATTCCCCTTGTCATGCATTCAAGAGTGATATAATCCATACATATATGGTCTGCCATACATCCCAGTGCAGTGAGCAACAGCAGCAGCAGCAGCAGGGAAAACAACAGAGCTGCTGCTTGTGTTGTGGCTGCAGCTCAGGCCGCCTGTAAACAATGATAAAGGATAATAATGTCGGCGCACGATAACAGCTGGTGGTCGAGCTTTAAGAAAAGCTTCCTATGCACGAGGTTAACGTATATTGTTTTTGGATTAAGATTAGAATGATCCATGCACACAGGGGCTGAGGGGGTGATGGTGGTGGTGGTGGTGGTGGAGGGGCTCTTATTGTGTAGAAGGCTGTTTTTCAGAAAAACAAGGCTCAGAGACCCTGAACGCCACCTGCTGGTCATGAAGAGCTCCTCACAGAGATGACATGCAACTATCACCTGTTGCTAACAGCTAAGTCATGTGAACTTTCCGTTTGGGAAGAGGTATTAAAAAACAATTTAACTAATAATTTAATGTCATAGAAGTAAATTAAATGTTATTTTTGGTTATTTCATTACTATGCCTCACTTTTCTAATGACAGTGTACTTTTCTTTTACTTTTAGTATTGTTATTATATATGTATTATGTTTTTCCTTTTTAAAAATATAAATTAAGTGACTAGAATTGATTAATAAATGTATGTTTTAGGGCTCAAATCTTACATTTATGTTCAAAAGCCTACCGTTCATTCATAAAGCATCACTTTAAGAGGCATTTACTCATTCATATACTTATAATAATACATATAATAATATAACATGAGATTAGATTACACTTTATTGATCTAACACTGGGGAAATTCACATGCAGCCGTTCGCAAATGAGCTGACTCGACAAAACTGGGGTGTATTTGTTTTTAAAGATAAATGCTGCCCTCTAGGGCTTGATGATGTCATTACATGGTAAATAAGACTTGATTTTACTTCGTAACGGTTACTAATATTGGGAGTAAAACATTAACGTACTTATATTTATACCTTTGGTGTCCTATATAAAACATTTAACCGTCTTTATTTGGTGTTTATTATTTTACTTCATCGTATTTGCAGGACTGTTGAGTTTGAAAGTAAGACTCTTATTTTGAAAGCGTGACCGGGATGTTCATCAGAACCAGCATCAGGAGGCAAAAGCGGAAGTTTTTCAGTGTTTGTTTGACTTCAAATTCATCTCATCAACAACAACAACAACAACGTAATCTGAATAGTAGGAAGTGAAACGCTGCCATGAATTCATCACCACTCACTTTGACTTTTATTTTTCTGCTTCAAACTTACCGTCAAAGTTTTTGCCAAAGTGGAAGCAAACCTAACATTGTGATGGTGATGAGTGATGCATTTGTGAGTTTGACTCTTAAGTTACTACTGTTTTATTCCAGTATAACACCAAACAGTGTGTAAAATGTTGTTGAAATTACTTTAATTAGGCTTTTATTTATGCGTTTTTCCACTTGATTGGAAACATTCTTGTTTTTTATTGCTCAAACTCTCTGCTAAATAAAATAAAATAAAATGTATATCAAGGGATGGCCCAGCTCTGCTGTTTTGGACCACCATGTTGTTGTTTTTTTTGTTTTTTTACAGTAGCCCACAATGGACAAAACTAAACATATTTTGAGTCTTGATGCTAACGTAGGTTTTCCAACAGTGGAATACAGTGGGTGAGGTGAGGGATATCCAGCTGCAAAAACAAATAATTAAAACTAATTGTTCTTTCAAGAACATAATGGACAGATTTGTTAATTATAAAAGAAGTAAATATTTACAGCCCTAAACCGTAAATAGTGTGTATTTACGACCGCAGACAGAACACGACGATGCGATGAATCGCTGTGTGTGTACTGTTTATTTCACCAGTTTCTATGTTTGATTTGAATGTTTTCATCTTTCTCGAGGATGGACGGCTGACCTTTGACCCCGGCAGCAGAGTTGTGCAGCTGCCGTTTACCAACTACCTGAGGCAGCTCGGTTCCACGTTCGTCAACGCCTACACGAACTCCCCCATCTGCTGCCCTTCAAGAGCAGGTGAGTAGTAGCATCCTAGTGTAGGATAGAGCGGTAGAAAGTGAATGAATGAACGAATGTGGAAACTCTCAATTTCAATATTTCGACTGTTTAAACTTTGTTTTCAGCAATGTGGAGCGGTCGGTTCGTTCACCTCACCGAGTCGTGGAACAACTTCAAATGCCTCGACGCGAACGCGTCCACGTGGATGGATTTACTGCAGGCAAACGGATACCGCACCAAGATGATGGGCAAACTGGACTTCACCTCAGGGAGTCACTCTGTCAGGTGGGCAGACGCGGTCAGGGAGTATTTTTAAGTGTATGTATTTGTATTATAACATATGTTATTCGTTGTTTTTATTTGAATTGCATCTATGTCCTCAAGCAATCGCGTTGAGGCCTGGACGCGAGACGTCGGCTTCCTCCTGCGTCAGGAGGGCCGACCGCTGACGCAGCTCGTCGGGAACACGTCCACCGTGAGGATCATGGGAAAAGACTGGAAAAACACGGACGAGGCTGCGCAGTGGATACGCAGAACGGCCGCGTCCGCACACCAGCCTTTCGCTCTTTATCTCGGCCTAAATTTACCTCACCCGTACAAAACTGAATCCCTGGGACCCACGGCGGGAGGATCCACCTTCCTCACCTCACCGTACTGGCTCTCGAAGGCAAAGGGTTTTTTGTTGTTGTTGTGACACAATCACAGAGTTTTGTTTATAAAAGTCATTGAAAAATGTCTTTATTTTTGCGCGCACACACACACACAGGTCTCCTCTGATCTGGTCGCTGTTCCAAAATGGCTGCCCACGGCTGCCATGCACCCCGTCGATTACTACTCCACCTTCACCAAAAACTGCAGCGGGGCTTTCACTGAGGACGAGGTCAGAAGCATTCGGGCGTTTTACTACGCCATGTGTGCGGAGGCTGATGCCATGCTGGGTAAGAGGAAGGAGTGGTGACAGATCAAATTAAATCAAATTTTATTTATATAGCCCACAATTACAAAACACAATTACCACAAATAAGGAGTAAAAAAGTATATAGATACCAGGATCCATCTGGATCACTGGGTTTGTCGCGGCCTGTAGTGAAGGTTCTTCTGGTCAGAGATTTGGGGGATGACCTGATGAGTCCTCGTATCCGTCCTGGCCTCATCCCGTTCGCTGGTGACAGCAGAAAGCAGTAGTGGCCTCAAAACTGGATCTGGATCCTGCAACCTGCAAAATCAGGACACAGTGATACTTTACGTTACTGTACTTGAGTACAACCACACTCTGTCTTCTGTCTGAGCAGGTCAGGTGATTTCAGCCCTGAGAGAAACTGGGCTGCTCAACAACACCGTCGTGATCTTCACGTCCGACCACGGAGAGTTAGCCATGGAGCACCGGCAGTTCTACAAGATGTCCATGTTTGAAGGCAGTTCCCACGTTCCCCTGCTGGTCATGGGACCTGGGCTGATGTCGGGTCGACGGGTCGATCAGCTTGTGTCTCTGGTCGATCTCTATCCCACTGTTCTGGGTACGATTTTTTTTTAGGAAATTTTGGCAACTTTTTTTTGGATCAAAATTTGACAAAGACATACAATACTATGTCGTCCAAAATTTGACAATTTTTTTGATAATTTTTTTTTTGGTCCAAATTTGACAAAAACATCATACTATACTATGTTGTCCAAAATTTGAAAAAAAATTTGACAAATTTTTTTTGGGTCCAAATTTGACAAAAACATCATACTATACTATGTTGTCCAAATTTGACAATTTTTTTGACAAATTTTTTTTGGTTCCAAATTTGACAAAAACATCATACTTTACTATGTCGTCCAAAATTTGACAATTTTTTTGAAAAAAATTTTTTGGGTCCAAATTTGACAAAAACATCATACTATACTATGTTGTCCAAAATTTGACAATTTTTTTGACAATTTTTTTTTGGGTCCAAATTTGACAAAAACATCATACTATACTATGTCGTCCAAATTTGACAATTTTTTTGACACATTTTTTTGGGTACCAAATTTGACAAAAACATAATACTTTACTATGTTGTCCAAATTTGACAATTTTTTTGACCATTTTTTTTTTGGTCCAAATTTGACAAAAACATCATACTATACTATGTTGTCCAAAATTTGACAATTTTTTTGACAATTTTTTTTGGGGTCCAAATTTGACAAAAACATCATACTATACTATGTTGTCCAAATTTGACAATTTTTTTGACAAATTTTTTTGGGTACCAAATTTGACAAAAACATCATACTTTACTATGTTGTCCAAATTTGACAATTTTTTTGACCATTTTTTTTGGGTCCAAATTTGACAAAAACATCATACTTTACTATGTCGTCCAAAATTTGACAATTTATTTGACAATTTTTTTTTGGTCCGAAATTTGACAAAAACGTCATACTGTACTATGTCGTCCAAAATTTGACAATTTTTCGGAAAAATATTTTTTGGTCCAAAATTTCACATAAACGTCATACGTCTCCTTTTACTATAATTAACGTCATTAAATCAACGTCTTAAGGAAGTAAAACGCTGGTTTTCTCTGTGGACTTTGGTGCAGGAAGAGAGAGCAGTTTACAAACTTCAGTTTCTTAGAATGTCTTAGAATTAAGCAGGCATAATTGGCTTTAAAAACAACAGATGCTTTTAAATATGACACATTTGTTTTATTTTGCAGACGTCGCTGGTATTGCGTCCGTGGGTGATCTCAGTGGTCACTCCCTGCTGCCTCTGCTGTCCAAGTCTGGAGCTTTTCCCAAGAAGCCACGTCCAGACTGGGTCCTGAGTGAATATCATGGCTGTAACGTCAATGCTTCTACGTACATGCTGAGAAGCGGCAAGTGGAAATACATCGCCTACTCAGACGGCCGGAGTGTCCCTCCACAGCTTTTTGGTGAGCATTCAGAATCTGAACGAAAGGAAAACCCAGCATCAAATTCTTATCACTTTATTTCATCTTCTGTAGATCTTTCCCGGGACAAAGAAGAACTTTACGACGTGGTCCTCAAACACCCAGCTGTGAAGCAGCATCTGGACAATCTGTTGCGCAGCATCGTGGACTATCCCAGAGTCTCTGAGACCGTCCATCGCTACAATAAAAGAGCGTTTACTGCCTGGCGTGATAGTCTGGGAAGAAATTACAGCCAGGTTATTGCTAATCTCAGGTGGCATGTAGACTGGCAAAAAGACGCGTTATCTAATGAGAGAGCGATTGACAGCTGGCTTTATGGCTTTCAATGAGGGTTAAATGGGTTTGTTATTTTATGAGAGATAAGAAATGGTGATAAATGCTTTTATTGTCAGACAAAGGTCTACAATTGTTCTTTTGCACGTTGTTTCAAGTATGTTAAATGCCTTTGCTAAGTGTTTTAAAAATAAAATGAATAATCTTTTTTATATATTTTGTTGGTCTTGGGTGTAACTTTTGTAATTATGCATGCTTTTTGCCTACAGTGGATGGTTTTACTATTTTTATTTTCTGCAATGAAGCTTTTTGGGTGTTAAACGGAGAACAGATTGAGAATATATGTATAATATTGTTGAATGAGAACAATTAAACTATTGTTTTCTGTGTATTAATATGAAGTTTAACCCTGTAAAAATGCCTGTTAGGTCTGATAAGTTATTTATATTTAACAACAAATGTAAATACTTTCATATTTGTAAATTATAAGCCACAAATTGATCCTTTAGTGGTGAAGTTGTGTTGGGGGCAGCAAATTCCAGTCTTTTCAGCAGCAACAAAATAGTAATGAGCCGGCCGTGCGCCTACGTGCTCTTATTTTGAAAAGTGTAGCTACGCTTCATTCACTTCCGTGTCACGACAGAAACCAGGAGGCAGCAGGTTGTCAACGCGAACAGTGGGTGGCACCAAGTTGTTGTTTTACTTTCACGAAACATACGTAAATAACAGTTAACCGAACCAACGTAATGTTATTAATAATGTACAGATAAATGTTTGTTATACGCTGTTCTTCCTCATAGCGCCTCTGACAAGCTAACGGCTAATGCTACACTGCGTCCAGAGAGTTAGGTAAACACGGCTAACACAGACAATAATACTCTTCTTTAGTTACTTTCCTCTGTAAAGTCAATTTGGCAGCGGAGGATTAAATGTTTAGGGACCTTATTTGTTTGCATTTTAAGCGCTACATGAAACACAGTATCGATAGTTTGATTAAAAGCTACGCAGTGCTTATGTGGTACAGTACATGGTGTGTTAGCTGGGATATGTACTTTTAAATGTAAGACACAGTTCAAATAATGTTCAGGCTAATTGCTGTGATGATATACATTCTCTAAAAACTCGGGACCTATGTAGCGTTTGCACAAGTTTTCCACCTCTGTGAACAATAACAGACCATCATGTGCAGCTTTCTCGTTGACGCTTGGTAGTTTGTAAAACAGCAATGTTATTGTTTTGGACCCTGTGTCATTTGGCTGTTTTCTTGTTTCATGCAGGTCATCTCAAGATGGCCAGTAAAGAAGTGAAAAGTGAGCTGAAAAGTGCCAGAGAGGCCATTAAAAACAAAGAGTTCAAAGAGGCTCTAAAGCACTGCAAGGTAAGGTTTACCTGGACATTTTCTTTTCATCCAATGAGTCTGGATGCTGAGGGACTCAAAGCTTGTCTTGCCGCAGAGATATTCTGTCGTTAACTTGCTTTCTTTAATGTGTTTTCAGGCAGTTTTGAAACTGGACAAGACCAATTATAATGCGTGGGTATTCATCGGCCTGGCAGCCAGTGAAATGGAGCAATCGGACCAGTCAAACTCAGCCTACAAGAAGGCAGTGGAGCTGGAGCCTGAGCAGCTGCTGGCATGGCAGGTAAGAGACTGGGTTAGGATAGTTACACTGACATCGTCATGCAAAAACCTCTGAACCACACAAGGGAGCATGTTCATTTTCCAGCACAGCCATTGTTTTTGCCATAACCACAGAAATTAGTGAGCTGAAACGTCAACAAAGACTGTTCATTATTTTAATCCTGAAGTTAAATTCTAATCATTTCTTACACAGGCCATAACCTACATTAACCTACACTTTTTGAGCTATTAATGAAACACTCAATCCCAGATTAGCCTACAGCTGGTTGTGACATGGCATAAAAGTGTGAAGTGGAATTTTCAATTCTGCCACAAAAAGAAATAATGAAACAGAAATGCATTGAAGGTATATGTTTAAAACTGCATCCATAAAATGGAGTTGAAGAGATTATCAAACATATCTCTAGGAAAATTTGTGGAAAATATTAAATGTTACAGAAATGGCAATAAAAGTAGTTAAAAGTGTTGTATTGTATGCAAATTAAATTAGCCCTATTTACATTGTGAATTTGGTTGCCATTCTTTTGTTATCTTTAAAAAGTGTATCCCAGGAGTGGCTTACAATTCATTGTATATTTAATTATGATTTTTTTGTTTGTGCTGCAGGGCTTAGCCAATCTTTATGAAAAGACGGATCAGTGGGATTTCAAAGTTGAGCTCCCCAACATTTATCAGAAGCTAGTTGACCTGTATGCCAGGTAAGATGTGGAAGCTGTTTTATCGACGCATGTTTCCCATAAAATATGATCACAATTCTTACATCCGATGTCGTTAATTTCACCATGTTCTCCAATCACAGCGCAGACAGAAAGAAATGTTACGAGGTGATCAAAAAGCTGTCGGACAGTTATCAGTCTGACAAAGATTACAGTAAGGTATGTAACCTTACATGTGATGCATGTGGTCCGTAATAATAATAATTAAAAACAAGAGAAGCTGAAGTGTCGATATATGAATGCATTTGTGTGTCGGAAACAGCTTGCAAAGGTTTGGCTGCAGCTCATTCAGCTGAAGGAGGAAGACGCTGTGGACAAGAAGGAGTTGCTGCAGTTGTGGCAGGAAATGACCCAAGTCCTGTCAGACTGTATTAAAGAGGAAGAGCAGAACACTGAAGTACAACAGCATGTCAGTAAGATTTCTACAAATGTGGATTTATTCTCAATTGTCAAAATGTTCAATTTCCCCCTAAAACACACAAAACAATAAAGCTCATATTCTCCTTAATGTTTGTTTTTTTGGTAATTGTTGTTTGTTTGTGGTCAACAGTTAATCACGGCCTTTGAGAAGAGCATGCTCCTCATGGATCCTGTACCAGGAGAGAAACACCAGAAGATCTCAGCTGATTATATTCAGCGTCTTTCAAAAGTAAGCACACTTTCTCTCCTCTCAATCAAATACAAAGACCACGTCGTCTTTCCTTAATCATCTGATCATTTAAACATCCGAACAATTACATTTTGGGGTTTCACACTATTCATTATTATTTATACTTTTATCTTTTAGCTTCCACAAGAGGAAACCAAAATGAAAGAGGCCTGTGAGGCGATGTCTTCCCTTTACCCCAAGCAAAGTTATCCTCTTGAGGTCCTTTGTTCTCATTACCTAAAAACAGGTAAGGTATTTTTGAAAATGTACTAAATGAAATGAATGTGTATGGCCCTTATAATTTAGAGGGTATGTTTTTACATGTTACTACATGTTCTGTTTTCATTCAAAGGTGTCCTGACTGAAGACACAGTCGGCCGTTTCTCCCGCCTCCTCGAACTTGTCCCTGACTCTGGGTTAGGTCACTTAGGCCTGGGCACTAAAGCACTTCAGGAAGGAAGATATAAAGACGCCATTAACAGCCTTTCACAAGGTCAGTTTGAGCTGCGACAAAAAGACTGAAATAGACATTCATGACTGTGGTAACGAATGAGAGGGATGGTTCATCTATTTCTGTTTTTATCAGGCTTGAAGAAGATGAGCTGCAGCACAGCGTGGTACAGTTTGGCTGAAGCTCAGGTTAAGATGCACAGATATACAGACACTGCTGCGTCATGCTCCCAAGGTACGTGTTGTCTACGGTGCTATATATATATAATAAATAACTATAGCCCATCCATAACAGCATGAAATGTCTAATCTTGTCCAAAAGAATATCTCAGATGAGAGTAATGAGAGTAATTAACAGTATGAGGGTTTATTGGCAGAAATTCTACATATCAATATCCTTATATTGTTGTAAGTGTATAATTGCCTCATGTGGTTGTTGTAGCTTTAGAATAAAACTTTGCATATACTGTGCAAAGACCACAGTCGTGCTACAAAAATGTGCAGTCTCACCATTCGCTGTCACTAATTTCCACATGCTGGACCTTTTATAAGTGTCTATGAACAATCTACTGAAGTTAAGTGTTTATCTGGTTCTTTTAGGTCTGACGACGTGTGTCTCTGGAGACGAGGAGCTGAGGGTCAAACTGCTGAAGCTGAAGCTTGAGACTTCAGTCAGAAGTGGAGGAGAAAAGGCTGCAGATCATGCGTTGGAGACCTTTTCACAGGTTACACGATTAACTAATCTGGACATTACATAATTGCTTAAAGCATTTATTTAACGCTTAAGTGGATTTTTCAGATTGCAGATGCTGAAAAAGACCCGGCCCTCGTTGCCTTTAAAGGTCGTGCACACGTGAATAAAGGGCAGCTTGATCAAGCACTTACGGTATTTTTGAATTCTGTCATATTGAATTTATGAGAATAATTTGGAACACAATATTTAATTTTTATATCCAAGTGTCTTTCACTACAAATTGTACTATTTTCTCTTTCCTTCCAGGTGTCATCACAGTTAGTGGCCTCCAACCCCAGCCTGGACCAGGCTTTAGCTCTTAGAGGACTCGTACATAGCGCTGAGGGCCAGCAGCAGCTGGCAGAGCAGAGGTAAGTTCACAGCCTTCATCTTAATCCTTTTCAGTTTTCCTGTATATAATTATAAAACTAATACTGTTTAAATTCATGTTTTATGTAGCTTTCTAAAGGCAGCTGCCGAGAGTCCAGACTGTGCAGAGTATTACTTTTTGCTGGGTCAACTCTACTGGGACATGGGAGAGGAGAGCCGTAAAGACCGGAGCAAAGCTCAAACACACTTACTAAAGGTTAGTCCAATAATTTAACATAATCTCTCTACTTTTGTACATTTTAGATACATTTAGTACTCTCTGTTGCCATTTTTTGCACTGTTGAGTGTTTAATTTGAGTTTAATTTGTCCATTTCAGGCTGCAAAGTTAGATCCACACCTTGGCTCTGCGTTCCGCTACCTCGGGCATTTTTACAGGGAGGTCGCTAACGATCGTGGTCGTGCACGTGGTTGTTATAAGAAGGCCTTTGATTTGGACAATGAGGACGCTGAGTCGGGAGGTGCCTCGGTGGACCTCAGTATGGAGCTGGAGGACATGGTGAGTGGCCACGGTGATCTGAGATTTGAGTTTTGTTGTTCTTCACCGTTTCCTTAAAGGCACCTCTAACTCTCTTGCTTTATCCTGTCCTTCCTCTTCCTTTAATCGTCTAGGACACTGCGTTAGCAACACTTGAGTCAGTGATAGCGAAAGCCACTCCGGGATCCGCTAAGTGGGCCTGGATGAGACGAGGCCTTTACTACCTGAAGATCGGAGAGCATCAACAGGCTGTGGCAGAGTACGGATTTTAAAATCCGAGACAACTAAGATTCAGACCTCGGTTTTTACCTTTACACGTGTTGAGCGTTACTGACTCTGGAGTTCTTGTTTGCAGTCTCCAGGCAGCACTGAGAGCCGACCCAGAAGACTGGGTGTGTTGGGAGTGTTTGGGCGAGGCCTACCTGAACCGCCGAAGCTTCACCGCCGCTCTGAAGGCCTTTGGCAAAGCTCATCAACTTCAGCCGTCCTCCATCTACAGCGTTTACCAGGCTGCTGCAATCAAACAGACCCTGGGCAAGTTCAAAGAGGCCGTGGCAGAGTATTTGCAGATCACAGCGCAGCAGGACTATGTTCCTGCCCTTAAAGGTAGGCGTTTGTTTCATTTGACTAAAGATTTAGTGTTGTGTTGTATTTATTTCTCAGTTATAATGTGGAATTTGATTTGTGTGGGTTGGTTCAGGCCTTGGGGAGTGTCAGCTGTCTCTGGCAAAGAGTTTAATGGAGGACTGTAGAGATGGAGGAGCCATCGATCTCATTCAGCAAGCGATACAGAACCTCTTCAGGTGACTGTTTGACATTAATGTGATATGATGCCCGTTCTGTGAGTCGTTACACATCACTATCACATTCCCCGCGGTGTATCAGATGTCCTCATTTCTCATTTCTGCTAGAGCTGTGGAGCTGCGTCCAGACCTCTCCTGTTTGTGGAAGCTGCTGGGCGACGCTTGCACCGCAGTCAGCGCCGTTTCACCAGACAGAGCTCAGGTTCCTGTGCCTGCCCTGCTCGCTGGTTTAGAGCCCAACACACAGAGCCACGTGCAGAACCAGGCCCAGACTCTCAAAATTGGCGAGAGGTAGCTGCATGTCCACAGCCGTGTTTTTCAGGCCGTCTGTAATGTCGAACACAAAATACAAATATTTGTCCGCAGGTGCTACGTCCACGCTCTGAAGCTGATGTCTGAGGTGCCTAGCCTGTGGTACGACCTCGGACTGAACTACTATCACCAGGCGAGGCTGCCATGTCCCACAGAGGGAGACCAGAACTCCCAATCCCTGCTCCTACAGAAGGCTGAGCAGGTAATCCACTGGGTTACACGCAGCAGTTCTGCATTATTTGCTTCCACGTGTGCTCTTTTAAGAGTTTCTTATTCCCCCCCGTCTTGTCAGTGTTTAAAAAAGGCCATCATGATGGACAGCGGGAATCACAGTTACTGGAACACCCTAGGAGTCATATCAACAAACAAAGGTAACAACACACAACAGTATTAATTATTATAATAATTATAACATAAGTCATACTGATTTAAAGCATCGTGAGGACTAGCTAGGATTGTTCCTGTGCACTGAACTCAGCAATAATGCCCTTACATTGTGTTCTATTCAAGTATCAAGAAATACTTGTAAAGAATTGTATAAATTGAAAATAATCTGATTAAGACGCCATCTATTCAGCCTAAAACCAGTATTTCGTCATATGATAAACATAATAATCAATAATCTTGGTGCTCCCCTTTTTGCACAGTGCAGTAAATGTTGAATTAAGTCATCACAAATATAAATAAATAAATAAATAAATAAATAAAAGCATGCAAGTTTGAATCTGAGGTTTAATAGCAATATCAATGGGAAACGTGTCCCATTTGCATCTGAATGACCACAAAATTCTGTTCTTGTCACTTTCTCTCTGTCACCTCAGGTCTTGAGAACTTTGCTCTGGCTCAACATTGCTTCATCAAGTCCATACAAGTGGAGCCAAATGTACGTACAGCAGCTTTAGCCTGGTAATGAGAAGTATCATCAGAAAATATGCAAATAATAATATCTCCTTCCAGAATGTTGTTGCCTGGACAAACCTTGGCACCGTCTATTTGAAAAAGGACAATATAGAGGTATGTGTGTGTGCGATCATTTCCTCTTTTTCCTCTTTTACCGTATATGGCATTTTCAAGTCTGGTCTTTTTGTTGTAGCTTGCACATGAAGCCTTCAAGATTGCTCAGTCCTTGGAGCCGCTGTATGTCAACTGCTGGATTGGACAGGTAACGAACTGCACTCGTATGTTATCTGACAAAAACATCATGAAGCGATGGTGACCCCTTTGACCCCTTTGTCTATTTTTTTTTTTTTTTTACCAGGCCCTGATCGCAGAGAGAGTGGGAAGCTATGACACCATGGATCTTTTCAGACACACCACTGAACTAAGCACACACGTACGTGATGTTGGAAAAAATACTTTGGGGTTTGCAGCGTTGTATCATTTACTGTATTTAACTCGCCTCCCCCCCCCCCCCCCAACAGATGGAGGGAGTTAAAGGTTATGCCTACTGGGTTTGTTCCACCCTGTTGGATAAGAGCAACAGAGACTCTGAGCTGTACCGCTACAACATAGTCCAGATGAACGCCATCACCGCTGCTCACGTGGCACTCAGCAAGTACACAGGTACACATTCTTATTACTGTAGCTCTCTAGGTCTCCATTTTTACACCTGGTATAAACATTAACAAGTAGATGTCTTAACACAATCGGATCACATCTTGAAGCCATAAGATTTCCTCTTAAATAAACATCAGGATCTACTGAATAAGAGTTTAAATTAGCAATTGAGACCATTAACTCCTCAGGAAAATGTTTACAGGTGCTATAAAGCAAGTAAGAAGCAAGTAAGTTCATTTTCTCATAGACTTCCATTCAAATTTAGTTTCTTTCTACTTTTCAGGCCTCACTTTTCAAACCAGACGATTACATCCATTTTATATACAATATTCATGTTGCAGCAGCTGAGCTGTGTTATGCATGGTTCACTCAGCTCCTCCTAACACATTTTTCTATCCCGTCACTCACATAATTATGCACAAACGCAATGACACGAGACGCTTCTGCACAGTCGGTCACGTTTAAAACATCATTTTGACCTTGTCAATATGATGTCGGTGTGTATTTAAATACACGTTGGGAGAAAAGCCAGGTTTGAACTGTTGACATGATTTTTCCTCTTGTTTCTTCTCAGAGAGGATTCAGTCTGACCCCGAAGCCTTCATCATGCTTGGATACCTGAACGAGCATCTGCAGCTGAAGAGACAGGCCTTACAGGCGTACCAAAGGTTTCTATCCTATTTACACTGACAGGTAAAGCAGCGCAACAAGAGGAGAAACACATTTTTAAAACTTAATTGTTTTTAATTGTCTTCCCTCAGAGCGGTCGAGCTGCTGCGGTCCATGTCCTCAACAGAAGAACTGGCCTTTGCTCTGGGCAGCTATGGCCGTGCTTTGTGGTAACGGCTAGCTTATGTCATAACAAAGCACTTTTTTTTTTAACCATTCCCAGCTTCTTCAGTACCACCCTTTGTGTTGTGCAGCACCTCAGGTCAGTGGGAAGAGGCAGTGAAGGTCTATAATTCGACTCCGCTGCAGGAGCTCAGTGATCTGACCGGACTGGCTCTGGCCTACTTCAGGGCTGGACTTGTCCCAGAAAGCATCAGCGGTGAGAGACTGTGGGAGGACGCTCTGTAATCTGAGATGATGTACGGTATGTTTGAGTAACTGGGAATAACCTGTAAACTGTTGTGTTTGAAATGCAGCCTATGAACGTGCCTTGGCTGTGGCTCCCAGTGAGAAGGACAAGGCGTACATCTTAACAGCTCTGGCCCTGTTGCAGCACCGACAGGGGAATCTGGACTCAGCCAAGACTTTGCTGTTCAAATGGTGAGAGTCCACACTGGTTTTGTAGGAGACCGTAGATAGTCCACTCTTAGGGCCAATTCCAATTCCTATCTTAACCCTCAAGCTCAACCCTTAATCTTAACTGGCCCTCAAAACCAAGTGTTGAGGATTATTTTGTCACTTAGAAATGGGACACCCCTTAAATGCAGATACATCTTCAGACTGTAGGGGGCAGAATAACGCGAAAGCTGCGTCCAGTCTGTCAACTCCAAAAAAGAAGAAGAAGAAGAAGAACACATTTACGTCAGGATTATTTATTACGATCCGTTTGTCAGTCAAGTTATTAGGTTGTCAGTTAGTTATAAGATGATACTCATACAAATACCACAACCACGGACATATTCAGCTGACAGTTACCACACACCACGGCTTATTGAAAAGTAAACCATAGCAAACGATCGCTTGTCCACACCGGCCGGCTATTGACAAAAGATCGTAAAATAAAAACAATGACGTCAGTAGTCCATAATATGGGCCTAAACTAAGATAATACAATGGTTTTCATCATTTTTATATCTCTATTAACAAAGAAAATTACTCGTTTTGCTGCTTTCGACGCCATCTTTGTTATGTGAAAAACACGCAAAGCATTCTGGGTAGCCCTTGCTCCCAAGGGTGGTCTCGGAAAATCTCAATATTGAGGGCGATACAGCCCTTAAACTTGCCCCTCAACTTCATTTTTCTGAGAATCGGGACAGCACTTGCACTAGAGGGAGCGCACATCTTTGAGATTGAGGGTTAAGCAAGGAATTGGAATTCACCCTTAGTATCCATCATAGTCATCTTCAGTTGTTGGACTTGTGCTGTCCAGTACGTACTGTACTTGCAAGCTGACAAAAGGGTTTTCTCTTATTTCCGTCTCCACAGCTCCGTGTTAAAGGAGCCAATCTCAGAGTCTCTGCTGTGTTTATGTGCCCTGGGTTTGGTCCACGGGGACGTCACGCTATCTGCCGCCGCACTGACGGAGCTTCTGAAGCAAGGTTCGGCATCGGGCAGTGTTGTCGAGCAGCGGTGTTTACTCACGTGCACCCTGCTGGCTCTTCAGGGTAACTACAGTGCCGTGCAGAGAGAGGCCTCCAGAGCTGTTCACAGGTACGCTGCTCGTCAGAACTGTTTTGAGCACTTTAATGATGGACTGTACTGCGATGATTAGTGATAATTTGCATGTCTGCATGTTTTTTTCATATTCTACAGACTGCATAAATATCACACGGTAATCATTTTGCATATGTGTTCAAATGAAAATGGCCATTTCCTCGCACTTTCAGTCACAATAATCACAATTATTGAAAGTCATTAAGCCCTACACAACCTGTGAAAACAACTTTATTCATCTTTTTTCCACTGTCTTGACCTTGTTTACATTCCTAAATGAGTAACTACCATTTGACAGGCTGAACAGATATTTGTTTAAACCAGTAGTTGATGCTCTCCGCGTACTAAATCTTTCTCCGACTGCTTTTTCTGACTTGTAGAAATCCTGGAAACCCGTCTTTGTGGGCGCTGCTGTCTCGAGTGGTGCCGCGGTTCTACCCCAGGAAGGCAAAGGTAAACCTGTGTTTACAGTGAACACACATACACACACACACATTCATTCTTTACAATCATCATTAGTATGAACATAGGAAATGATCAGTTTAATTCACTCTTGCTGACATTTTGATTCATTGTCCTGTTGGTTTTGTTCATGGTTTGGTTTTTCTGTGGATTCCAGGGTGGAGCGGTCGCCGGTCATGTTGCCTGTCTCTCCAGTATGACCCAAGGAAAGGTAATAATAAGAGTTAATAAGAGTTCTATTGCAATGGATATAACTAAATAACAAAAACGCATGTGGGAATGTAATGCAGGTACAGAAAAATGTTTAAAAATGTAATTATTCTGTCAAAACCACAGGCTGAATACACAGAAATATGTAAGTAATTATGTTAAAATGGTGAAGGTTTATGTCACAGTCACAAATTTAGTCCTGTTTACTTTACTGCCTTTTTTATTATGTTCAACGTATTGCAGGAGAAAATAGTTTCCTCCTTATTTTAACCCTGCCATGTTGTTCGTTTGTTGTTTGTTTGTTGTGTGTTCCTGCAGAGGGCGCTGCTGTACAGCGGAGTGAACCAGCTGGCCATTGGACGACACTCGGGAGAGGACAGTCAAAGGAACGCGCTGAGAACTCTGCAGAGAGCCGTGCTGCTCTGTCCTGGTAGATACACATCGTTTTCACAGCACTAGTTCATTTTTAATGCATAAAACCACCTTACATCAAAGGAAGACTGTGAAACACTGCTGTAAATGTTCCTTTCCTCTCGTCTTTCAGACGATCCATCAGCGTGGGCAGGGTTAATGGCTGCCTGTCACACAGAAAACACATCCTGTTACCTTTCAGGCTCAGCTCCGTGCAGACGAGGCCTGGAGAAAACTCTTATGTCTGTGGTTTCTGAGAAAGGTGTGTGTTGATGCATTGTCCTGTGTGTTTGTGTGTATATACTCGATGTGTGCGTGCATAGATGTGTAACTGATGCTTTGTTTCGCAGTGCACGGTGTGGAGGAGATAAAGCGACCTCTGGCCCAGACTCTGGAGGGATGGGTTCTACAACAGGCAGTCTCTGGTCTGGTGTTGGGAGGACAACTGGAGCAGGCTGAAGCCCTCTGCTCACAGGTATGAAAACACAAACACAGGTCGACACAGCTGTCCTTTTCAAAAAAAAGTTTATTTTTTCAAAAAAAAGTTTATTTTTTCAAAAAAAAGTTTATTTTTTCAAAAAAAAGTTTATTTTTTCAAAAAAAAGTAATTTTTTTCAAAAAAAGTAATTTTTTTCAAAAAAAGTAATTTTTTTCAAAAAGTAATTTTTTTCAAAAAGTAATTTTTTTCAAAAAAAGTAATTTTTTTCAAAAAAAGTAATTTTTTTCAAAAAAAGTAATTTTTTTCAAAAGTAATTTTTTTCAAAAGTAATTTTTTCAAAAAAAGTAATTTTTTTCAAAGAAAGTATTTTTTTTCAAAAAAAGTTTATTTTTTCAATTTTTTTTTTTCAACAAAAACTTTTTTTAAAGGTATTTCTTCAAATAAAAAATGATTAAAAATTCATTAAAAAAAAAGTTGATTTAAAAAAAATAAATGAATTGAAATTTTTTTCCAAAAAAAGTATCTTACCATACAAGAACACACACACACAAACTAGTTTTTATATCTTAGTGAGGACACATCATTAACCCATATCTTAACCATCATAACTAAGTGTCTAACCCTATATATTTATTGCTTGTGAGGACCGATGTGTTATTTCTGAAGAACTTCATTCGTGTCCCAGGTGCTGAGCGTTTCCCCAGAACACCCCGCAGTGATACTGTCACTGAGACAGGTACAATGTCAGCGCCTCCTTGTGGCCAACAGTGGTGCTGTCCTCCCAGACTCTGTGCTGGAGCAGCTCAGCAACGCGGTGATGATGAACCCCACCAATATAGGGGCATGGCATGTAAGTGGACACACGGACGTTTCACTCTGTCATATGTTTTTTTTTCATTCTCACGTTCAGTTTTAGTCCACGTTTGTCACCAGTTTGAATGTTGAAGCAGTAAATACTTTCAAAGTCATCACAGCATTTGATTCATGCGACTTCTGTGGCTTCACCTCCCATATTTCTGTCTAAATCCTCTCTTTTGACCCCTTTTCTCTTCTCAGTGGCTGGCTGAAGTGTATCGTAGCCAGGGTCTGCTGGTCCAGGCAGTGATGTCTTACAGACAGAGTCTGCAGCTCGCCTCACAGCTCGGCCTGCACAGTTGCCAGGTCGCCAGTCTGCTCAGATTAGCTCTGCTCGCTCTGGGACCCTGTGTGGTGAGTTTCCATGAAGACACCACTCTCAATACTTTAAACTACAATATAGTTTAATTGTGATCCTCTTCCTTCTGCCTTAACCTGTATCCTCCAGAAAATGTAGGTTTGATGCTCAAATGTCGGCATAAACATTAGAGGAATGGTCTTTTACTTGAATTTTAGAATAATGACAGGCAGATTTGAAATCAAATCAAATTGTATTTGTATAGTGCTGATGTTTAACAGTTCTATTGTGTACTGTTTTTAGTAGTTTCTAAAGACACTGCAATACTTTTTATACTGTAATAATGTTATTCATACAAGTAGTGGCAGGAATTGAGGTAGAAATTAGACTGATATCAATTTAAATCCTTATAAAGACAACAATACTGCTATTACAATAATAATCTTGCAACTTGATCTGGATCCTGCAGCGATCTGCAGAGTGAGGACATTTTTAGATTTGAATATAGTATAGTATATGTATATTACTACACACACACACAAACTTAATATTATTTTAATTTTTATATGCGTCTTCTCAGGCCAAGGTCCCAGGAGACGAGTGGAAGGACCTGGTAGTAGAAGCCACCACTGAGGTTTTGAAGCTGGACTCGTCGCCTGTGTCTTTGCTCGTCCAGGCTTTGCTCCAGTATGTGACCAAGATGGCAGCAAGGTCAGTACCTTTCACGGTTTCACCCCCCCCCGGGTGTATCTTATTAGTACGTTTACATGAAAATGACTATAAATTCATAAAAGCATGACTGAAATTGTCCTAAATTGGATTTCTCAAAGTCAGAATAACTCAAACCCAAATGTGTCTTTTACAGGGAAACAAGACGTTTGTTGGAGAGGCTGGTGTACGTGTCGTCTCCAGACTTCCCAGTGACGGTGGTTCAGGTGGCCAGCTGGTACCTTCTTAGACACCTGCATGCCAAAAATGACGAGGAGCTGATCAATGTAAGCACACACCTGCCTTAGATAGTCATGTACTGTTAACCCTAACCCAATAATAGGATTGAAATTTGACAAAAACGTCATACTATAATATGTCGTCCACAATTTGACAAAAACGTCGTACTCTACTATGTCGTCCAAAATTTGAAAAACATTTTAGAAAAATATTTTTTGGTCCAAAATATGATTTTGAACGTCATACTATACTATGTCGTCCAAAATTTTACAATTTTTTGTAAAAAATATTTTTTGGTCCAAAATTTGACAAAAATGACATACTATACTATGTCGTCCAAAATGTGAAAAAAATAAATTAACAATACTTTTGGTCTAAAATTGGACAAAAACGTCATACTACACTATGTCGTCCAAAATGTGAAAAAAAAAATTGAAAAATATTTTTGGTCTAAAATTTGACAAAAACGTCATACTGGGCATTCCAAGCAAAAATTCCATTTGAATATTAAATGGGATTAGCCATTGAATTATTCAAAATCAAATAGAATCAAATACCCCCTAAAATCCTATTACAACTTGGTACTTGACTGTGAAGTTAGTTCAAAGTGCTAGAGTGCTCATCTTAGTCCTACGAGATCGACTTTATTTCACGTTTCTACGTCAGAGGGAAATTCTCCACTTCAAGAAAACAAAGAAAAACAAACTCAAGCACCAACTGAGTAAATGTCATCACTTCTGCAAACACGTATGCAGTCTACTAATTTAATCTTTCACGCCCTTCCTTCACTTCCTGAATATAATATTTTCAATTATCCATGATGTCTCAATGGTAAACCTGCCTTATTTCTTGAGTTCTTACATTGCTTGTTGACTTGTATGACATGTATTTTTTTTTTATATAGGTCCTTTTGCAACACGCCAAAAAGAAGGGAGATCAAAGACTACTGGAGTTTCATTCAGTCCTTGCCTCCGCTGCATCCTGAATTATGCAAATCAACAAGAAACTCACAAATCATGTCGCTGACGGGGTTCATAAATTAAACTGTTCTGGGTCTGTTAAAGGTACAGTAGGCAGGATTTTGTTATATTTCCACTATGATCTTTCAGCAGAATGTAGATCAACTGCTCAACAAACAATTATATCATAAAACACATCAACAATAAATGACTTTACTAGGATCCTGCCGACTGTATATTTAACTCACTGCATTAATTAAACTGGGCATTAGAGGTCTGATATTTTAAACATCATACAGTGTTGAGCTGATCAGGAAATCAAACATTTTTTAACATGATCATGTTTCTGTTTCTTCAACATGGATTTTAAAATATTCCACCATCCACACTGAGGCTGAAATAAATGTACTTTGCTTCATATGTAATGACAGTTTGACTTTGATTGATTGAACGTGAACAACAAATAAAAGACGCAGACGAACACGGATTCCTTTATTGTCTTTGTGCAGCGTACAAAGAATCTGAAGAATAAACCTTTTTCCTTGACTCATTTACAAACATGTTACACAAAGAAACAGATAAACTCTCAGTAAAGAATTTACTTGTTTCAGTAAAAGTAAAAAAAGAGAAATGTCGTCCAAAATCGATAATTTATTTGAAAAAAATAAATTGGTCCAAAATTTGACAAAAACGACATACTATACTATGTCGTCCAAAATCTGCAATTTTTTTTGAAGAACGTTTTTTGGTCCAAAACTTGACAAAAACGTCATACTATACTATGTAGTACGTCCTACTATACTATGTCGTCCAAAATCTGACCATTTTTTTGAAAAACTTTTTTTGGTCCAAAACTTGACAAAAACATCATACTATACTATGTAGTACGTTCTACTATACTATGTGGTCCAAAATCTGACACCTTTTTTGAAAAACATTTTTTTGGTCCAAAACTTGACAAAAACGGCCAACTATACTATGTAGTATGTTATACTATACTATGTCTCCAAAATGTGACCATTTTTTGAAAAAAAAAGATTTGGTCCAAATTTGACAAAAACGACATACTATACTATGTAGTACGTCCTACTATACTATGTGGTCCATAATGTGACCATTTTTGGAAAAAGCAAATTGGTCCAAAATTTGACAGAAACGACATATTATACTATGTCGTCCAAAATCTGACAATTTTTTTGAAAAAGTTTTTTTGGTCCAAAACTTGACAAAAACATCATACTATACTATGTAGTACGTCTAACTATACTATGTGGTCCATAATGTGACCATTTTTTGAAGAATTTTTTTTTTCAAAATTTGACAAAAACGACATACTATACTATGTCGTCCAAAATCTGACCATTTTTTTGAAAAACGTTTTTTTGGTCCAAAACTTGACAAAAACATCATACTATACTATGTAGTACGTCCTACTATACTATGTGGTCCATAATGTGACCATTTTTTGAAAAAAAACAATTGGTCCAAAATTTGACAAAAACGACATACTATACTATGTCGTCCAAAATCTGACCATTTTTAAAAAAAACGTTTTTTTGGTCCAAAACTTGACAAAAACGTCATACTATACTATGTAGTACGTCCTACTATACTATGTCGTCCATAATGTGACCATTTTTTGAAGAATTTTTTTTTTCAAAATTTGACAAAAACGACATACTATACTATGTATTCCATAATGTGACCATTTTTTGAAGAATTTTTTTTTTCAAAATTTGACAAAAACGACATACTATATACTATGTCGCCCAAAATCTGACCATTTTTTTGAAAAACGTTTTTTTGGTCCAAAACTTGACAAAAACGTCATACTATACTATGTAGTACGTCCTACTATACTATGTGGTCCATAATGTGACCATTTTTTGAAGAAATCTTTTTTTTCAAAATTTGACAAAAACGACATACTATACTATGTCGTCCAAAATCTGACCATTTTTTTGAAAAACGTTTTTTTGGTCCAAAACTTGACAAAAACGTCATACTATACTATGTAGTACGTCCTACTATACTATGTGGTCCATAATGTGACCATTTTTGGAAAAAACAATTGGTCCAAAATTTGACAAAAACGACATACTATACTATGTCGTCCAAAATCTGACCATTTTTTTGAAAAATGTTTTTTTGGTGCGAAACTTGACAAAAATGTCATACTATACTATGTAGTACGTCCTACTATACTATGTCGTCCAAAATCTGACAATTTTTTTGAAAAACGTTTTTTTGATCCAAAACATGACAAAAACGTAATAATATACCATGTAGTACGTCCTACTATACTATGTTGTCCATAATGTGACCATTTTTTGAAGAAATTTTTTTTTCAAAATTTGACAAAAACGACATACTATATACTATGTCGCCCAAAATCTGACCATTTTTTTGAAAAACGTTTTTTTGGTCCAAAACTTGACAAAAACGTCATACTATACTATGTAGTACGTCCTACTATACTATGTGGTCCATAATGTGACCATTTTTTGAAGAAATCTTTTTTTTCAAAATTTGACAAAAACGACATACTATACTATGTCGTCCAAAATCTGACCATTTTTTTGAAAAACGTTTTTTTGGTCCAAAACTTGACAAAAACGTCATACTATACTATGTAGTACGTCCTACTATACTATGTGGTCCATAATGTGACCATTTTTGGAGAAAAACAATTGGTCCAAAATTTGACAAAAACGACATACTATACTATGTCGTCCAAAATCTGACCATTTTTTGGAAAAACGTTTTTTTGGTCCAAAACTTGACAAAAACGTCAGACTATACTATGTAGTACGTCATACTATACTTTGTCTCCAAGATGTGACCATTTTTGGAGAAAAAAAAGTTTGGTCCAAAATTTGACAAAAACGACATACTATACTATGTTGTCCAAAATCTGGAAAAAATTTTGAAAAACGTTTTTTTGGTCCAAAACTTGACAAAAACATAATACTATACTATGTAGTACGTCCTACTATACTATGTCGTCCATAATGTGATCATTTTTGGAAAAAAAAATTTGGTCCAAAATTTGACAAAAACGACATACTATACTATGTCGTCCAAAATCTGACCATTTTTTTGAAAAATGTTTTTTTGGTGCAAAACTTGACAAAAATGTCATACTATACTATGTAGTACGTCCTACTATACTATGTCGTCCATAATGTGACCATTTTTTGAAAAAAATTTTTTGACCAAAATTGGACAAAAACGACATACTATACTATGTCGTCCAAAATCTGACCATTTTTTTGAAAAACATTTTTTGGTGCAAAACTTGACAAAAACGTCATACTACACTATGTAGTACGTCCTACTATACTATGTCGTCCATAATGTGACCATTTTTAGAAAAAAAAAATTTGACCAAATTTTGACAAAAACGACATACTATACTATGTCGTCCAAAATCTGACCATATTTTTGAAAAACTTTTTTTGGTGCAAAACTTGACAAAAACGTCATACTATACTATGTAGTACGTCCTACTATACTATGTTGTCCATAATGTGACCATTTTTAGAAAAAAAAAATTTGACCAAATTTTGACAAAAACGACATACTATACTATGTCGTCCAAAATCTGACCATATTTTTGAAAAACTTTTTTTGGTCCAAAACTTGACAAAAACGTCATACTATACTATGTAGTACGTCCTACTATACTATGTCTCCAAAATGTGACCATTTTTTGAAAAAAAAAGATTTGGTCCAAATTTGACAAAAACGACATACTATACTATGTCGTCCAAAATCTGACCATTTTTTTGAAAAACGTTTTTTTGATCCAAAACATGACAAAAACGTAATAATATACTATGTAGTACGTCCTACTATACTATGTCGTCCATAATGTGACCATTTTTTGAAGAATTTTTTTTTTCAAAATTTGACAAAAACGACATACTATACTATGTCGTCCAAAATCTGACCATTTTTTTGAAAAACGTTTTTTTGATCCAAAACTTGACAAAAACGGCCAACTATACTATGTAGTATGTTATACTATACTATGTCTCCAAAATGTGACCATTTTTTGAAAAAAAAAGATTTGGTCCAAATTTGACAAAAACGACATACTATACTATGTCGTCCAAAATCTGACAATTTTTTTGAAAAACGTTTTTTTGGTCCAAAACTTGACAAAAACGTCATACTATACTATGTAGTACGTCCTACTATACTATGTGGTCCATAATGTGACCATTTTTGGAAAAAGCAAATTGGTCCAAAATTTGACAGAAACGACATATTATACTATGTCGTCCAAAATCTGACAATTTTTTTGAAAAAGTTTTTTTGGTCCAAAACTTGACAAAAACATCATACTATACTATGTAGTACGTCTAACTATACTATGTGGTCCATAATGTGACCATTTTTTGAAGAATTTTTTTTTTCAAAATTTGACAAAAACGACATACTATACTATGTCGTCCAAAATCTGACCATTTTTTTGAAAAACGTTTTTTTGGTCCAAAACTTGACAAAAACATCATACTATACTATGTAGTACGTCCTACTATACTATGTGGTCCATAATGTGACCATTTTTTGAAAAAAAACAATTGGTCCAAAATTTGACAAAAACGACATACTATACTATGTCGTCCAAAATCTGACCATTTTTAAAAAAAACGTTTTTTTGGTCCAAAACTTGACAAAAACGTCATACTATACTATGTAGTACGTCCTACTATACTATGTCGTCCATAATGTGACCATTTTTTGAAGAATTTTTTTTTTCAAAATTTGACAAAAACGACATACTATACTATGTATTCCATAATGTGACCATTTTTTGAAGAATTTTTTTTTTCAAAATTTGACAAAAACGACATACTATATACTATGTCGCCCAAAATCTGACCATTTTTTTGAAAAACGTTTTTTTGGTCCAAAACTTGACAAAAACGTCATACTATACTATGTAGTACGTCCTACTATACTATGTGGTCCATAATGTGACCATTTTTTGAAGAAATCTTTTTTTTCAAAATTTGACAAAAACGACATACTATACTATGTCGTCCAAAATCTGACCATTTTTTTGAAAAACGTTTTTTTGGTCCAAAACTTGACAAAAACGTCATACTATACTATGTAGTACGTCCTACTATACTATGTGGTCCATAATGTGACCATTTTTGGAAAAAACAATTGGTCCAAAATTTGACAAAAACGACATACTATACTATGTCGTCCAAAATCTGACCATTTTTTTGAAAAATGTTTTTTTGGTGCGAAACTTGACAAAAATGTCATACTATACTATGAAGTACGTCCTACTATACTATGTCGTCCAAAATCTGACAATTTTTTTGAAAAACGTTTTTTTGATCCAAAACATGACAAAAACGTAATAATATACCATGTAGTACGTCCTACTATACTATGTTGTCCATAATGTGACCATTTTTTGAAGAAATTTTTTTTTCAAAATTTGACAAAAACGACATACTATATACTATGTCGCCCAAAATCTGACCATTTTTTTGAAAAACGTTTTTTTGGTCCAAAACTTGACAAAAACGTCATACTATACTATGTAGTACGTCCTACTATACTATGTGGTCCATAATGTGACCATTTTTTGAAGAAATCTTTTTTTTCAAAATTTGACAAAAACGACATACTATACTATGTCGTCCAAAATCTGACCATTTTTTTGAAAAACGTTTTTTTGGTCCAAAACTTGACAAAAACGTCATACTATACTATGTAGTACGTCCTACTATACTATGTGGTCCATAATGTGACCATTTTTGGAGAAAAACAATTGGTCCAAAATTTGACAAAAACGACATACTATACTATGTCGTCCAAAATCTGACCATTTTTTGGAAAAACGTTTTTTTGGTCCAAAACTTGACAAAAACGTCAGACTATACTATGTAGTACGTCATACTATACTTTGTCTCCAAGATGTGACCATTTTTGGAGAAAAAAAAGTTTGGTCCAAAATTTGACAAAAACGACATACTATACTATGTTGTCCAAAATCTGGAAAAAATTTTGAAAAACGTTTTTTTGGTCCAAAACTTGACAAAAACATAATACTATACTATGTAGTACGTCCTACTATACTATGTCGTCCATAATGTGATCATTTTTGGAAAAAAAAATTTGGTCCAAAATTTGACAAAAACGACATACTATACTATGTCGTCCAAAATCTGACCATTTTTTTGAAAAATGTTTTTTTGGTGCAAAACTTGACAAAAATGTCATACTATACTATGTAGTACGTCCTACTATACTATGTCGTCCATAATGTGACCATTTTTTGAAAAAAATTTTTTGACCAAAATTGGACAAAAACGACATACTATACTATGTCGTCCAAAATCTGACCATTTTTTTGAAAAACATTTTTTGGTGCAAAACTTGACAAAAACGTCATACTACACTATGTAGTACGTCCTACTATACTATGTCGTCCATAATGTGACCATTTTTAGAAAAAAAAAATTTGACCAAATTTTGACAAAAACGACATACTATACTATGTCGTCCAAAATCTGACCATATTTTTGAAAAACTTTTTTTGGTGCAAAACTTGACAAAAACGTCATACTATACTATGTAGTACGTCCTACTATACTATGTTGTCCATAATGTGACCATTTTTAGAAAAAAAAAATTTGACCAAATTTTGACAAAAACGACATACTATACTATGTCGTCCAAAATCTGACCATATTTTTGAAAAACTTTTTTTGGTCCAAAACTTGACAAAAACGTCATACTATACTATGTAGTACGTCCTACTATACTATGTCTCCAAAATGTGACCATTTTTTGAAAAAAAAAGATTTGGTCCAAATTTGACAAAAACGACATACTATACTATGTCGTCCAAAATCTGACCATTTTTTTGAAAAACGTTTTTTTGATCCAAAACATGACAAAAACGTAATAATATACTATGTAGTACGTCCTACTATACTATGTCGTCCATAATGTGACCATTTTTTGAAGAATTTTTTTTTTCAAAATTTGACAAAAACGACATACTATACTATGTCGTCCAAAATCTGACCATTTTTTTGAAAAACGTTTTTTTGATCCAAAACATGACTAAAACGTAATAATATACTATGTAGTACGTCCTACTATACTATGTCGTCCATAATGTGACCATTTTTTGAAGAAATCTTTTTTTTCAATATTTGACAAAAACGACATACTATACTATGTCGTCCAAAATCTGACAATTTTTTTGAAAAACGTTTTTTTGGTCCAAAACTTGACAAAAACGTCATACTATACTATGTAGTACGTCCTAATATACTATGTCTCCAAAATGTGACCATTTTTTGAAAAAAAAAGATTTTGTCCAAATTTGACAAAAACGACATACTATACTATATCGTCCAAAATCTGACCATTCTTTTGAAAAACGTTTTTTTGATCCAAAACATGACAAAAACGTAATAATATACTATGTAGTACGTCCTACTATACTATGTCGTCCATAATGTGACCATTTTTTGAAGAAATTTTTTTTTCAAAATTTGACAAAAACGACATACTATACTATGTCGTCCAAAATCTGACCATTTTTTTGAAAAACGTTTTTTTGGTCCAAAACTTGACAAAAACGTCATACTATACTATGTAGTACGTCCTACTATACTATGTGGTCCATAATGTGACCATTTTTGGAAAAAACAATTGGTCCAAAATTTGACAAAAACGACATACTATACTATGTAGTACGTCCTACTATACTATGTCGTCCAAAATCTGACCATTTTTTGGAAAAACGTTTTTTTGGTCCAAAACTTGACAAAAACGTCATACTATACTATGTAGTACGTCCTACTATACTATGTGTCCATAATGTGACCATTTTTGGAAAAAACAATTGGTCCAAAATTTGACAAAAACGACATACTATACTATGTAGTACGTCCTACTATACTATGTCGTCCAAAATCTGACCATTTTTTGGAAAAACGTTTTTTTGGTCCAAAACTTGACAAAAACGTCAGACTATACTATGTAGTACGTCATACTATACTTTGTCTCCAAGATGTGACCATTTTTGGAGAAAAAAAAAGATTTGGTCCAAAATTTGACAAAAACGACATACTATACTATGTCGTCCAAAATCTGGAAAAATTTTTGAAAAACGTTTTTTTGGTCCAAAACTTGACAAAAACATAATACTATACTATGTAGTACGTCCTACTATACTATGTCGTCCATAATGTGATCATTTTTGGAAAAAAAAATTTGGTCCAAAATTTGACAAAAACGACATACTATACTATGTCGTCCAAAATCTGACCATTTTTTGGAAAAACGTTTTTTTGGTCCAAAACTTGACAAAAACGTCAGACTATACTATGTAGTACGTCATACTATACTTTGTCTCCAAAATGTGACCATTTTTGGAGAAAAAAAAATTTGGTCCAAAATTTGACAAAAACGACATACTATACTATGTCGTCCAAAATCTGACCATTTTTTTGAAAAACATTTTTTTGGTCCAAAAGTTGACAAAAACGTCATACTATACTATGTAGTACGTCCTACTATACTATGTCGTCCATAATGTGACCATTTTTAGAAAAAAAAAAATTTGACCAAATTTTGACAAAAACGACATACTATACTATGTCGTCCAAAATCTGACCATATTTTTGAAAAACTTTTTTTGGTGCAAAACTTGACAAAAACGTCATACTATACTATGTAGTACGTCCTACTATACTATGTCGTCCATAATGTGACCATTTTTAGAAAAAAAAAAATTTGACAAAATTTTGACAAAAACGACATACTATACTATGTCGTCCAAAATCTGACCATATTTTTGAAAAACTTTTTTTGGTCCAAAACTTGACAAAAACGTCATACTATACTATGTAGTACGTCCTACTATACTATGTGTTCCATAATGTGACCATTTTTGGAAAAAAAACAATTGGTCCAAAATTTGACAAAAACGACATACCATACTATGTCGTCCAAAATCTGACAATTTTTTTGAAAAACGTTTTTTTGGTCCAAAACTTGACAAAAACGTCATACTATACTATGTAGTACGTCCTAATATACTATGTCTCCAAAATGTGACCATTTTTTGAAAAAAAAGAGATTTGGTCCAAATTTGACAAAAACGACATACCATACTATGTCGTCCAAAATCTGACCATTTTTTTGAAAAACGTTTTTTTGATCCAAAACATGACAAAAACGTAATAATATACTATGTAGTACGTCCTACTATACTATGTCGTCCATAATGTGACCATTTTTTGAAGAAATTTTTTTTCAAAATTTGACAAAAACGACATACTATACTATGTCGTCCAAAATCTGACAATTTTTTTGAAAAACGTTTTTTTGATCCAAAACATGACTAAAACGTAATAATATACTATGTAGTACGTCCTACTATACTATGTCGTCCATAATGTGACCATTTTTTGAAGAAATCTTTTTTTTCAAAATTTGACAAAAACGACATACTATACTATGTCGTCCAAAATCTGACAATTTTTTTGAAAAACGTTTTTTTGGTCCAAAACTTGACAAAAACGTCATACTTTACTATGTAGTACGTCCTAATATACTATGTCTCCAAAATGTGACCATTTTTTGAAAAAAAAAGATTTTGTCCAAATTTGACAAAAACGACATACTATACTATGTCGTCCAAAATCTGACCATTCTTTTGAAAAACGTTTTTTTGATCCAAAACATGACAAAAACGTTATAATATACTATGTAGTACGTCCTACTATACTATGTGGTCCATAATGTGACCATTTTTGGAAAAAACAATTGGTCCAAAATTTGACAAAAACGACATACTATACTATGTAGTACGTCCTACTATACTATGTCGTCCAAAATCTGACCATTTTTTGGAAAAACGTTTTTTTGGTCCAAAACTTGACAAAAACGTCAGACTATACTATGTAGTACGTCATACTATACTATGTCGTCCATAATGTGACCATTTTTAGAAAAAAAAAATTTGACCAAATTTTGACAAAAACGACATACTATACTATGTCGTCCAAAATCTGACCATATTTTTGAAAAACGTTTTTTGGTCCAAAACTTGACAAAAACGTCATACTATACTATGTAGTACGTCCTACTATACTATGTCGTCCATAATGTGGCCATTTTTAGAAAAAAAAAATTTGACCAAATTTTGACAAAAACGACATACTATACTATGTCGTCCAAAATCTGACCATTTTTTTGAAAAATGTTTTTTTGGTGCAAAACTTGACAAAAATGTCATACTATACTATGTAGTACGTCCTACTATACTATGTCGTCCATAATGTGACCATTTTTTGAAAAAAAAAATTTGACCAAAATTTGACAAAAACGACATACTATACTATGTCGTCCAAAATCTGACCATATTTTTGAAAAACTTTTTTTGGTCCAAAACTTGACAAAAACGTCATACTATACTATGTAGTACGTCCTACTATACTATGTCTCCAAAATGTGACCATTTTTTGAAAAAAAAAGATTTGGTCCAAATTTGACAAAAACGACATACTATACTATGTCGTCCAAAATCTGCACATTTTTTTGAAAAACGTTTTTTGGTCCAAAACATGACAAAAGCGCAACAATATACTATGTAGTACGTCCTACTATGCTATGTCGTCCATAATGTGACCATTTTTTGAAGAAATTTTTTTTTCAAAATTTGACAAAAACGACATACTAAACTATGTCGTCCAAAATCTGACAATTTTTTTGAAAAACGTTTTTTTGGTCCAAAACTTGACAAAAACGTCATACTATACTATGTAGTACGTCCTACTATACTATGTCGTCCATAATGTGACCATTTTTTGAAAAAAAAAATTTGACCAAAATTTGACAAAAACGACATACTATACTATGTCGTCCAAAATCTGACCATTTTTTTGAAAAACGTTTTTTTGGTCCAAAACTTGACAAAAACATAATACTATACTATGTAGTACGTCCTACTATACTATGTCATCAATAATGTGATCATTTTTGGAAAAAAAAAGTTTGGTCCAAAATTTGACAAAAACGACATACTATACTATGTCGTCCAAAATCTGACCATATTTTTGAAAAACGTTTTTTGGTCCAAAACTTGACAAAAACGTCATACTATACCATGTAGTACGTCCTACTATACTATGTCGTCCATAATGTGACCATTTTTTGAAAAAAAAAGATTTTGTCCAAATTTGACAAAAACGACATACTATACTATGTCGTCCAAAATCTGACCATTTTTTTGAAAAATGTTTTTTTGGTGCAAAACTTGACAAAAATGTCATACTATACTATGTAGTACGTCCTACAATACTATGTCGTCCATAATGTGACCATTTTTTGAAAAAAAAAATTTGACCAAAATTTGACAAAAACGACATACTATATACTATGTCGTCCAAAATCTGACCATTTTTTTGAAAAACTTTTTTTGGTGCAAAACTTGACAAAAACGTCATACTATACTATGTAGTGCGTCCTACTATACTATGTCGTCCATAATGTGACCATTTTTAGAAAAAAAAAATTTGACCAAATTTTGACAAAAACGACATACTATACTATGTCGTCCAAAATCTGACCATATTTTTGAAAAACTTTTTTTGGTGCAAAACTTGACAAAAACGTCATACTATAATATGTAGTACGTCCTACTATACTATGTCGTCCATAATGTGACCATTTTTAGAAAAAAAAGAATTTGACCAAATTTTGACAAAAACGACATACTATACTATGTCGTCCAAAATCTGACCATTTTTTGGAAAAACGTTTTTTTGGTCCAAAACTTGACAAAAACGTCAGACTATACTATGTAGTACGTCATACTATACTTTGTCTCCAAAATGTGACCATTTTTGGAGAAAAAAAAATTTGGTCCAAAATTTGACAAAAACGACATACTATACTATGTCGTCCAAAATCTGACCATTTTTTGGAAAAACGTTTTTCTGGTCCAAAACTTGACAAAAACGTCAGACTATACTATGTAGTACGTCATACTATACTTTGTCTCCAAAATGTGACCATTTTTGGAGAAAAAAGAATTTGGTCCAAAATTTGACAAAAACGACATACTATACTATGTCGTCCAAAATCTGGAATTTTTTTTGAAAAACGTTTTTTTGGTGCAAAACTTGACAAAAATGTCATACTATACTATGTAGTACGTCCTACTATACTATGTCGTCCATAATGTGACCATTTTTTGAAAAAAAAGAATTTGACCAAAATTGGACAAAAACGATATACTATACTATGTCGTCCAAAATCTGACCATTTTTTTGAAAAACGTTTTTTTGGTGCAAAACTTGACAAAAACGTCATACTATACTATGTAGTACGTCCTACTATACTATGTCGTCCATAATGTGACCATTTTTAGGAAAAAAAATTTGACCAAATTTTGACAAAAATTACATACTATACTATGTCGTCCAAAATCTGACCATATTTTTGAAAAATGTTTTTTTGGTGCAAAACTTGACAAAAATGTCATACTATACTATGTAGTACGTCCTACTATACTATGTCGTCCAAAATCTGACCATTTTTTTGAAAAACGTTTTTTTGGTGCAAAACTTGACAAAAACGTCATACTATACTATGTAGTACGTCCTACTATACTATGTCGTCCATAATGTGACCATTTTTAGGAAAAAAAATTTGACCAAATTTTGACAAAAATTACATACTATACTATGTCGTCCAAAATCTGACCATATTTTTGAAAAATGTTTTTTTGGTGCAAAACTTGACAAAAATGTCATACTATACTATGTAGTACGTCCTACTATACTATGTCGTCCATAATGTGACCATTTTTTGAAAAAATTTTTTTTTACCAAAATTGGACAAAAACGACATACTATACTATGTCGTCCAAAATCTGACCATTTTTTTGAAAAATGTTTTTTTGGTGCAAAACTTGACAAAAATGTCATACTATACTATGTAGTACGTCCTACTATACTATGTCGTCCATAATGTGACCATTTTTTGAAAAAAAAGAATTTGACCAAAATTGGACAAAAACGACATACTATACTATGTCGTCCAAAATCTGACCATTTTTTTGAAAAACGTTTTTTTGGTGCAAAACTTGACAAAAACGTCATACTATACTATGTAGTACGTCCTACTATACTATGTCGTCCATAATGTGACCATTTTTAGGAAAAAAAATTTGACCAAATTTTGACAAAAATTACATACTATACTATGTCGTCCAAAATCTGACCATATTTTTGAAAAATGTTTTTTTGGTGCAAAACTTGACAAAAATGTCATACTATACTATGTAGTACGTCCTACTATACTATGTCGTCCAAAATCTGACCATTTTTTTGAAAAACGTTTTTTTGGTGCAAAACTTGACAAAAACGTCATACTATACTATGTAGTACGTCCTACTATACTATGTCGTCCATAATGTGACCATTTTTAGGAAAAAAAATTTGACCAAATTTTGACAAAAATTACATACTATACTATGTCGTCCAAAATCTGACCATATTTTTGAAAAATGTTTTTTTGGTGCAAAACTTGACAAAAATGTCATACTATACTATGTAGTACGTCCTACTATACTATGTCGTCCATAATGTGACCATTTTTTGAAAAAAATTTTTTTTACCAAAATTGGACAAAAACGACATACTATACTATGTCGTCCAAAATCTGACCATTTTTTTGAAAAATGTTTTTTTGGTGCAAAACTTGACAAAAATGTCATACTATACTATGTAGTACGTCCTACTATACTATGTCGTCCATAATGTGACCATTTTTTGAAAAAAAAGAATTTGACCAAAATTGGACAAAAACGACATACTATACTATGTCGTCCAAAATCTGACCATTTTTTTGAAAAACGTTTTTTTGGTGCAAAACTTGACAAAAACGTCATACTATACTATGTAGTACGTCCTACTATACTATGTCGTCCATAATGTGGCCATTTTTAGAAAAAAAAAATTTGACCAAATTTTGACAAAAACGACATACTATACTATGTCGTCCAAAATCTGACCATTTTTTTGAAAAATGTTTTTTTGGTGCAAAACTTGACAAAAATGTCATACTATACTATGTAGTACGTCCTACTATACTATGTCGTCCATAATGTGACCATTTTTTGAAAAAAAAAATTTGACCAAAATTTGACAAAAACGACATACTATACTATGTCGTCCAAAATCTGACCATTTTTTTGAAAAACTTTTTTTGGTGTAAAACTTGACAAAAACGTCATACTATACTATGTAGTACGTCCTACTATACTATGTCGTCCATAATGTGACCATTTTTAGAAAAAAAAAAATTGACCAAATTTTGACAAAAACGACATACTATACTATGTCGTCCAAAATCTGACCATTTTTTTGAAAAACTTTTTTTGGTGCAAAACTTGACAAAAACGTCATACTATACTATGTAGTGCGTCCTACTATACTATGTCGTCCATAATGTGACCATTTTTAGAAAAAAAAAAATTTGACCAAATTTTGACAAAAACGACATACTATACTATGTCGTCCAAAATCTGACCATATTTTTGAAAAACTTTTTTTGGTGTAAAACTTGACAAAAACGTCATACTATACTATGTAGTACGTCCTACTATACTATGTCGTCCATAATGTGACCATTTTTAGAAAAAAAGAAATTTGACCAAATTTTGACAAAAACGACATACTATACTATGTCGTCCAAAATCTGACCATTTTTTGGAAAAACGTTTTTTTGGTCCAAAACTTGACAAAAACGTCAGACTATACTATGTAGTACGTCATACTATACTTTGTCTGCAAAATGTGACCATTTTTGGAGAAAAAAAATTCGGTCCAAAATTTGACAAAAACGACATACTATACTATGTCGTCCAAAATCTGACAATTTTTTGGAAAAACGTTTTTCTGGTCCAAAATTTGACAAAAACGTCAGACTATACTATGTAGTACGTCATACTATACTTTGTCTCCAAAATGTGACCATTTTTGGAGAAAAAAGAATTTGGTCCAAAATTTGACAAAAACGACATACTATACTATGTCGTCCAAAATCTGGAATTTTTTTTGAAAAACGTTTTTTTGGTCCAAAACTTGACAAAAACATCATACTATACTATGTAGGACGTCCTACTATACTATGTCGTCCATAATGTGATCATTTTTGGAAAAATAAATTTGGTCCAAAATTTGACAAAAACGACATACTATACTATGTCGTCCAAAATCTGACCATTTTTTTGAAAAATGTTTTTTTGGTGCAAAACTTGACAAAAATGTCATACTATACTATGTAGTACGTCCTACTATACTATGTCGTCCATAATGTGACCATTTTTTGAAAAAAAAGAATTTGACCAAAATTTGACAAAAACGACATACTATACTATGTCGTCCAAAATCTGACCATTTTTTTGAAAAACTTTTTTTGGTGCAAAACTTGACAAAAACGTCATACGATACTATGTAGTGCGTCCTACTATACTATGTCGTCCATAATGTGACCATTTTTTGAAAAAAAAAAATTTGACCAAATTTTGACAAAAACGACATACTATACTATGTCGTCCAAAATCTGACCATATTTTTGAAAAACTTTTTTTGGTGCAAAACTTGACAAAAACGTCATACTATACTATGTAGTACGTCCTACTATACTATGTCGTCCATAATGTGACCATTTTTAGAAAAAAAAAATTTGACCAAATTTTGACAAAAACGACATACTATACTATGTCGTCCAAAATCTGACCATTTTTTGGAAAAACGTTTTTTTGGTCCAAAACTTGACAAAAACGTCAGACTATACTATGTAGTACGTCATACTATACTTTGTCTGCAAAATGTGACCATTTTTGGAGAAAAAAAATTCGGTCCAAAATTTGACAAAAACGACATACTATACTATGTCGTCCAAAATCTGACCATTTTTTGGAAAAACGTTTTTCTGGTCCAAAACTTGACAAAAACGTCAGACTATACTATGTAGTACGTCATACTATACTTTGTCTCCAAAATGTGACCATTTTTGGAGAAAAAAGAATTTGGTCCAAAATTTGACAAAAACGACATACTATACTATGTCGTCCAAAATCTGGAATTTTTTTTGAAAAACGTTTTTTTGGTCCAAAACTTGACAAAAACATCATACTATACTATGTAGTACGTCCTACTATACTATGTCGTCCATAATGTGATCATTTTTGGAAAAAAAAATTTGGTCCAAAATTTGACAAAAACGACATACTATACTATGTCGTCCAAAATCTGACCATTTTTTTGAAAAATGTTTTTTTGGTGCAAAACTTGACAAAAATGTCATACTATACTATGTAGTACGTCCTACTATACTATGTCGTCCATAATGTGACCATTTTTTGAAAAAAAAGAATTTGACCAAAATTGGACAAAAACGACATACTATACTATGTCGTCCAAAATCTGACCATTTTTTTGAAAAACGTTTTTTTGGTGCAAAACTTGACAAAAACGTCATACTATACTATGTAGTACGTCCTACTATACTATGTCGTCCATAATGTGACCATTTTTAGAAAAAAAAAATTTGACCAAATTTTGACAAAAACGACATACTATACTATGTCGTCCAAAATCTGACCATATTTTTGAAAAACTTTTTTTGGTGCAAAACTTGACAAAAACGTCATACTATACTATGTAGTACGTCCTACTATACTATGTCGTCCATAATGTGACCATTTTTAGAAAAAAAAAATTTGACCAAATTTTGACAAAAACGACATACTATACTATGTCGTCCAAAATCTGACCATATATTTGAAAAACGTTTTTTGGTCCAAAACTTGACAAAAACGTCATACTATACTATGTAGTACGTCCTACTATACTATGTCGTCCATAATGTGACCATTTTTGGAAAAAAAACAATTGGTCCAAAATTTGACAAAAACGACATACTATACTATGTCGTCCAAAATCTGACAATTTTTTTGAAAAACGTTTTTTTGGTCCAAAACTTGACAAAAACGTCATACTATACTATGTAGTACGTCCTAATATACTATGTCTCCAAAATGTGACCATTTTTTGAAAAAAAAAGATTTGGTCCAAATTTTTACAAAAACGACATACTATACTATTTCGTCCAAAATCTGACCATTTTTTTGAAAAACGTTTTTTTGGTCCAAAACTTGACAAAAACGTCATACTATACTATGTAGTACGTCCTACTATACTATGTCGTCCATAATGTGACCATTTTTACAAAAAAAAAAATTTGACCAAATTTTGACAAAAACGACATACTATACTATGTCGTCCAAAATCTGACCATTTTTTTGAAAAACGTTTTTTTGGTCCAAAACTTGACAAAAACGTCATACTATACTATGTAGTACGTCCTACTATACTATGTGGTCCATAATGTGACCATTTTTGGAAAAAGAAAATTGGTCCAAAAACAGTCAAAAACGTCATAGTATAGTATGTCGTTCAAAATCACCAAAAAATAATTTTGTACTGTCCGGTGTGGGATTCGAACCAGTGTCCCCTGGGGGAGGCTGGCACACAAAAGGAAGTGTCATAGACCACTGAGCCAAAGTCAAAGACAAACATGTTTTTGGCCTCTATTTTATGATTTACTAATTCGTCCAGAATCCATTCAACCATTTAAAAAAATAATAATTTTGGTCCAAAATTTGACAAAAACGACATACTATACTATGTCGTCCAAAATCTGACAATTTTTTATGAAAACATTATTTTGGTCCAAAACTTGACAAAAACGACATACTATACTATGTAGTACGTCCTACTATACTATGTGGTCCATAATGTGACCATTTTTTGAAAAAAAAAGATTTGGTCCAAATTTGACAAAAACGACATACTATACTATGTCGTCCAAAATCTGACCATTTTTTTGAAAAACGTTTTTTTGATCCAAAACATGACAAAAACGTATTAATATACTATGTAGTACGTCCTACTATACTATGTCGTCCATAATGTGACCATTTTTTGAAGAAATTTTTTTTTCAAAATTTGACAAAAACGACATACTATACTATGTCGTCCAAAATCGGACCATTTTTTTGAAAAACGTTTTTTTGGTCCAAAACTTGACAAAAACGTCATACTACACTATGTAGTACGTCCTACTATACTATGTGGTCCATAATGTGACCATTTTTGGAAAAAGAAAATTGGTCCAAAATTTGACAAAAACGACATACTATACTATGTCGTCCAAAATCTGCACATTTTTTTGAAAAACTTTTTTTGGTCCAAAACATGACAAAAATGTAATAATATACTATGTAGTACGTCCTACTATACTATGTCGTCCATAATGTGACTATTTTTTTAAAAAACTTTTTTTGGTCCAAAACTTGACAAAAACGTCATACTATACTATGTTGTACGTCCTACTATACTATGTCGTCCATAATGTGACCATTTTTAGAAAAAAAAAATTTGACCAAATTTTGACAAAAACGACATACTATACTATGTCGTCCATAATGTGATCATTTTTGGAAAAAAAAATTTGGTCCAAAATTTGACAAAAACGACATACTATACTATGTCGTCCAAAATCTGACCATTTTTTGGAAAAACGTTTTTTTGGTCCAAAACTTGACAAAAACGTCAGACTATACTATGTAGTACGTCATACTATACTTTGTCTCCAAAATGTGACCATTTTTGGAGAAAAAAAATTTGGTCCAAAATTTGACAAAAACGACATACTATACTATGTCGTCCAAAATCTGGAATTATTTTTGAAAAACGTTTTTTTGGTCCAAAACTTGACAAAAACATAATACTATACTATGTAGTACGTCCTACTATACTATGTCGTCCATAATGTGATCATTTTTGGAAAAAAAAATTTGGTCCAAAATTTGACTAAAACGACATACTATATACTATGTCGTCCAAAATCTGACCATTTTTTTGAAAAATGTTTTTTTGGTGCAAAACTTGACAAAAATGTCATACTATACTATGTAGTACGTCCTACTATACTATGTCGTCCATAATGTGACCATTTTTTGAAAAAAAAAATTTGACCAAAATTGGACAAAAACGACATACTATACTATGTCGTCCAAAATCTGACCATTTTTTTGAAAAACGTTTTTTTGGTGCAAAACTTGACAAAAACGTCATACTATACTATGTAGTACGTCCTACTACACTATGTCGTCCATAATGTGACCATTTTTAGAAAAAAAAAATTTGACCAAATTTTGACAAAAACGACATACTATACTATGTCGTCCAAAATCTGACCATATTTTTGAAAAACTTTTTTTGGTGCAAAACTTGACAAAAACGTCATACTATACTATGTAGTACGTCCTACTATACTATGTCGTCCATAATGTGACCATTTTTACAAAAAAAAAAATTTGACCAAATTTTGACAAAAACGACATACTATACTATGTCGTCCAAAATCTGACCATATTTTTGAAAAACGTTTTTTGGTCCAAAACTTGACAAAAATGTAATAATATACTATGTAGTACGTCCTACTATACTATGTCGTCCATAATGTGACCATTTTTTGAAGAAATCTTTTTTTCAAAATTTGACAAAAACGACATACTATACTATGTCGTCCAAAATCTGACCATTTTTTTAAAAAACTTTTTTTGGTCCAAAACTTGACAAAAACGTCATACTATACTATGTAGTACGTCCTACTATACTATGTCGTCCATAATGTGACCATTTTTAGAAAAAAAAAATTTGACCAAATTTTGACAAAAACGACATACTATACTATGTCGTCCAAAATCTGACCATATTTTTGAAAAACGTTTTTTGGTCCAAAACTTGACAAAAACGTCATACTATACTATGTAGTACGTCCTACTATACTATGTCGTCCATAATGTGATCATTTTTGGAAAAAAAAATTTGGTCCAAAATTTGACAAAAACGACATACTATACTATGTCGTCCAAAATCTGACCATTTTTTGGAAAACGTTTTTTTGGTCCAAAACTTGACAAAAACGTCAGACTATACTATGTAGTACGTCATACTATACTTTGTCTCCAAAATGTGACCATTTTTGGAGAAAAAAAATTTGGTCCAAAATTTGACAAAAACGACATACTATACTATGTCGTCCAAAATCTGGAATTATTTTTGAAAAACGTTTTTTTGGTCCAAAACTTGACAAAAACATAATACTATACTATGTAGTACGTCCTACTATACTATGTCGTCCATAATGTGATCATTTTTGGAAAAAAAAATTTGGTCCAAAATTTGACAAAAACGACATACTATACTATGTCGTCCAAAATCTGACCATTTTTTTGAAAAATGTTTTTTTGGTGCAAAACTTGACAAAAATGTCATACTATACTATGTAGTACGTCCTACTATACTATGTCGTCCATAATGTGACCATTTTTTGAAAAAAAAAATTTGACCAAAATTGGACAAAAACGACATACTATACTATGCCGTCCAAAATCTGACCATTTTTTTGAAAAACTTTTTTTGGTGCAAAACTTGACAAAAACGTCATACTATACTATGTAGTACGTCCTACTACACTATGTCGTCCATAATGTGACCATTTTTAGAAAAAAAAAATTTGACCAAATTTTGACAAAAACGACATACTATACTATGTCGTCCAAAATCTGACCATATTTTTGAAAAACTTTTTATGGTGCAAAACTTGACAAAAACGTCATACTATACTATGTAGTACGTCCTACTATACTATGTCGTCCATAATGTGACCATTTTTACAAAAAAAAAAATTTGACCAAATTTTGACAAAAACGACATACTATACTATGTCGTCCAAAATCTGACCATATTTTTGAAAAACGTTTTTTGGTCCAAAACTTGACAAAAACGTCAGACTATACTATGTAGTACGTCATACTATACTTTGTCTCCAAAATGTGACCATTTTTGGAGAAAAAAAATTTGGTCCAAAATTTGACAAAAACGACATACTATACTATGTCGTCCAAAATCTGGAATTATTTTTGAAAAACGTTTTTTTGGTCCAAAACTTGACAAAAACATAATACTATACTATGTAGTACGTCCTACTATACTATGTCGTCCATAATGTGATCATTTTTGGAAAAAAAAATTTGGTCCAAAATTTGACAAAAACGACATACTATACTATGTCGTCCAAAATCTGACCATTTTTTTGAAAAATGTTTTTTTGGTGCAAAACTTGACAAAAATGTCATACTATACTATGTAGTACGTCCTACTATACTATGTCGTCCATAATGTGACCATTTTTTGAAAAAAAAAATTTGACCAAAATTGGACAAAAACGACATACTATACTATGCCGTCCAAAATCTGACCATTTTTTTGAAAAACGTTTTTTTGGTGCAAAACATGACAAAAACGTCATACTATACTATGTAGTACGTCCTACTACACTATGTCGTCCATAATGTGACCATTTTTAGAAAAAAAAAATTTGACCAAATTTTGACAAAAACGACATACTATACTATGTCGTCCAAAATCTGACCATATTTTTGAAAAACTTTTTATGGTGCAAAACTTGACAAAAACGTCATACTATACTATGTAGTACGTCCTACTATACTATGTCGTCCATAATGTGACCATTTTTACAAAAAAAAAAATTTGACCAAATTTTGACAAAAACGACATACTATACTATGTCGTCCAAAATCTGACCATATTTTTGAAAAACGTTTTTTGGTCCAAAACTTGACAAAAATGTAATAATATACTATGTAGTACGTCCTACTATACTATGTCGTCCATAATGTGACCATTTTTTGAAGAAATCTTTTTCTCAAAATTTGACAAAAACGACATACTATACTATGTCGTCCAAAATCTGACCATTTTTTTAAAAAACTTTTTTTGGTCCAAAACTTGACAAAAACGTCATACTATACTATGTAGTACGTCCTACTATACTATGTCGTCCATAATGTGACCATTTTTAGAAAAAAAAAATTTGACCAAATTTTGACAAAAACGACATACTATACTATGTCGTCCAAAATCTGACCATATTTTTGAAAAACGTTTTTTGGTCCAAAACTTGACAAAAACGTCATACTATACTATGTAGTACGTCCTACTATACTATGTCGTCCATAATGTGATCATTTTTGGAAAAAAAAATTTGGTCCAAAATTTGACAAAAACGACATACTATACTATGTCGTCCAAAATCTGACCATATTTTTGAAAAACTTTTTTTGGTGCAAAACTTGACAAAAACGTCATACTATACTATGTAGTACGTCCTACTATACTATGTCGTCCATAATGTGACCATTTTTACAAAAAAAAAAATTTGACCAAATTTTGACAAAAACGACATACTATACTATGTCGTCCAAAATCTGACCATATTTTTGAAAAACGTTTTTTGGTCCAAAACTTGACAAAAATGTAATAATATACTATGTAGTACGTCCTACTATACTATGTCGTCCATAATGTGACCATTTTTTGAAGAAATCTTTTTTCACAAAATTTGACAAAAACGACATACTATACTATGTCGTCCAAAATCTGACCATTTTTTTAAAAAACTTTTTTTGGTCCAAAACTTGACAAAAACGTCATACTATACTATGTAGTACGTCCTACTATACTATGTCGTCCATAATGTGACCATTTTTAGAAAAAAAAATTTGACCAAATTTTGACAAAAACGACATACTATACTATGTCGTCCAAAATCTGACCATATTTTTGAAAAACGTTTTTTGGTCCAAAACTTGACAAAAACGTCATACTATACTATGTAGTACGTCCTACTATACTATGTCGTCCATAATGTGATCATTTTTGGAAAAAAAAATTTGGTCCAAAATTTGACAAAAACGACATACTATACTATGTCGTCCAAAATCTGGAATTTTTTTTGAAAAACGTTTTTTTGGTCCAAAACTTGACAAAAACATCATACTATACTATGTAGTACGTCCTACTATACTATGTCGTCCATAATGTGATAATTTTTGGAAAAAAAAATTTGGTCCAAAATTTGACAAAGACGACATACTATACTATGTCGTCCAAAATCTGACCATTTTTTTGAAAAATGTTTTTTTGGTGCAAAACTTGACAAAAATGTCATACTATACTATGTAGTACGTCCTACTATACTATGTCGTCCATAATGTGACCATTTTTTGAAGAATTTTTTTTTCAAAATTTGACAAAAAAACGACATACTATACTATGTCGTCCAAAATCTGACAATTTTTTGAAAAAACTTTTTTTGGTCCAAAACTTGACAAAAACGTCATACTATACTATGTAGTACGTCCTACTATACTATGTGTTCCATAATGTGACCATTTTTGGAAAAAAAACAATTGGTCCAAAATTTGACAAAAACGACATACTATACTATGTCGTCCAAAATCTGACCTTTTTTTTGAAAAACGTTTTTTTGGTCCAAAACATGACAAAAACGTCATACTATACTATGTAGTACGTCCTACTATACTATGTCGTCCATAATGTGACCATTTTTGGAAAAAGAAAATTGGTCCAAAATTTGACAAAAACGACATACTATACTATGTCGTCCAAAATCTGCACATTTTTTTGAAAAACGTTTTTTTGGTCCAAAACTTGACAAAAACGTAATAATATACTATGTAGTACGTCCTACTATACTATGTGGTCCATAATGTGACCATTTTTTGAAGAATTTTTTTTTTCAAAATTTGACAAAAAAACGACATACTATACTATGTCGTCCAAAATCTGACCATTTTTTTGAAAAACTATTTTTTGGTCCAAAACTTGACAAAAACGTCATACTATACTATGTAGTACGTCCTACTATACTATGTGGTCCATAATGTGACCATTTTTGGAAAAAAAAATTGGTCCAAAATTTGACAAAAACGACATACTATACTATGTCGTCCAAAATCTGCACATTTTTTTGAAAAACGTTTTTTTGGTCCAAAACATGACAAAAACGTAATAATATACTATGTAGTACGTCCTACTATACTATGTCGTCCATACTGTGACCATTTTTAGAAAAATTATTTTTTTCAAATTTTGACAAAAACGACATGCTATACTGTCGTCCAAAATCTGACCATTTTTTTGAAAAACGTTTTTTTGATCCAAAACATGACAAAAACGTAATAATATACTATGTAGTACGTCCTACTATACTATGTCGTCCATAATGTGACCATTTTTTGAAGAATTTTTTTTTTCAAAATTTGACAAAAACGACATACTATACTATGTAGTATGTCCTACTATACTATGTGGTCCATAATGTGACCATTTTTGGAAAAAAATAATTGGTCCAAAATTTGACAAAAACGACTATACAAGGGGTCTGCAACCTGCGGCTCTAGAGCCACATGTGGCTCTTCGGCCACTCTGCAGTGGCTCCTTGTATCTTTAGAGATCAAGGCGACAAATAAAAGTCTTTTAATATCGTTTTCTTGAGCATGAACAACATACAAATCCAAATATTTGCTTCATTTATTTTAAAGTGGGCTCATTTTAATTTCTTAACTTTGCCACAAACAATGAAACAATGGAAGAACCAGGTCTATGGGGTCTACGGGGTCTAGAGGTTGGGTATAAACAAAACATGTTGTAGTTCTTAAATGTCATAAATGAAAGAGACTATTTACTATTGTATATAGTTTGTCTGTATGAAAACCTTTATACATGTTATTATCTTCATCTTGTGTGTTTTTTTGCGGCTCCAATTGAATTTTATCACAAAAACAAAAACAACATACTATACCATGTCGTCCAAAATCTGACAATTTTTTTTGAAAAACATTTTTTCGGTCCAAAACATCACACTATACTATGTAGTACAATATTTGACAAAAATGTCATACTATACTATGTCGTTAAAAATTTGACAAAAATGTCATACTATACTATGTCGTCAAAAAATTTGACAAAAACTTCATACTGTACTATGTCGTTCAAAATGTGAAACAAAGTCATACATTAGTATGTCCCCTTCTTTCAGTCAAACTGGTTGTGGCAGCTGTTGCACATTTTCTGCTGTTTGTTTACTGTGAAAACTGTTGAGATCCTTTCCGTCTTTCCTCGTCTCACCAAACAAGACATTTTTAAATTTAACCTAAAGGTGGATTTAGCGACTGCAAACCTTATATAATGGAGCTAAAATTTCTATAAATCTGGTTTACAAACAAACGTCCTCTTTTAGTCGTAAACAAAAATACAACCAGATGCTTTGTAGAGACAACGAGAGCGTTTCAGTGTTTGGAACATTAGGCTTATGCAGAACCGTGAGGTTATAATAGAAATATGTTTGAATGTGATGGTTTCAAACACACAAACACACACAACAGGAAACTCCAGAAAAACTAACCAACTGTTTAATAATAAGGCTTGTGACCTTTACCTGAGGTCAAACAGCTGCATGTCGAGGTTTCTTTGGTTCATAAAAAACGTCCTTCAATAAGAATTTAAAAAAATGCTAAAAACAAATGCTTTGCTTTGAGTTTAAGCACCAGTGTAAAAAAGAGCTTTACGGTTCATTCACGGAAAATGTCCTCCTGCGCGCTGCACACCACCGCTCTTCTTCTCTGAAGCAGGAAGTCGACGAGGACAACGAACACGGCGGACACGATGAGGCACAGACCCGACAGGTAGAAGGCGGCGCTGTAGTCGTCGGTTTTATCCACCAGCCAGCCTGAAACACCAGCGTGTTCTTCATGAGCGTCATGTGTGATGATCAACAAATCTTTAGATGATGAATTTATTTACCTGCAGCAGGTGGACCCGCGAAGCCGCCGATGCTCCTGAACAACATCCACATCCCGAGGCCGCTGTCGAATCCCTCCAGGTTCACGATGTCCACGAGGGCGGTGACGTGAATGGCTACGACGCAGCCGAACAGGAAGCCGTAAAGGGCCACGAGCGCCACGATTGACCAGTAGTTGTGACTGAGCGGCAGCAGCAGCAGCACGACGCCCACCAGAGTGACCACCATGGTGAGCAGCTGCAGGTTCCGCAGCAGCCTCAAGGTGGCGAACCATCCACAGATCAACCGTCCCATCAGATCGGCCAGTGCCAAAATGGACAGGATGGAGGCGGGCCAGTAGTCTCCAAGCCCCGCCCTGTGAGCGAAGGGCACCAGAAAGAGTGGCGGGATAAAAAATCCTGCTGCTGCAAAGATGGCAAACAGGATGTAGAGGACGAGCTCAGGCTTCATCAGCAGGGAGCACTGGAACGTCACGTGACCACCTTCTTTCTTCTGAGAGAGTGAGGGCGTGTTCAGAGGCCTGAGGAGGGCGCCGCACACACACAGGTTCAGCTGGAGACCGCCGACGATGAGCAGGGCTCCCTGCCAGCCGTACATGTCCACCAGCCACTGGAAGAAGGGACCGAACAGGACGGAGAAGACGCACTCCCCAGAGCTGGCCACGGCGTAAGCGAGAGGACGGCGCCGTGCAAAGTAGTGACTCACCATACTGTTGGCGGGAATCCACGAGAAGGAAATGCCCGCCCCTAAAAATATATACCACACAAAACAACTACACCTTTGACCTTTAACCTTTGTGTGTGTGTGTGTGTGTGTGTATTGTGTGTGTTACCCTGCAGTAAACCCAGGGTGATGTAGAGCCAGGGTAATCCGAGCTCCAGGGACACGAGCATCATCGAAGAGGCAGCGAGGAAACCGCCGACCATGACGACCGCTCTCTGAGACAAGTGTAGAGTGAGAGCGCTCGCCACGGGAGCTGAGACCACGAGACCAACAACAACAACAACAACAACAACGCAAAAAAAACGAGCTAAGAACAGCGTTTAAAACATCAACATCCAACAGCCATAGAAAAACATAGATTTAAAACATTGAGATTTTTAAGAACTGAGTTTGAAAAAGCAAATGTTAACCTCCGAGGTGAAACATGGCGATGGTGGTGGACGTGACCCAGGACGTGGTGCTGGTCAGGACGCCAAAGTGACTCTGAATGTCCAAGAAGAAAATGCCAAAGTTCTTGAGAACAGCAGTCGTGAGGCCCATGATGAAGAACGCTGAGGTGACGACCACCCAACCATAACCACCGTCAGGAGGTCCACGAGGTCCACGAGGTCCACGAGGTCCAGGAGATCCATCTCCACCATACGTCTTCTTCATCACCTGCTGGGTAACCATGAGTGACAGTGTAGATTTTAACAGACAAACAAATAAACCTGTTTGTCGTGTTACAAATGTTACCGGAAACTGTTTCTCTGATAAACTTTCACTTGATGTAACTGAGGTATGGAAAACAGTCACCGAGTCACCTGAAATCTGCGCTTTAGTTCCATCAATCCACCCCCACTCACTCACTCATTCACTTTCATAGAGTGAGACTTACTCTACCCTTAACCATAATTACTACAGGCCCCTACCTAATCATTAATCAACCAAACCCTAATCAAACTAACCTATTATCTTCACCTTAAAATATAGTAATTTACCAAATGGGGACTTGCTTTTTGTCCACAGATGTGACTGTGTAAACAAATGTAGGTCCCCACAACATTAGTAATACCTGGACACACCCTCACTCACACACACAAACAAACACACACACACGCACACAAACACACGCACACACACACACACACACACACACACACACACACACACGTCACATTATTTGATCTTCATCTCGTTAAACTAGCTCAAACATATTGTTTACTGTTGTTTACTTTCTTTTCAAATCAAACGTTCCGCGCGCTCACTGCGCAGCCGCGCAGACGACCTTCTTCCAGGTGAATTAATGACGTCGGTAAATTAATAACACACTTTCCTTCTTCTTTTTAAAAGAGCAGTATTAGTTTAAGCTAGTTAGCTACCTGTCACGCACAGCTGTTGGCGGGGTCTTTAATCAACGCGCTCGCGCTGCTTCCTTCTCTCCTCCACAGCGACGTCAACGTCACACGAACTTCACTCAACGGTGACGTCATGAATTATTTTCTTCTTCTAATAATAGAATGATTGCGGGGTGCACTGCTGCCCTCTACATATATACCATATATACAGTGTACACACTATAGCAGGGTTTCTCAATCCAATCAAGGGAAACATGTAAAACATGGAGGGCAGTTTGTCCCCAGTATTGAGAAACACTGTAGTATTTACATATTATCAGATCTGCAGTCAATTCACTTTATTTTAATACATTTACAAATGTATATGTTAAGTTTATGTAGTTAGTGTTTTCATAGACAAACAACAACGGCGACAACTGAATTAAAGAGTTTATTTTTCTCACAAACTGTGAACAGAAAAATCTTTAAATCATCTCTGACGTACTTCTCACAAGATTTTACATCTTCATCTTCATTTTATAAAATTATAAAAAAAAAAATCTGCACATATTTACACAAATATACTACAAGTTCATGAACAAACAAAACATCAGCTTTATTTTAGGGTGACCACAGCTAGCCCTGCTAGCCGTTCACACACACACACACACGCGGGCACACACACACGCATACACACACACACACAGAGGGTTCTCAGTCAACCAGATTGTTGTCTAAACTGGTGAAGATGTTTGCATTGGCAGGAGTTGAACGCGCTGCAGTGCAGTGCCTTGCTCAAAGGCAGCACGGACGGGTCAGTCTGTAGAGTCTCTGAACAGGTCGATGCGTAACGCGAGTTCTTTAAACGAAGGACGAACACTCGGCTCGTTGTTCCAACACTCGTTCATCACCTCATGAATCTGACAGAAAAATATCGACGATGAGATCACTTCTGTGTTTTCATGTCACATATGTTGATGTATGTGTACTGTATATGTTGATGTATACATATACATATACGTATATATATGTTGACGTATATACCTCTGCTGGACAGTTCAGGGGCTGTGGCAGTCGACTTCCTGACCTCAGCAGTTCGGTCAGGTGATAAACGATAAGCTGACCCTGTTTGTCGTTTCCCATCATTGACATGAAAACCTGTGGAGAAGAACAGATGAAGATGATGATTTTTGATCAACAGATGATTTACATTTTCTGATGCAGCAGTGATGAGTGAGTGAGTGAGTGTGTGTGTGTGTGTGTGTGTGTGTGTGTGTGTGTGTGTGTGTGTGTGTGTGTGTGTGTGTGTGTGTGTGTGTGTGTGTGTGTGTGTGTGTGTCACTCACAGCAGGAGGGCTACACATTTTGTCACTGTGGGTGAAAAGTTCATAAAGAACGACTCCAAAACTCCAGACATCTGATGCCACAGAGAATTTACTCTCAGTCAAAGATTCTGGTGCGTACCTGTGACAAAAAAAAGAAGAAATCTGTAAAAGATATATTTTATATTTATAAAGCATAACATCATGAGTACATCAAGAGTACACGAGCTGACCAGAAGATGGGGCTCTCTCCTGGCTCTTTGACCATGTAGTACTCTTTGTCCTGAGGAAGAACTTTGGTGAGGCCAAAGTCTCCGATCTTCACCCTCTGCTCACTCTCAACCAGAACGTTTCGGGTCGCCAAGTCTCTGTGGATATATCGTTTACTCGACAGGTACTCCATACCCTGTGAACACACATTTAAAACAACAATTTTTTTTCAATGAAATTTTTAATTATTAAAAAAATAAATAATAATAATAATAATAATAAAAAAAATATATATTATTTTTCCTAAACTTATTTTTTTTAATACAATAATATTAAAAAAGCAAATCATTCTTACAAATAAAAAATAAACTGTTATTATTATTATTATTATTATTATTATTATTAATAATAATAATAATAAAAACTGTTTTTTTTATTCATTTATTTTTATAAAAACCCAGAATATTGAAAGAAAAGTTGAATAACAAAATTTATTTGTAAAATATACTTTTTTGAAAAAAACAAAAAATATATATATATATATATATATATATATATATATATATATATATATATATATATGTATAACAAATGTGTCACATGACTGGATGCAGGGACAGACCTTGCTGATCTGAGAAGTGTAATGTAAGAGCTTCTTGTTGGCAATCCTCTCCTTGTTTTTCATCAGATAATCTCGTAAACTTCCAAAAGGCAGATATTCCATAACCAGACGCAGATTCCGTCGCCCTGAGATGACAAATTCGCATGAACTCTTAACACAAACCAATAATCTTTGAGTGTGCTTATGTTGTTGTGAACGTGTGACTGAAGGAACTGTACCTGCGCTGTAGCAAACACCTTTGTACTTGACAATGTTCTCGTGCTGCAGAGACTTCAGGATCTCGATCTCTCGCTCAAAGTCTCGTACGTGTTCAGCGGTGGAATTCTGCAACTTCTTCACAGCCACCACTTCTCCTGTGTTGTCCTGAAGAGGATCATAGCGACACATCTCCACACTGCCAAAGTTTCCCTGAAACACAAACAATTTTTGATATAAAAATGTAAGTTGGAAACATAAACCTATCATAATCCTGGTATATAAGTATTCACAGATTATTGATGTGTGTCAGTGTCTTCATACTTTTCCGAGCTGCTGTAAGAAAATCAGATGTCTCTCTTCAAACTGAGATGGTTCCTGACTCTCAAGGCTGGACCAGGCCGGACCAGAAACTCGGTTTGGAAGAATGTCACTGTCTACGATCAGCTCATAATCTGAGGAAACACACACAAACATATCTAATGATTGATCTGATCCTCTCATGTTGTCACCACGAATGTTAAAAACGGTCGACACAAAAGAAGAAGTGATGATGATAAAATCATAGTTTAGTTTGCTTGTGTATTTGTGAAGTTGCGTGTGTGGGACCTGAAACCCCTGCAGTGACACGGTTCAGTCAGTGGGGGGCACCGACCTGGTGTGAAGAGGCTGTGGAGGTCACGGATGACGGCACGAAACGTTGGTCTGAACGCAGGCTCGTAGTCCATGCAGCTGGTGATCAGGTTGGCCAGTTCAATCCACTTTGGTGCAGGAAGTTGATGATGATCCTCATAGAACAGGGTTTTCTGTGAGTAAGATGAAATCGACGTGTACATGATATAAATACACACACATCTGAATACACAATAGACATCTAAATCATCCAAACACACACAAAATAACACCTCTACCTTTGAATTGTCCAGAGTAGCTAACGGTTTGTCCCCACTGCTGCAGATCTCCCACAACGTGGCGCCAAAGCTCCACTTGTCTGCGGCCAGGCTCAAGTTAGCGGGATCATCGACGCACTCAGGAGAAACCCACGGAATCCTTTCAACGAGAACTGACACAGACAGAGAGGATAATGGACACTGAGAGGACAACTGACACTGATGTTTAAACAGTGTTTAAAGAGTTCAGACACAGAGGGACACAGGTGTCAGTACTCACCGTCTCTGGGCAGGACAGTGATGCTGATGCCAGGATCACTCAGTTTGATGAAGGGGGCGTTTCCTGCCCTACGATCCTCTTCTCTAATCACGAGAACATTTTTAGCACAAACGTTCCCATGGACCAGTTGTTTTTCTTCCTGCAGGTAAAGACAAAGAAGCAGATTTTCCTGTTTCACTTGTTTCTTTCAGTTTCACCGTTTAATTTCAGTTGTTTGATGAGATTCGTGAAGCAGAATCACTGGCAAGTGAGTGGGATTGATACCAGGAAGTTCATGGCCCAGGCCAGCTGTTTGGCCACTTCCAGCTTCCATAGGATGCTAATGGAGTTCTTATTCTTCTTCAGGTAAATGTCCATGGAGCCAAACTTCACGTACTCCTGCACCATGATGTCTGAGAAAAAAACAACAACATCCAACCATGTTAAAACCGCTCCCCCTGAACACCGACATGCAGTGATTGAGAATGTGAGGTTGAAACTTACTTTGTTCACCACAGACACAGACGCCGTAGTTGAGGATCAAGTGTTTATGTGACAGCTGACTCATCATACTGGCTGCTTCAAAGAATGACTGCAAGAGGAGACGAGGACAGAAAACTCGCTTATTAACGGTGTTTTTGTTACGTTACTTCTATGGACAACAATAGGAAACAGACCTCAGAGTAGTTCCTTTGATCCTGGTCCAACACCTTCATCACTGCATCCGTCTGATGAATCTGTCCATAATCTCCTAACTCTTTACGAACACATTTGAAGATCTTCGTAAACGTTCCTTGGCCAAGACTTTCCCCCTGATCAGACAAACACGATGTTAGATGATTCATCACACAAGATAAATATGCCCTAGTAACCTAGTAATATCTAGTAACAGACAGATACATGTAATTTAACTCCGTTAACAGCGTCAACGGTAAAGCCCGCTAACACAAGACGACTGGCTGGAAAAATATGCGTGTGACGTCATGTTACGTGACTCCTGATTATTAAAACGAGTCTCTAAAGTAACGCTAAACTTTTAAAACAGAGGCACACATACGCAGTACACAGGTACGCTAGTTATTTGTAGCGCTGCTCTTTAATGCTCCTTTAATAAACAGACCGCTCCAGTTTGATTGTAGGCGCGCTAACGCAGCTAACGGAGCTAACGGAGCTAACGGGTAAACGGTGCCTGGACTCCGAACTGATCTGTTTCTGTGTTGTTTGTGTGTGTGTGAGAGAGAGACAAACTCACAATGTCCAGATCTTCTTTCCTTATTTTGTGAAACACCATCTGATTGATGTTGTGTCGATTCAGGGATGGAGACTGAGGAACTTCTGAACCTTTGTTGCACCGACACATGAGCAGACACGACTTTTCTAAAAGGTGGAAAACAGAAGCTGATTATTGGTGGAGTTTTGTCCCACCCCCTCACTCTAATAACAGGTAGCTGAACAGCTGCAGGTGCTTCATACCTTTAGCTTTAGGTGGACAGCACCTGCTGAACTGGAAAACAACAGTGTCAGAGCGCACCGTTTCCTTCTGGTAGCAGCTGAGAAGTTCCTGAAGGCTGCTGAAGTTTCTTTTGGCTCCGCTCAGATTAAACTCTCCACTGGCAGATCTGGTTATCTGACAGTGTTTGTGCTCTACAGCGCCACACACCTGAGACACAGAGAAGAAAGGGATCATAATAACTTCATTGTTTATACATGAAACAATAAAATATTAGACTTATGTGATCGCAAACTTGTATAGCAAATATACTGTATATACACGAGAAGTGTGTTCATGAAAATCATGAGTTTTTCTCACCTCCACAGGAAAAGTCAGAAAATATTTGTTAAAGTCTTTCGGGCTACGTCTCAAAATGTAAAGACCTCGCTTGTTTCCACATTTCTGAAGTCGATGAATAGCAAACTCCATTCTGGAAAAACACACACACAGAGTAAACATCCTGCCAACAACATGATTCATCAACTTTTACTGTTCACGTACGAAATGGGGCCATGGCAGTGAGAAGTGATGGCCTCCACCAGTCTCGGCGGCGCCACCTCTTTACAAAGGTAGTGATGTGCGTCTGTCGTCAGTCGATAGTAGCCGTCGATGAGGGACACAAAGGACAGAGCTTCAGGTAAGCTGAGGAACTCCAGCTCCTGAAAGGTGTTTATGAAACAAGACTTCACAAACTGTGACACTTATAACATCACATCTAATAAATTATATATGTGTGTGCGATAAAAGACCAAGTTTAAAAAGTGTAATGACTTGATTCTTTCCATCCTGCTTGTTGATGGTGACCACGCGACTCTCCGTGGTGCCCTCTTTACTCGCTAGTCTGATGCTGATGTCGGTGACATCGGGGAAATCGCATAAAGTCTGCAGCTCCTGCACAAATATCACCAACCAAGTATCGGTATGAACAACCACTGGTTACAATCGTGACATGGAGAAGATCATCCTCCATGAGTGATCATCTGACTTTTTTAAAATCCATCCATGATTGTGACTCATTTAGCTTTGTCATGTTAAAGAGTATAAACCAGACTTTAAAAGTCAGTGAGCAGAACAGACCTGGTCAGAGTCTTTCAATTTCTCTCGACACCACTGGACACCAGTGTCGGCCGCCACCAGGAGGACGAGGGGACCAATAGATGGTTCTTGGACCTTGAACGTCTCCGTGTAAAAGCCTTTGTCCAGAGACTCCATGCTGATGAGGTACTTCAGCTTGAGGTCTCGCGCTGTGGTATGACACTGACTGAACTGCTGGATGAAACTCTTGAAGCGGAAGCGAATCCTCTTACGTGTCAAGAAGTTGCAGTTCTGGATCTGAGCTCTCATGTCCTTTGGCAGGAAGGACTTGTAGCTACAACAGATTTTGTTATAAGCATCAAATACATAACAAATACTTAACATTTGTGTGCTTTGCGCAGAGCATTGATCTGTGATTATCAGAGACTAATATCACATGTACCTCAGGGTGTGGTAGACGTCCAGTGGAGACAAGTTTCTCTCCTTTGCTGTCCTCGTCATATCCAGCACCGCTAAACCCAAACACTCCTCCTGAGCTTCATGAGAGTCTGAGATTTTCACCAAACCATTGACGAAATCATTTCTCCACTGCACACACACACAAACGAGTCACGTTGAAAAGGGTAATACAAATAAACCGCCTCCCCACATACGAGTTTTTATAGTTGATCAGTGTCTCTTACTTCTATTCAGCACTTTTATCACAAACACTTGGCTACATTTGAACAAACTGTTCTCACAGTGTAACAAGGTGAGGTGTTTACCTGCGAGAAAAGGTACAACATTACAAAGTCATCAAGGACGGGGCTTTCTGAGCCTTTAGTGACTCCGAATCGATACGCTCGAGACGCACCACCACTGTACCAGCTGGGAAAGTAGTACCTGTCATCAATAAAAAGAAACACATGAACCACCAGCAGGTTTAGATTTCACTGTGACACACAGAGAGGTGTTTGGTTACCTTATTCTGAAAAACACATCCTCTGAAGCTGATTGGTCAAGCTGGAACACGTGGTTGGGTGAAAACCACAAAGCGTCTCTTGGTCTGTAGAGAGCGAAGAGGCTGCAGTAAAGAGGTGATATACCTATAGCAGACAAGAAGAAATCAGTAAGACCAGTCAATCAATACATGTGATCATAACACATCCTCATTGTATGTAATCAAAGGAATACATTATAATCTTTATCTATCTATAAACCTTTAATCTGTACGGTGGCTCAAAATAACTGTAAGAGATCATCACACACATGAAAACTGTTTCCACAACAAACACAGGTGAACGGACAGGGAGGTGAAGATGTCAAATGTCAGCTGTATTTGGTTGATCATCAAACAAAAACAAAGATGCGGGACGTCACAAGCAGACCAACGACAGTAAAGCTGCAGGTTTCACTGTGGCCTCATCTTCTTACAAACACATGAACGCTGGTGTTTCAGTACTCACTGCATGCTGCTGCCGCCTCCATACACAGCTCTTCAGCCACATAGTCTCCTGGTGGGTAGGTAAGCATAGTGCACTCTGCCCCCTCCTGGCTGCTGTGGTACAGATGAAGCCTCAGGACAGCAGCAGACACTCGTGTCTCTGGGGATTCCCGACGGACATTCCCATTTTGATGCACCATGGGGAATGTGTCCGTCACAGAGTCCGTGGCTGCCAGGGCCGCCATCAACAACACACATTGATCCTTTAAATCAGTCATAGGGAAAGTGTCAGCAGGAACTATGGTGCTGATCAGTTTGATATGATCAGAGGACTTCTCTCAGAGGTCTCTGTTATGATTTATAAAGTTCAGAGGAAACGCTGTGTGAAATAATAAGAAAAAAAAACCAGACACACTGCATCAACTAACAACCTATAATGACTGTGTGTTACCTAAACCCTAATAACAGCCTGAACTAACTCTTACTACAGCACAAACTAGCCCTAACCATTCACTCTGTAAGCTTTACTACTGCAGTAGTAGTTCTTTAATACATTTTCTCATGTAACCTGTACACATCTTCAGTGAGCTCGCCCCCTACTCTAGGGTCACAACTAACCCTTAACTTTAACTCTGTAACCCTTATCCGTGTACTAACTATCCCTTACTACGGTACTAACCAACAATTAACTCTGCACAAACGAACCCTGCAGTATCAAAGTCTAAACCCAGTTGACAGTATTTTTGAAAACATCATCACTGATAGTTTGACAGTGATCGACCATCAAATCTATAAATCAATAACTGTAATTTAAACTTTATGGGAAAACAATAATCCACGTCTTTTAGATCAATAAGGGGAAGTGTCGGATTAATGTAGTGACCAGACTACTCTAGTTCAAAGTGTCCGATTATTATATTGATGAGACTAATCTAAGGTCGTCATTTCATGTGCTAACATTAGCGCTAATTAGCATCAAACACACCCATTTAAACAGCTGAACGTTGACTAGCATGTGAGCTCGATACACTTGAGTGGGACAGTGACGTTACTAAACGCACGTGTAAAATATAATATTGCCAACGCAACGAAAAAAGCATATTTATTATCATCATTATTATTATTTTCAAGCACTTACTTTCGTAGATAAGTCAGACGTTAGCTAGCTCGCTGCTAGCCTCCTGGGCTAGCTAACTCGCTGCTAGCCTCGGCCTCTGCAGTTCAGTGGAAAATAAAACGTTAATTAAGAGTTTATTTTTAGTGACAATCATCTGCGAATATCCGGATGTTGTCCGTGTCTCGATTCATGGAAATGTCACAGACTTTCTGTCAACTTTAGCTGCGTCCGTCTCAACAGACGAACTTCAGCTAATGGTGCTAACAGCAGCTAATAGCGACTAACGGCAGCACGTTTTGCTTCGTTAAAAACACAGGTCCAATAACACGCGTTTCCACTGCACATTGGCGTTTTCTGGAGTCGGAACATGAGTTCAATACTATGAATAAGTCACATTTTCTTCACTTTTGCACGGCTTTAACTGCGGGCAGGGTGCTAATTACTGTGCTTCTTGGCAGCCTCTGCCCATGCGCAGACAAAAGTCAGTCAACAAACGCACCTCCACGGTGATGCGTTCACGTGCTGCCGGAAACTTCACGAACACACTCCCTGACAACAAGAGCGTTTGCTAAACAGATGATTAATTCAACTGTAGATCATTTAAATACATTGTATAGTTGTGTAAATATAGAATGTAAAGTGAATCGTTAGATAACACGTTGTTGATACACTTTTGTTTTTCTCTCCGTTTATACAAAAAAAAACGAGCTGAGCCGTGTCACGTGAAGTAAGCACGAGGTTTGAATGGAACTTTATCAACATCAGAGAATACTGACAGTGCTTCAGTACATTCTGCTGCTTCCTGATGTGAAGTGATGATGAAGACACGGAACCAGATCCAGGTCTGATCCGGGTCCAGGTCCAGGTCTGATCCGGGTCCAGATCTCTGCTCTGATTCTCTTCAGCTCATCCGTGTTTTTATTCCCGCGGAAAAACTGTGAGTAAAAGCGCGTCAACTTTTTTTCCTGATCGATCGATTGATTGATGAATGGATCGATCGGGAACTTGATTGTTAGCATTGTATAAAACAATAACAGAAAGTAAAACAAGTTTAAATAATCAAGTAAAGAAAAATCATTTTTTTTCTCCCCTGGTTTATGAACGGATGAGTTTCTGTGAATTTCTGAAGTGTTTCCTCATTCCTTTCTCTTACGTCACAAACAGAAAAAGTGTTGTAACACAATGTTGTAACATTTACACATGACATCATATGTAAAAGGGACTCACTTTTATTCACTATTGTTTCATCATTTCAAAACTGTTTTATGAATTCATTATTTTATCTGTAAACTGTTTACACTTAAAAACAATTGTAAATTAATTCAGTTTTATTAATTCATATTTTTTTAAACATTCAGTTGTTTTTAAAGAGTTTTTCTAAGAATTAGATGCAAACAAACAATTATTTACTCAAGGAAATGATCCAGAAAAATTACCAGGAAATGTTCAAGGAAATGATCCAGAACATTTTCCAGGAAATGTTCAAGGAAAGGATTCCTGTAAAGTCAATCAGTCTCATTTATTAGAGTGTTCTTCTCTCTCTCTGTGTGTGTGTGTGTGTGTGTGTGTGTGTGTGTGTGTGTGTGTGTGTGTGTGTGTGTGTGTGTGTGTGTGTGTGTGTGTGTGAACAGAGCTTGGTGTTTACATATTATGTCAGAAATGGCTGATGTAAACAAAGATGGCGGCGTGTCGTCGTGGTCGTCACGCGTCATCAGGTCGGTGTTGCTGGTTCTGCTGCTCGACCTCCTCGGCTTCACGCTCATTCTTCCTCTTCTGCCGTCGATTATGGATCATTACGCAAACACCGGGGTGAGAGCGCTGACATTTACACTGCTTTATGAACAACTTTGTTTGTTTACATCAGATAAACACATGCGTAAACATGGAACAACATCTCTATATGTGTGTGTGTGTGTGTGTTACAGGATGTTGTGTATCAGTCTCTGCAGAGTCTCGTCGACTGTTTCAGGGAAACACTTGGAATTCCTCTGGATAAGAAATACAACAATGTTCTGTTTGGAGGTTTGTTATTGTTCACTGATGTCACCTGATTATCTCTTTGTGTCACATGATCAGTAAACATGAATCTAATTCCCTGCAGGCCTTATCGGGTCGTTGTTTTCCCTGCTGCAGTTCCTGTCCTCGCCTGTGACTGGCGCTCTGTCAGACCGCTATGGTCGACGCCCCCTGCTCCTCCTGACCACTGTGAGTCACACATACATACTCATATACGTCAGTGAATAAGGGTGACGCCCCCTGCTGTAACCTTGTAACCGTGTGTGTCACAGGTCGGGCTGATGTCGTCATACGTGGTGTGGGCGGTGTCTCACAGCTTCAGCATGTTCCTTCTCTTCCGGGTCATCGGCGGCGTTTGCAAAGGAAACGTTAGCCTCTGCATGGCCATCGTGGCCGACTTACCGTGTCCAAAAGCTCGAAACCGAGGAATGGTAAGGCAGTGGGTGTGGTCACGACTCTGTACGCAGATGCTTTATTTCCTGATCTTGAATAAAGTGTTGATGTGAGCAGGCGATGGTGGGCGTGGCCTTCTCTCTGGGCTTCACCGTGGGGCCTCTGATGGGAGCGTACTTCGCCCTCAACTCCAGAATGACGGGAAATGTGCTCCACAGCGCCCCCGCTCTGCTCGCCCTCGGCTTCAGCGCCGCCGATCTGCTCGTTATCTGGATCATGATGCCAGAGACGCTCACGCAGGAAGTCAAGGTGAGTTCACAGGAAGTCGGGGTGAGGTCAGGGTGAGGTCATCATAATGTAACTTTTGTCATGTGTTGTTCTTCATGTGTTTGAAGGCGTCCTCTTCCAGCCTCAAAGATACAAACAGTCTCCTGAATCCAGTCTGTCTGTTCAAATTCTCTGCTGTGACCAACACTGAAGCTCCGCCTCCAAAAGAGCGTGAGTGTTTTGCACACGACTGAACACGACGGAAGAATCAACGATGATGATGATGATGATGATGAAGTGATTGACAAAGTGATTGATGTGTTGACAGAGATGAAGAAGCTCCAGGTTCTTGGACTGGTTTATTTCTTCTACCTCTTTCTCTTCTCTGGTCTGGAGTTCACACTCAGTTTTCTGACACATCAGAGATTTCACTTCACAAGGTAAACACGTGAGTGAGTGAGTGAGTGAGTGAGTGAGTGAGTGAGTGAGTGAGTGATGAACACACACCTGAAGACTGTGTATATGTGTGTGTATTTGATCAGTATGCAGCAGGGCAAGATGTTCTTCTTCATCGGTGTTGTCATGGCGATGGTCCAGGGAGGTTACGCTCGCAGGATCAAACCTGGGAAACAGATCAGCACCGTTCGAACGGTGGGAGGAGTCTAACTCTGCGCTTTTATACAGATGATAAAATACACACATGCACACATGAACACACACTGAAGTGTGTCTTTTTTTTTTTTAGGCCATCATCACTTTAATTCCTGCCTTCATCATCATCGGTTTATCATGGAACGTCACAGTGTTTTACATCGGACTGACCTTTTACTCCTTTGGTAAGAAACTAACTGTGTGTGTATGTGCATCATTTAAAACTATTGATTGAGACCATTAACTGGACTTATGTTCAGTTCTCTTTTCGCCCCCTAGTGGCTAACTCCTCCTTTGTCTTTCTCAGGTTTCGCTGTCCATCCGTTTGTGTTCTTTACTCATTTGTCCTCTGTCTGTCCACAGCTGCCGCTGTCGTGGTTCCATGTCTGTCCACACTTGTCTCTGACCACGGTGAGTGTCATGCGCATGCTATCATAATAATCACTTCATGCATCTGTTTATTGATGATGATGATGTCATCACCCGCAGGCTCGGCTGCTCAGAAAGGCACAGTGATGGGGATCTTGAGAAGTTTAGGAGCTTTAGCCCGAGCGTTGGGACCTGTGATTTCATCGTCTGGTGAGTTTGTTTACGTGTTTTAGTTTTATTTCACATACATCAATACAAGAAAGCAATAACATGTGTATGTGTGTGTGTGCGTGTGTGTGTCACAGTTTACTGGCTGGCTGGACCTCAGACGTGTTTCCTCGTCACAGCCGCCTCCTTCGTCGTACCACTCGCTCTTCTGAAATCAGCAGCCAAAATAAAGGAGCAGTAATGATGAAGATGACGATGTTTACATGCCTGCAGAAGATTAAGAGTATTACAGTTTGTTTTTATACATTTTTTATAACGCCAGGGGGCGCTGATACACATGAATAAATAGACCTTTACTGTGTGTTCTGATGTGCTTCATTTGTGTTTCATATAACATTATAGTCATTTAATATTTACTTTTTATTTTAATATAATTATTAAAAATGTCAATATTCAGCAACTTGAAAAAACTTTTTATAAGAACTTGAAGAATAATTTTCATGTCGTATTGTGTATTTATGTATGAAGACAATTTTGTCATGGTGGCCACTCTGAAAAAGCAATTTTACCCATTGACCTCAATAGTAAAAAGTGACGCCTGTAAAAGTGTCCACAGGACACCTCGAGACATGTACACAGGCTTGTATAGATCATTATATTCTATATTTTCAATTCATGGAGTTTCCTCTTTGAAAAACCTTCCTTAAAGGCCATAAAAAGCCCAGAGAAATCATATTTCCCAGAGTGACGTCACAGCTGTGTACGAGCAAAGCAAAGCGCGGTCATGTGGCGTCTCGGGAACCGTACGATATGAAAACGTTATGAGAAATGTGAATAAATGAAGGCAATTATGGGGTTTTCGTTTACATATTTTTTTGTTATTTATTCGTCGCTCTTAAGCATTCATTTTCAAACTTAACTATCGATGTTTATACAAGACTGTCAGTGTTTATTTTTTCACAGCCTTGCAATTTGTGGCGCAATGCTGCCATCTGCTGGTCATGCAAAAAAGAAACCAGATACACGATAGATAGATTTATTGTGGACGTAAATAACAATAACAAATAGATGCATAGTATTTTTACGATATATATATATATATATATATGCGTGTGTTTACGTCTTTTTTGTTAAACGAACAGAGTCAAAGGGGCGGTGCTCTGTCTTGTTCTTATAATAAAACCATGGAGCAACTCCATAGGAATGAACAGAGTCAAAGGGGCGGTGCTCTAGCCTGTTCTCATACACATACATGGGTTAGCCGGCTAACAAGCTAACATGTCGTCGTCACTACGGGAACTTTGACGACACGTCGAGTGAACACGAAGAGACGTGACGTCATCAGTGAAAACACCGAACATGGAAAAGGTACAAGTGAAAAAAAAAACCGTTAGCATGTGTTTGACGAGCTAACAGCTAAGCTAACGGAGGCTAAAGCGTGTAGCCGAGCACAAGGTAACTTTGTGCTGAGTTTAACTCAGATGTTCGTAATGACGTCAGGTGACGTTTTAGTTTAACAGCTAAACCACTGAATGCACGTTAGCGCTATGACCGTTTAGTGTGTAGAAACGAGTTAACTGAGCTAAGTGTTAGCTAACTGAGCTAAGTTATGAGTGGGTCAAAGGCTGTTGATTTCGTCATCGTCGCAGTTCATTTCATCATCGTCGTGGTTGATTTCGTCATCACGGTGTAAAGAAAGTGCGAAAGAAACGTCGAAAATCCACACATGAACATTCAGAGGATTATTCATGAATGTGTTCATGTCAAACATCTATCCATTCATCTTCTACCGCTCTATCCTCCACATGAGGATCACAGGTTGCAGGGGGATCTCAGCTGACATCACATGGGACACAACAGAGACACAACAGAGACAAACGTCTCTTCTCACTGTCACACCTACGGTCAATTTAGTGTGTCCAGTTCGTCTGTATTTATGTATTTATTTGTGTGCAGAACTTTGACAGTAAACACCAGAGGAGGCAGATGAGGGCGTCAGCTGACTCACCTCATCGCATTTTACAGAATCCCCACATTTCTGAGCAGATTTCTACAGCGTAAGATCTTAATAATGACACAAATTCAACCTCTTTTTTTTTAACGAGGCTTCACCTTCCAATCACTGTGAACGTTGGCTGTTTTTAGGAAGCGTTCAGGTCCAAAGGCGTTAAGGAAGGAAGGCGACGCAGTGAGGAATCACAGCTACAGCAGCAGCCGTCGCGTTGGAGAGGGCACAGATGGTTTCCTACAGAGAGGGAGGGCGTCTGCAACAAAGGTCAGCTTCACTCTCGCCATCAACAAACTCAAAATTAACAAAAAACGTCTTCATGAATTTAATGTGTGTGGTTTTTACTCTTATTACAGGCAGCGAAAAGCAGCACAAATGCTGACAGAAGCACAGCAGCAAGAGGTGATTATCACATTTTTATTCCTCTGTTCTTGAAGTTATCACATTTCATTGTGAACTGATGAATCGTAGTTCATGACAGGTATTATTCTGCACTCACAGGGTTTTGTTGTTGTTTTCTATTGCAAGGTTACAGCACCATGTAAAACTATTTCTGTTCGACTGACATACGAACAACTGGACAACAGACAGAAAACTTTATTAACACATGCTCACATACTCGGGTTAGTCCAGTGACCTGAACCTAGAACTGGATCCATTGGGTTCTTCAGATTTTTTTTTTCCATTGTGACGTGTGCTGATTATACAACGAGAGGTTACAATGTCACGCTGCACTCACTAACGTCTGTACGTCTGCCTCTCGGTGATGTCTTCATGGTTCCTTTTGAAGCTGCAGCTCAGAGGAGCGGTGTCCAGTTTGAGGTGAAGATGTGTGATTTCCCGGAGCTGTCCGGTGGTTCTGTGCCCGGCCACTTGTCACCGCCGCCCTCTGCTGGTCACAAAGAGAGGATGGTGAGTCAGTGCTGATACTTCACATGAACAGTTAAAAGTCAGATGCGGTGCTAATGTTCTGTCACAATGCGATGTTCTTTTCAACAGTCCGTGACGAGACGATCACCAACACCTCAACATCCACAGCAGCGCGGCTCTAAGCCACGCCCACCTGTTGTCCCAGCAGGTAAACTCCCTGGTGTCATTGTTCACTTGTGTTATATATTCACACATTTCAGATATTGATTATTTCTTGTGAACAGGTCAGACTGTGGTGACGTCGTGGGCCAACGTCGCCTCTCAGCCTCCGAAGAAACCAGTTCCTCTGGAGAAGACGACCAATAACAACGACAGCAGCAGTGGCTCCTGCCTGCAGGTGACACCATCAATGTGACTGTGACATCATCAATGTGACACCATCACATTTTTGGTGACATCATCAATTTGACACCATCAATGCGACGGTGACAGCAATGTGACACCATCACATTTTTGGTGACATCATCAATGTGACGCTGATACCATCAATGTGACGCTGACATCATCAATGTGACGCTGACATCATCAATGTGATGCTGACATCATTTATGTGATGGTGACATCATTAATGTGATGGTGACATCATCAATGTGACAGTGACATCATAATGTGATGGTCACATCATCAATGTGATGCTGACATCATTAATGTGATGGTGACATCATCAATGTGACATCATCAATGTGACAGTGACATCATAATGTGATGGTAACATCATCAATGTGATGGTTACATCAACAACGTGATGGTAACATCATCAATGTGACATCATCAATGCGATGGTGACATCATCAATGTGATGGTAACATCATCAATGTGACATCATCAATGCGATGGTGACATCGATGTGATGGTGACATCATCGATGTGATTAAAACATAAATGTGAGGAAAAAATATTTATACACAAAAATGTTTCCATGACAACAGGATGAGTTTTCTTACTTTCTGTAAATGTAAATTAAAACATGTGAAGTCACATGATCTGAAGTGACCGACATGTTTTAATTGAACCATGTTCACGTAGAATATTGTTTTACAGTCGAGAGAGACGTCGAGTCGTCACGGTGACGACGCCACGGCAAAGAAAAAACGCAGGAAGAAAAAGAAGAAGAGTAAAGAAGGTGGTGAAGAAGAAGAGGAGGAGGAAACACTCGTCTACCAGGAACCTCCCAAATTTGAGGTGAATTAAATTTTCAGTATCCTCAAAATAAGATGTTTTTTTTCCTCTCTTTAAATATAAAAATCATGATGATTTCTGTGTTTTTAGGATGAAGATGAGTTTCCAGGTTTGATGAGCAGCAGCTGTTCAACTAAAATATGCACTCAGGTATATTTATCTACACTTAAAGGGATAGTTCAGTTTCTTCTTGTGGGACTATGTAATAATGATAATAATAATAATAATGTACATAAATGTCCCATACACCCGCCCCCCTCTGAAAATACAATCTGAGCTATCCCTTTAAACATGTGTTAAGGTTAAACTAAATGAGATGTTGATGTTTGTGTAGGAGAAGCAGAGAGACAGAGGTCATCAGCTGTCCAACCAGAGCAAAGCACCTGTTTCCACGGAGATGCTTAAAAAAGGACAGGTGTGTGTGTGTGTGTTTTCACACTGTTAACCTGTGTTTTTCAGACTGTTTTCAGACTGTTGTTGTTTGTGTTTGTAGAAAACAGAAAAGGTTTCTGGTAAAAAGAGCAAAGCTCCGGTTCAGCTGGACATCGGGAACGTGTTGGCCGTCCTGGAGAAGAAGCAGCAGCAGAGTCACAAAGATAAAGCTGTCGTTCTGTCAGGTGAGTGAACACCTTTGCTCTGCATCACTCACTCACTCACTCACTCACTCACTCACTGACCGTGATTTTGAAACGTCTCTGTGAAGTTGGCGGAGGACTTCCTGTCATCCACAAGCCGGCGTCTTCTCTTCAGAAGAAGCCGGAGAAGTTTGCTCACAATCCTCTGGACTCGACCAGTCCACTGGTGAAGAAAGGAAAACAGAGGGAGGTTCCTAAAGTCAAGAAACCTACAGCTCTGAAGAAGGTAAACACTTGCACACACACACACACACACAGTTGTGTCCAGAACGTGTGTTCATGTTGGATTGAGGTGAATTACAGATGTGTTTTTTTTCCACTCTCAGGTCATTCTGAAAGAACGGGAGGAGAGGAAACAGCGACGTCTGCTGGAGGAGAAGGGAGACACAGGTGAAGGTGGCGAGGAGCAGATTGAAACAAACATTACAGGTAAAAACGTAAATAACAACAACACAATGCACAATGCAGCACAATGATGAAGGCGATGATGATGATGTTCTTTTCAAACCTTTAGAGGAAGTCGTGAGTCCATCTGAAGAAGCCGAGGAAGCTGAAGATCAGACCAACGTCAACGATTCAAACCACAAACATGAAGAAGAAGAAGGAGAAGAAAGCAGGTCACATGAACCCTGCCTCGTCAGCACGGTCAACATCCACAGCAGGAGATTCAGAGAGTAAATTGGATTAATAATCTGATTCATCTGCTGCATTCGCTGTGAACACACTGTAACACTGTGTGTGTGTGTGTGTGTGTGTCAGTTACTGCAGTCAGATGCTGAGCAGAGATGTGGACGAGTGCGTGACCACTTTGCTGAAGGAACTGGTTCGATTCCAGGACCGTTTGTATCAGAAGGACCCGATGAAAGCTCGCATGAAGCGTCGCATCGTGATGGGTCTGCGCGAAGTTCTCAAGCACCTTCGACTGAGGAAGGTCAAATGTGTCATCATCTCGCCCAACTGTGAGCGCGTCCAGTCCAAAGGTAACGACCGCGTCGCAGAGGCATTTTTCGTCCACACATTAGTATCAACTATCGACCTCCTGTGACCTTTGACCCTCCACAGGCGGCCTGGACGAGGCGCTCTACACCATCATCGACACGTGTCGGGAACAGGAGATACCGTTCGTCTTCGCTCTCTCCAGGAAAGCTTTGGGTCGCTGCGTGAACAAGGCGGTGCCGGTCAGCGTGGTGGGCGTGTTCAACTACGACGGCGCTCAGGTCACGATTCTCTCCATAGCTGATCAATAACACCATACACTACATCAATACATCAAACAATAATATCAGTAACACAGATGTCAGCGACATCAGTAGAATATCAATAAAGTTTTTTCTGCCGTCTCATGTGCAGGACCACTACCATAAGATGATCGAGTTGTCTTCTGAAGCAAGAGCGGCCTACAACGTGATGGTGTCAAGTCCGGAGCAGAAAGACCATGCAGAGGAGGCGGAGCCACACATCAGCAGCCAGGCTGAGGAGGCGGAGCCTAGTGCTGACAACACACATCCAGAAGAACCAGAATACAGTGAGTCACTGACGTTTAAAAACGCCCCCCAGTGGTTATCTGGGAGATAGTCCCTTCACTGAGTGAACTCTGAAGGTCGTGCGGTGTGAACTCTGAAGGTCGTGCGGTGTGAACTCTGAAGGTCACGCAGCGTGAACTCTGAAGGTTGTGTGGTGTGAACATGTTAAAGTAAACTTGAATTCATATTTTCTTCTTCCAGTGAAACTATGGAGGAAAATGTTGGTGAATGAGAAAAACCAGGAGGCGCTAGACTCATTGTTTCTGAACAAAAATGAAGATTGTGACAAAAACACAGAAGAAGACGAAGAGGAGGAGGAGGAGGGGAGCTGACAGAGGTGATGACGGATTAACTCATGTGACATCTCTGAACCAATCAGAAAACATATGTTCATGTTGCGATCAATAATCTGTGATTGTTTAGTTTTAGTTTAAAGATTTTTTTTTTTGTGTTTTTGAGTTAGAGTTAAACAATAACAGGAAGTGATGTCATAGAGGAGGAGGAGGATAAATATTAGTTGATCACACATTGATCTTATTTTGTTAAACTGTGAAAAAAAGGTTGTTTTAGGTTGTAGAAAAGAAACAGAACACGTCTGTCAGTTAAACCGTAAACCTGAAGCATTGCATCATGGGAAAACATGTTTACGTCATCACAGTGTTTAATTTTTGACCATGCAGGTTTCCACAGCTACACTGCAGGTGTGATCTTTATAATCATAGATAGAATATGTAATTTTTTCACATGAATGATATTATGAGGATAGACTTTAAAAAAAAAAGAAAAGATTTGACACGTGAGTCACATGATAATTTATTGAATGTGATTTATTTATTTAAAATAGATTGAACAGATAATGTCAGTCTGTGATGTTATAACGTCTCTGATGTCATGATGGACCTGGCATTTTAAGGCCACGCCCCCTGAGGTGAACGATATATTAATTTTGTGTTAATAACATTAGTTATGAATTTGAATGATTTTCTATGTTCAGTGGCTTTTTCCTCAAGGGTCAAAGGTGAAACTCTGTAAAGGTCTATAACTGCTGCTGAACACACACTTTGTTTCTGTGAAACAAGTGAATCACTTTTGTTAATTAACTGATGTCATTGAATGTTTTCTATTTTATGAAATAAAACTGGAATGACCTGTCATATTATTGTTTTGTGTATTGTGTAACTTTGGTGACATGCAACTCTAGTTATATGTAAAATAGCGACCATTAGTGTTGACAAGTTGCAGTCCTAATTTAACATTGAACATTGTTGTGTGTGCTCAAACAGACAAGGAAACTGAGCATCACCTCCTACTTGTTCATATACTGCACATACACGTACATGCATAAACATTTATTTATATATATATATATATATATATATAAAGGGCAAATCCTCCACCGGTCTGCATGAAAGATGTTTTCTTAATATGAGGACATATTAGCATATAAAATATGAACAGAACATTTTCTGCTCTGCTAAACGTTTTTCAAATTAATTCACAACGTCACTGCATTGAACACATGTGTCGTTGACGCCCTCTGGTGGTTGAAGCAGAAACCTGCTAAAATACTAAAATAAAACACTGTGATCACGTGAGCGTCAAACAAACAGCAGCTGCGTCAAACAAACAGCAGCTCAGTCGAAGACGACGGATCTTTATTTTGCATGATTTATTTTAATGTTATTTTATTTCACTGCTGTTGATCTGAAAGTGTCAGTCTGTGACCTCACGATGACGTGTCGCTGTGGCCACGCCCAACATCCTGCGATGCGCAGTCACAGCATCGTCGCCCTCATCGTCAATGTTTTTGATGGAGAAGTCACTTATTGAGAGGAAACGGTCTGTGAGTATCACACTAGTCGCCTTTTATCACCATTCGTTGATCTATGTTAATGATGTCATGCGATGTTATTGGTGTTATTGGTGTTATAAATGGGAGCAGAGGAGAGACGGAGGAGAAAACAGGCCGCTGTGATTCACTGACATCATCTTCGTCACATTTAACCTCACGCTGCTTCACAACAACACACACTTTTTTTACACGTTTCATAATAAACACACACAGCACACACGTTCAAGTTAGCACTGTTCTCATGTTAGCAGTGATGCTAGTTGTCATGTTAGCGGTGCTGCTAGTTGTCATGTTAGCGGTGATGCTAGTTGTCATGTTAGCGGTGATGCTAGTTATCACGTTAGCTCGGCTATTGGCCCTATGGTGTGTGTGTGCTAATGCTAATGCTCCTCTCTGTGTGTGTGTGCGCGCGTACATGTCTTACGTAACACAAAACTTTAACAGGCTTTTTGAGGATTAAGACCTGGTTTTAGGGTTAAAATTGGGTTTAGGTTAAGGGTTAGGGTTAAGGAATGTATTATGTCTCCGAGTGTCCTCACAAAGCCAGCGTGTGTGTGTTGTTTTGTTCATCATCATCATCATCATCATCATCATCTTCTTCTTCCTTTTCTGTTTATTTACACAAACGCATGAACTGGTGACAGTGATTCATTGATCCTCATCAATATCTAAGCGTCTTGTTATTGATGTAAAATCATCAGAAACAGTGAATTCTCCTCATAATCTGTAACATCAGATAATCTGAGAAAATCCTGAATAGATGCTAAAATAAAAACAAGCATTAATAAATACGACTGTTTCATAAACAAGCAAAGTCATGAAACTCTCTAAGTAATCAGATGATCATGATGAAATATCGTGTCATGTAAACGCTGTGGTGACAGGGTGAGGTTGATGGAGATGATGATGCAGCAGCAGCAGCAGGTTATTGATTGAAACACTCCCAGGCTTTTATTGTGAAAGTGGACAGACTGTACTTCCTGTTGTCAGGTTTGTTGTGATAAATACGTTGTCAAAAACCCGGGCTGACATTTGGACGTCTGACTCCAGTCCGACTAAGACGAGCTGGACTTTAGTCGGAATGACGTGATGTGAATTATTGTCTTTTAACTTGAATGTGAACACAGTGTATGTGAAGGTCGTAGTCAAAGATCAAAGGTTACTCAGCTGTGGACTCCTATTCCACCTTCATGGTTTATACCAGTAAACACTGGTTTATAATACCAGTAAACAGTGGTTTACCACTTTACTAACTCTGTCATGTCATGATGTCACTCTTGGCTCCTGTTGGTGGGAACGTTCCTGCCGAACAGAAAACTCAGTGAACCAGGACACAAGGTCACTTCCTGTCTCCCCTCTGTTTCCTCCATCATTTGTGTTTCGACGTGTGTTCTTTCTGATGCGTTTCCGTGGTAACGTGTGGAATGAGCTGTGATTGGCTGAGCTGCAGATGTGAGACGACTCTGAAAATCTGGGGTCCTTTTGTTTTTTGTGTGTCCAACAAAAAGTTCTTTGATTCAGACACTCGCTCTCACACACACACACACACACACATTCTTGTACTTGCCACATACTGAGGACCAGCATTTCCACTTAATAAATCAAAACAATTACAAATATCTACTTCATGAATGACATCTACAAATAACTACTGGTTGCAGTACCATAAAATGTCTGCAGGTAGAGCCCCAGAGCAAAAAGGGCTGGAAAACTTTTTCAATTTTTTTTTATTTTTTGTAATTTTTGGTCCAAAATTTGACAAAAACGTCATACTATACTATGTCGTCCAAAATGTGAAAAAAAATGTTGGTCCAAAATTTTGAAAAAAAATGTTGGTCCAAAATTTTGAAAAAAAATGTTGGTCCAAAATTTTGAAAAAAAATGTTGGTCCAAAATTTTGAAAAAAAATGTTGGTCCAAAATTTTGAAAAAAAATAAATTTTGGTCCAGAATTTGAAAAAAAAATTTGGTCCAAAATTTGAAAAAAAAAATTTTTGTCCAAAATTTGAAAAAAGAAATGTGGTCCAAAATTTGAAAAAAAAATGTTGGTCCAAAATTAGAAAAAAAAAAAATTGGTTCAAAATTTCACAAAAAAAGTCATACTATATTATGTCGTCCAAAATGTAACTTTTTTTTTGACGAATTGAGTATAGCATGTTTTAGCAAACTAAGGAAGTGATTTCAATGAAAACAAAGTCAGGACCGGCCAAAATGTCCTCACTCTGTTGGTTAAAAACCCTCACTGGTCCTCAGTATGCCACAAGTACAAGAACACACTCACTCACTCACTCACTCACTCACTCACTCACACTCACACATAGGTATATGTTTGCTGACTCATCCTGCTTGTTTTATGTTCTTATTTTCCTCAGTAACATGCTGATGTTTTGTCTTCTGCAGATGTTACATTCTGACCATGTTGTCCACGTCCCCTCCCCTTCTGTCCTCGTCCCTGGCGGTGCTGCAGCGATGGACCCAGTAAACAGAGTGTGAGTGCGGCTGTTGCGATCATCTGCACCTTGCTCCACCTCCTCCTGGATGATGGACAGCTCTCCCAAACTGTCTGGTGAGACACTGATCGTGCATCACATTCCGCTGGTGCATTGTCAGGTGTCGGGGCGGCGACCGCGGGCCAGCTGCGGTGGTGGTTCACTGAAGAGGAGCAACCCGTTCAGCCTGCCTGAGAACCTGGGCCTGAGCCGCACCACTTCGCTTCCAGAGAGAGACGTCCTCCAGAGGGAGGCGCTGTTGTACAGCAGCCTGATCCACACCTCCAGCGGCTCCTGCTCCTCCCACACAGGACGAGAGTGCGGCGACAGAGGCGGCGGCGGCGGCGGCGGCATGGTGAGCGATGACTCGTCGTTCACTTCAAGCAATTCAGAGGATCAGCTGATCGCAGCTCACACGCTACCGAGAGCGAAACCGAGAAACAGGAACCCACTGCGGCACAACCCGTTCCTACTGAGCGCCAAGGACGAAGAAGACGAGGAGGAGGACGCCGATGACCTCAACAGTTACATCGAGGACTCCTCCTTTCACCTCCACGGCGACACTAGCCCCACCCTCGGCGATGGGATTGCTCCGTTCCGCCTGCACGACCTCGACTTTGCGTCGGGGCCGTTTGTTTTACACGGCTCGGTGCAGGGAAGCAGCCACGAGTCCCTGAGGGGCGGGGCCTCAGATCTCTCCACTCACCTGGAAGACCTAGACATCCTTGGTCTGGACCGTCAGCGTCGCCATGGCAGCAGTGGTTCCAACATGTCCATGGACTGTGGCGAGCAGGACTGGGGCGATGAAGAAGAGGATGACGATCACCTGATGAGGTGCGGGCGGAGCAGTAAGACGGGCTCGTACTCGTCGAGCTCGTCGATGCAGCACTGCTCCTGCTGCGTGCTGTCGCAGAACTTCACGCATCACTTCCCCGAAACCTTCCCTGAACCGTGTCACCACGGTTACGCCAGCGACTCGTCCTGTAACAGCTCGGACGGCGTCCTCGTCAACTTCAGCGCCATCTACAACAAGATGAACAACGGCGTGCCTGAGAGGCCGCCGGCGTCGACACACGCGAACCTCAACAGCTCCACAGATCTGGATTACTCCCGCACCGCGACGACCTCTGACCCTGCAGGAAAACTTCCAGACTCAGGGGGCGGGGCCTTTTATTTGGACCTTCATACCTCGCCGACTGAACCTCCGCCACCGACGCAACAAGCGTTTTTCCCCGGCCACGCCTTCCCTCTGATCCATGAGCCGCACCTGTCCACCTCCTCCACCTGCTCATGCTCAGTGGAGCACCAGGGGGCGCTGGACCTCGACGCCAACTGCAACTCGTACCTTCCTCCGCACTCCGGGTCGTCAGGTGACCTGGCGTCCTGTCTGCAGAGCCAGGCCCGCCTGGTTGTCGCCACGCAGAACTACTACAAGCTGGTGACCTGTGACCTTTCGTCCCAGTCGTCACCAAGCCCCGCCCCCTCGTCGGTCAATAGCTGCTCTGATGAGCACAGCAAAGGAAGCCCCACCCCCACACAGCCCAGTGAGTACTTCCTGTTCAGACAGGAAGCAGGTCAGAGCGATGTGAACGAGGAAGACGAGGAAGGTGGACCGTCGCCGCAGGTTAGTGTGACATCACAGGTCTAACAGTTTGTGATTGGTCAAACAGAACATGTCAGATTTCACAGGTGAAAAAATAATCACTGATGAGAATTTTTTGGTTTGAAATCAGTTTTGTATCAATTTTTAATATTCTTTTTTTTTCTATTAAGATTATGAAACATTCATGTTTATACTTAAAGCTGAGTGTGTGTTTGTTGTTAATTTGATTTTCAGAAAGAAAGAAACGAGGAGGAGGAGGATGATGATGAGGATGAGGATGAGGAGGAGGAGATGAAGAATCAAGCAGCAGGTGGCTCTGGAGCTCCTTCTCCAATGCTTCAGGGTCAGGTATACGTCAACACCTCCCCCCCTGTGGTTGGCCGGAACGTTATTGGAGGAGGAGCCACTTCAGAAAGTCGTCCACGTTCACGCAGCTACGATCGCAACCTGGACAAGTCTCCGTCTCCTCGTCTCGGATCTCTGGAGCGAATGTTGAGCTGCCCGGTCCGACTCAGCGAGGGCGCCGCTGCCCCGGCCCCGCCTCCTCCTCCAAGGGTCACTTCCTTTGCAGAAATCGCCAGAAGTAAGCGACGAAACGGAGGGTCGCCGTCGTTGAAGGCAGCCCCAGATCTTTTCTCCTCCACCTACTCCACCCACTCCCACTCCTCTGTGGATTTCTCTCCAATCCTGGAACAGCGTGTGGAGGCCGAGAGGCAGAGCCTCTCACCTGTCGCCTTCACCAGGTGTTACAGCCATGGCAGCATGGAGCGCCACCTGGAGGCAGCCAGGGGGAGCCACACCAAGGCTGACGGTACGTCATCCTGGGCTGTTCATTCAGCCATGTTTCATTCATCATATCATATACCATATGTCACATGATATAATATATGAAATATACAAAACAACTTTTATCATTATCATATCTTTGATATGAAAATAGTTTATTTAGAGTTAGGAGATTAGGAGAGGAGATGTTTGTAACCAGCTCAATCTCGCCCCCCTCTGGTCAAAGACAGCACTACACCCAGCTCAGGTGACATTGTTGGGCTGCAATGACAAACATCTTGTGCAACACTGTTGACATCACACACACAGAAGCAGAATCTACTCGTCGCTGCTGTTTCTTCTGTCTTAAGGTCCAGTCACTATCTGTTTGTGTGTGTGTGTGTGTGTGTGTGTGTGTGTGTGTGTGTGTGTGTGTGTGTGTGTGTGTGTGTGTGTGTGTGTGTGTGTGTGTGTGTGTGTGCGCGCGTTCGCCTGTACATGATCAATAATCAATAGTTTATTGATCTTCTGTGTAAAGGTTGTTAGTAATAAGGTTGTATTTGTGTTTTTGTTGACTACAGGTTTCTCTGCCTCCTCAGACTGCCCCCCGGTGGCGGTGGTGAGGTACAGACACGACCAGCGTCCCACGTCTCTGCCGATTCAGCCGTTCACCTTCCATCACCAGTTCACTTGTAAACCTGCTCAGCCTAAACCTGTGCTGCCGCTGCTCTCGGGCGTTGTCTCTGGGATGCAGGCTCGCTGTGACTCCGCCTCCTCCCCAGGTTCTGGTTCAGACCCGGTGGATGAGGAACGTGCAGATGCAGCTGGAAATGTTCAGACGACAGTGGACCCTCCCCCCGCTTTAGTCCGTCCCTCGCCTCTCGGGAGCTACTCTCCAGTCCGTCTGCAGGGGGCGCCGAGCTCTGGGACGTGCTCCACATGTAGCCTGAGCCCTCAGCCGCCGTCGCCACTGTCGGCGGGCCTCACGCCCCCCCACACCCCTCTGCACGCCAAACAGGGGGCGGGGTCAGCGCCATTACCACAAACTCCTCCTCCATCTCTGACCACGAAGAGAGGGGCAGTGCCACCGCCGCTGACGGCACTGCAGGGTCACCAGTACCACTGTGGAGCCCCGCCCCCTTTAGCAGCTCTTCCCAGTGACACTCTGAGTCCACTGAGCTACGTGGAGTCTGGAAAACACGGAGACGGAGCCAAAGGAGGCGGAGCCAGAACACACAATGGTACGATCTAGATAAACAAAGGCATGACTGTTTCCTTGCAATGTGGTCATTATGGAAGAGTAGAGCGCCGCCAGTGGTCACAGGGGGAAACACATGTCAGACAAATCAAAGGCAATGTGAGAGAGTGGGGGGTGAGAGAGGAAGCAGAGAGTAGAGATGACATCACTGATGATGTCCGACATGTTTGTTGTTGTTTCTCTTCGATCTTCTGCTCCTTGTTCTTATTCGTCCCTTTCTTCTCTCTCGTACACCTTCATCCTTCCTCCCTTCACCTTTTCCACCTTTTCCTCTCTCTTTAACCCCACCCCCTCATCACGGCCTTAACCCCGCCCCTCAGCGCACCATCTCTCTCCTCAAGCTCTGAAATGGAGGGAGTACCGGCGCCGGAACCCTCTGAGCGTGGAGCGAGTCTGTGGATCCAACTTACTGTGCGCTAACGCCGAACCACAGCGGGCAGCGGGACCACGCCCCACAAGACGCAACGTGTTTGATTTCCCCACAGCGCCCTCTAGCTGCAGGCTGGGACGACTTCATGGTGCTTGTGGTTGTTTTGATGGGACTTTATTTATCTTCAGTGACCATGTCACCATTACTGCGTTATTGACCTTATTACTGAATACTCATAAAGGGGCGGGGTCCTCTGTATGTAATCTACTTTCATTTGGTTTGTTTATAAAACAAAAAATCTGTGTGTGTGTGTGTGGCAGGCTCTTCGGTGAAGACACAGCAGAGCGACTTCCTTCCAGATTATTTCTCTCTGTCTGAAAAACCTCCAGCAGAATTCTGTCTCTCTCCTGACGCCTCGTCTTCATCACTGTCCTCGTCACAGTCTCACGTCTCTGTGGACCTGACACAGAAGAGAGGTGAGCGTGTGTTTTCATTTACAGTTTGAAACCAAAGTGTGTGGATTTAAAGCTTAAGTGGTGCACCTTTAATTCAAGATGACGTGATATCGTGTTCATTCGTGTGTTTGATCATCCGAGACGGAGATTAATGGACAAACTGTCTCTGTCTGTCTCACTGTGTCTCTGTCCTTCAGCTCTGGTGAAAGCTGTGAACAGAGCCGTGGATCTGATCGTGGCTCATTTCAGCACCAGTCGAGACGCAGACGTGAAGGTGAGAAACTTCTTTATAACATCTGCGACAGACTTTGCAATCTCTCATCAATAACTTGCTCAAAGTGTCTCTGTCCCTCTGAATACTGCCGTCTCTCTGTTTTAGGCGAAGCTGGGGAACAGCTGGGTGAGTCCTAACGTGGGTCACCTGATCCTGAAGTACCTTTGCCCCGCCCTCCATGACGTGCTGCAGGACGGGCTGAAGGCGTTCGTGCTGGACCTGATCATCGGTCAGCGCCGCTGTCAGCCCTGGAGTCTGGTGGAGGCGTCCACTCAGCTGGGTGAGGATGAGGAAGAGGAGGATGAGCATCAGAGAAGAGAGTGTAACAGGTGTGAGGAGAGGTCATGTGATGTAACCACGATGTCCTGTGTCATCAGGTCCGTCCACTCGAGTCCTTCACACCTTGTACTCTAAGGTGAGTCAGTTTTCGGAGCTCAGCAGCGCCACCATGAGGATGAATGCCTTCATCTTTGGCCTCCTTAAGTGAGTTCTTCTTCTTCTACTGTTTACAGATGTTTTAACATGTTTAAAGGTGTGGATTTTAGTTACTTCTTCATTGAGATGTTTCTTCAGAAGAAAAGATTGAAGGTTTATTTCGTGTGTACGTTGTGTTTATTTTGGTGAATTAAAGGACGGTGCTGCTCTTGTTTTGTTTCAGTCTGAAATCTCTGGAGTTCTGGTTCAGTCATCTCCACACACATGAAGGTGAGGGACTGTGACATCATCACATCATCATCTCTGACATTTTCCAGAGTTTTCCGTTCAACTACGAAGAAACAGACCATAGTTTCCTAATCTTCTAGATATCACAAATGGTCTAAGATCATTAAACAGCATGACTCGGCTAAAATGCTGCGGTCTCGCAGACATTTGACAGCATGACTCGGCTAAAATGGTGGTGTCTAACAGACATTAAACAGCATGAGTGATGCTGTCGGCTAAAAGGCCGTCTTCTTGACAGACGCAGTGAATTCTGGGATATGTTTCTGGTTCAGGGATGACTATGTGTTTTTTCTGCATGTCACGCCACTTTAATGGCTCGGCTGTTATTTTATTTCTGCGTTAAATCATCCTTGTTTGTCTTTCAGATATAATCGCAGCTCATTATAATCCGTGGGGTTTCCTGCCGCTGTCGCAGGGGCCCTTCCGCCAGCTCTTCCAGGAGCTCCTCCTCCTGCTGCAGCCATTGTCGCTCCTCCCCTTTGACCTGGACCTGCTCTTTGAGCCACACCTTCTCCAGAAGGGGGCGGAGCACATGCGTCGCAAGGAGCAGCTGTGTTCAGCGGGACAGAGAGTCGACCAATCGGCTCGCTCCACCTTCCAGCTCATGAGAGGATGGAGCACCACTGTCAGCGAAATGGTCAGAGACTCGAGCGGCGAGACAAAGACGGAGAGGGCGGGGCTTAGACGAGAGGGGACGTGGCCGAGGATGGAGGGAGCGAGGGGGAGGAGGGAGGGAGCAGGAAGTGAGGAGACAGCAGGTGTGCGGAGAGAGACGGGTGTGGGACAGGAAGAGAGAAGGAGCAGAAAAGAGGGGGAGGAGTCAGAGGAGGGGCGTCAGCGGCGGCAGGCGGGCTGGTGGTATCAGCTGATGCAGTCGTCTCAGGTCTACATCGACCAATCCAACGAGAAAACCAAGTTCATCAAGAACGACAAGAAGAAAAAGTCGATGGAGCGACGACGCGGCCAGGCTCCGCCCACCAGAGAAGGAGTTGTGGAGGGGGCGGAGTCACGTCCAGAGGGGGAGGGCTTCAGAAGCAGCAGTGAGGAGTCGAATGGACAGCGAAGGAGACCGTCGTGGATGGGCAGTCCTCCAGAGTCTGTCCTCAGCCCCACAGCGCCACCTGCTGGGCCGGAGCAGAACTGCTCACCCAGCCACAGTCTGCGCTGGAGCAGGCTGTTTGGATCCAGTCGATGGGAGGGGCCAGGGATGAGGGGGCGGGGCCAGAAGACAAGGTGAGCTCAGTCAGACAAAGAAACAGTAATAAACTAGTTGTATAACAAAACTATAAAGGATATAATATAAAGATAAAACCAATGTCTCATACTGGGTCAAAGAGTGAAAATGTTTTCAAAGTGGGGGCGTGTCATTCAATAACGCTATAAACAGCCATGTGTGCAGAAGGGTTGTCAGCAGCAGGGGGCGCTCACCTCAAAAAACCTCAGCTATCCTTTTAAAGTCATAGAGAGAATATTTAAGATTGTTGATAAACTGAATGAACACTGTTGTTGCGTCAGCGCCTCCCTCAGGTCAGTCACGTTACTGCGTGTGTTTTTCCGTCAGACCGCCGTCAGGTTGGCTCGCTCTCGACCGCTCCGTTCTCGACCTCGTCGCTAACACCATCGGCGCAGGAAGTGGGAAGAAGGCGGAGCCTCCGACAGCTGTCGCTCACATTGTGACGTTACCACAACAACCTGAAGCCAAACAACCGTCTCCATGGTAACTGACCTCACACTTACATGACGGTGTTTATTCATAAAATGATTGATCTAAACTGCTGGATATATGTTAATGATCACTGGTCAGTTAATGGACTCTGCGCCCCCTTGTGTTTCCTCAGTGAAGTGCGCGCGCTGTGTCACCACATAGCGACGGAGCGCGATCAGCTGAGCTTCAACAAGGGCGACGTCCTGCGAGTCATCAGCAGGGCCCATCCTGATTGGTTGCTCTGCTCGCTGGGCTCCACCCACGGATTGGTCCCCATCGTATACGTCACCCTGAACCACCCGGAGGACGGCACAGAGAAGAGCGTGGACGCTGCCGCGAAGCTCTTCGGCGACGAAGACGACATGTAGAGGAGACGAAGACGAACGAACACGTGAAGAAGAAAAGCATGACGAGTGAAACATGAGCTCACGTCTGCATGTACACCAAGAAAAATTAAACCCAATATCTCTACTTCTTTTTCTTCTTCTTTGCATCCAGCTAAACGACACATGGTCACTTCCTGTGTCCCATCCCGTGTCACTTCCTGTGCGGCTGTTGTCCCCCGACTCTTTTCAGGTGATGTGTAAATCAGCTGATGATTTCCTGCCATGACTGAAGCTGCGGATGATGGGAACACGACGTTCTAATCTCTGGATGTATGGATGAATATTGAGAACCTGTAGTTCCAGATCCTCATTCTTCAGTGGGAAGGTTTCAGTATTGGTCTGGACAGATGTTTGTTTGGAAGTTTCCCACGATGTAGACGATGGTTTGAAGGCTTTCGGCTTCGTGTAGTTTAGTAAAGAAGAGAGAAAAGGAAGAGAAACGTGTGTTTTCATCATAAATCACTTTTGTTTTCTCTTATGTTTCATGAAGGGGACACGGGGGGGACCCCACAGTCTTCGAGACGCCCCTGCATGGCCTCCTGCAGTTTTTACACTGGTTCAGAGAAATGTAGGCGACGTCTCGTCCTCTGAATGTTTCAGCATGTTCTTCAAACAGACGATAGTCAGTGAACGCATCACAGCGTGTGTGTGTGTGTGTATGAGTGTGATAATCATTATTCTTAGTTCAGAGGTCAGTGAGCGCATCACAGCGTATTTTGTTTATGTTTGTCAGGTTAACACGGACAAATTCACTCCAGACACAAACGTGTGTGTGTGTGTGTGTGTGTGTGTGTGTTGAAGTAGTGTGACCCGCTGACGCTCAGTCCAAACATTAAAACAGGAATGATAAAAAAATATTTAATGTACATTTATTAAATAAATGAAAAGTCGTGTAGTTTTTGAAAAACTCATATTATTTAATTTGGCCTCATTTGAATGTTTTCTCTGTCGCATTAATGTACAGTTTTTATGTTGATGATATTTAACATTCATGTAAATATATATTTAAATGGCGTGTAAACAGTACAACATTATTCACGTGTATTTTCCGTTAGTTTCAGTGAGCAGAAAACGGCCTCCTGTCCTCGAGGGGGTTGATGTTGAATAAACGTCCTGTTCAGAGTCGCATGGTACACAAACAGGAAGTGATCACACAGTGGAAACGAGAGCAGAGGAGGAGACTTGTCAGTTTTTAAAGCCGAAAGACATCTCTTTCTCTCTCTGTGTTTTCACTCTGCCTTGTCCTGCCTGTATATATTTTCATCATTTACACTATTCTCTCTCTCTCTCTCTCCACACTTTATGATGTGTAAGTATGACATGATCAGACTCAGACTGAGGTGTCGTTTGTACTCAACACATCACACTCTTAAGTCATCACCTGTACCTAATAAAGTGACCACTTCTTCAGTCTCCTGTACCTAATAAAGTGACCACTCCACCTGTACCTAATAAAGTGACCACTTCTTTAGCTTCATCGTGTCACATGACTAAATGCTTCTCTCTGATTGGAGGTCTGTTTGATGATTGATTTTCACAGTAAAGCATCGTCGACAAAGAAACACAGTTAAAATGCTTTTATTTTTTGTTCTGCTGCAGCCTTACATGAGTTAGCTTAGCTTAGTTAGCTTCACAGTTTTATCACATTTTATTTTGGAAAACAGTTTTTCCTTTGATGTGTTTCCTCCTGAATCACTGACGCTCTTTGATGTTGTTTATTCTTTGTCTGCACCTTCTTCTCTCGGACACAGCGTTTTTCTGTAAACAAACATAGCTAGGTCAGTTCCTTCACAATAAAAGCACATTCACACGGCGACCTTCACAATAAAAGCACATTCACTGTGTGACCTTCACAAAAAAGCACATTCATACAGTGGCCTTCACAATAAAAGCACATTCACTCTGTGACCTTCACAAAAAAGCACATTCACACAGTGGCCTTCACAATCAAAGCACATTCACACAGTGATGTTCACAATAAAAGCACATTCACACAGTGGCCTTCACAATAAAAGCACATTCACACAGATGACGTTCACAATAAAAGCACATTCACACAGTGACGTTCACAATGAAAGCATATTTACACAGCGACGTTCATAATAAAAGCACATTCACACAATTACCTTCACAATAAAAGCACATTTATACAGTGGCCTTCACAATAAAAGCACATTCACACAGTGACCTTCACAATAAAAGCACGTCATGAACATGAACGTACCGCGCATTTGTTGCGTTGATCCACGCGTGTGGTCAGCTGATCGACCCAGGGTTCGTTGGGGGGGACACACAGGTTCCTGCCGCGTCTGGTCACCAGACTGGACAAACATTTGTTGATGTTTATGTTTATGTTGATGAGTGACAGGGTGAAACATGCTTTGTGTTTAAATATAAATTGAACTCACATGGTGGCGTCGATGGCACAGCCCAGCCCACTGAACTGACGGCGATGGCTCACGATGATGTGAGTGGGAATAGTTTTGTTCTTGACGCTGAGGCAACAGTCAACGGGAACCTGAGCCCACGACACTGACACACACACACACACACGACTGAGGTCAAAGGTCATGAAGTCACTATTAAATACTAACTTTAATAATGCATGGGATAAATGTAAAAAAAAAGATGTTTTTGATATTAGTCTAAAAAAAAGATTACATATAAGATTATTAAGATATATATATACATACAGATATATGTATGTATATGTATATATAACTATTAATATTTAATATTATTATTTTCTGTTTTTTTTAGTTATAATTAACATTAATAGCAACAATAATAATTCCATGACAACACAAGCAACATGAATTAATGAGGATGAGGATGATGCTCACGTGTGCAGCAGCCCATGACGAAGATGATGCAGCAGCAGATGAAGACTTTCATGTTCCCACACACACTCATGGTTCTTCTCTGATGAACTGATGAACTGAGCTCTCGGACTCTGTGCCTCTCTATTTATTGGTTCACTTCTTTCACTTTTAATTTCTATGCCCCCTTTCTCCCCTCCCCCTCCTCTGCTTTCTCCTTCATCTTATATTTCAGGAAGTGGAAGAAAAAAAAACCCCTGTGTGTTTGTATACACAGACACAGACACACAGTCAACAACTGCCTGGAGGTCAAAGGTCACTTATAAACTGTGCAGGTGCAGTAACTCTCTCACACACACATGCTCAATGAATGTTTTCAGGTGTTAGTGTGGACGCAGATTATCTGATGATACTGAGCCAAAAACACTCATTCTGGACTTTTTTGTCTCAGATATCGTTGGAGCGGATGTTCGACCGAGTGAAAACAAAATCAGCAGAGAAGGAAAAACAGGTTTGATCTAATATAACAAAAGACGTGAGTAATAAAATCTCTGTGAGTTTAAGTCTACGATATCTACGTCACATGTCCACGTCTTTATCTCACTGTTAGACAGACTTTTCCAACAGGAAACTGTAGTTTGTAAACCACTCACTCTCCCACACCAAACCTCATAGAGAAAATCTGTGATTTTAGCTCGCGGGGACACAGGAGCTGCTGGTCTACTGCTGCCTCGTGTGGTCACTTTGTGTCACTGAGGTCAATCTGAGCAAAGGATTTCAAACACTGAAGTGACAAAATAAGACATTTGAAGTTAGTGATGGAGGCAACAGTCCTATGTGCTGTGATGTTAAAATCACTGATTTTCTCTATGGGGTTTGGTGTGGAAGAGTGAGTGGTTTACAAACTTCAGTTTCCTGTTGGAAAAGTCTGTTTTACAGTGAAGATAAAGACATGAACATGTTCTTAAGATATCATAGACTTATCATAGAAGTCTTTCGTTAAAGTGGATAACTTGATAAATTAAATATTCCCGTGTGTTCAGTCACACATAGTGAAACTTAGTGGAGCGTTTATTGACAAAGTCTGCATTTCTTGTAAATGTTTGTTTGGATGTTTGCCCGTATTTAGTTTTATGTTCTTGGATTTTCCCCTGGAGGCTTTTACAGGAAAAGTTGAAGGACCTGAAGTGCTTGACACTCCCTCTGGTCCCATCGGTGTCATTTTCTCTCATTCATAAGAAGAAAACTGAAAAGGCAGAACAATTTAGTGATAAACACTCAAATCTGCTGATAAAATATATATATTTACATCTGTATAGTTGTTTGACCTGAGCCACAGTGTGTGTATGTGTGTGAAACCACTCACTCTCCCGCACCAAACCCCATAGAGAAAATCAGTGATTTTAACATCACAGCACACAGGAGTTGTTGATCCACTGCTGCCTCCATCACTGTGTTAAAATGTCTTATTTTATCACTTCAGTGTTTGAAATCCTTTGTTCAGATTGACCTCAGTGACACAAAGTAACCACACGAGGCAGCAGTAGACCAGCAGCTCCTGTGTCCCTGTGAGCTAAAATCACTGATTTTCTCTATGAGGTTTGGTGTGGGAGACTGTGTCATAAACTAATGTATAATACATATACATAAAATATAACGTGTACTATACATATGAGAGCAGACTTTGCTTTTTTAATGAAAACAAATTAAGATAAATAATAGGGACAAATGTGAAGATAAATATGTTTGTGTGAGGAAATTAAACGCAGTTGCATCATATTGTATCCGATATAATATAATATCATATTATATGACTGGGAATATTTCATAATGCCTGACAGGAATTCCTCTGAAAGATAAAGACGATAAATAGTGGCCTCGGGGAAACTTGTGCAGAATTTGGCAGCGACACATTTCCAGTCAGTGAGTTTTCACACTTTCGCTTTCACTGAGTCTCACCTGTATAAATGTACCTGCAGCAGAGCAGGAGAGAACAGAGGAGAAGAGAAGAGCAGCAGAAGAGAAGAGCAGCAGAAGAGAAGAGCAAACAACAAGAAACAAGAACAAGAAAAAAGAAAACATGAAGTCCTCTGGAATCACAGCTCTGCTCCTGCTGACTGTCCTGGTGTGTGCTGACTTCACAGCAGGTGAGACACACACACACACACACGCACACACACGCACACACACGCACACACACGCACACACACGCACACACACACACTAAAGTGAACATATGAACGTTGGTTTCTTCTCCTCAGCTGAGGTCGTGGTCGACTGTTGCCTCAGAACCACAGACAAGTTCTTCCCTCTGATTCTGATTGACAGCTACACACTGCAGGAGGCGGGACAAGGATGTGACATCGGCGCCACTGTGTGAGTTCACTTTAATCTGACTTCTATGGCTTAGTCTGACTGTCAGTGTGTAATCTGTGACCGACTGTCAGTGTGTGATCTGTGACCGACTGTCAGTGTGTAATCTGTGACCGACTGTCAGTGTGTAATCTGTGACCGACTGTCAGTGTGTAATCGTCGTCTTCATCTTTGTCTTCAGCTTCATCACAAAGTTGGAGAAAACCGTCTGCATCGTTCATCCTGAAGAAGAAAAGAAGAAAACAAAGTGGGTGAAATCTCACATCGAGTATCTGGACAAGAAGGAGCAGAGGAAAGAGGAGAAGAAATGAGGAGAAGAAATAAGGAGAAGAAGCTTTACCTCAGCTCTGACTCTCTGCTCTTTGTCGGTGTGGACGCAGTGCATTGTGGGAAAACATGGCTGAAGATCAAAGCCTAACCCGAAAAAACATGTGATAATAATCTGTGAATAATCTTTGGATAATCTGTGGTCCTGGACATGTTTCACTGAGTTTTTGTATAAAATGTTGTTATTGTTATGTAAGTTATTTTAAATAAAGTTTGACATGTTTGAATCACCTCGTTCTTCGTTGTTTCTGCTGCCCCCACAACCCTCTGGTGGAGGATAAAGCAGTAGATAATGGAATGAAGAAGTAGTAGAAGAAGTGACATATACAAATCATGATTTACAGATTAATGTCACACAATAAACGCCAACAAACATTAACTGATCAAAACAGCAGTCTAAAAACACAAGTTTCTGTCTCTGCTGTCAACACACACACATTCTTGTACTTGCTGCATACTGAGGACTGGGTTGCTGACAAAGTGAGGACCAGCATTTCCACTTTATAAATCAACACAATTACAAATATCTACTTCATGAATGACATCGACGAAGAACTACTGGTTGCAGTACTATTTTTTCTTTTTAATTTTTGGTCCAAAATTTTACAAAAACGTCATACTATACTATGTCCAAAATTTGAAAAAAAATAGACGCAAAATTTTTGGTCCAAAATTTGAAAAAGAAATTTGACAAAAAAAATTGACCCAAAATTTGACAAAAACATCAAACTATACTGTCATCCAGAATTTGAAAAAAAAAATTGACCCAAAATTTTTGGTCCAAAATTTGACAAAAACGTCATACGTCATACTATATGTGAATACTAAAACGTCATATGTCGTCCAAAATTTGAAAACAAATTTGAAAAAAAAATTTGGTCCAAAATTTGAAAAAAAAATTTGGTCCAAAATTTGAAAAAAAAATTTGGTCCACAATTTGAAAAAAAAATTTGGTCCAAAATTTGAAAAAAAAATTTGGTCCAAAATTTGAAAAAAAAATTTGGTCCAAAATTTGAAAAAAAATTTGGTCCAAAATTTGAAAAAAAAATTTGGTCCAAAATTTGAAAAAAAAGTTTGGTCCAAAATTTGAAAAAAAAGTTTGGTCCAAAATTTGAAAAAAAAATTTGGTCCAAAATTTGAAAAAAAAGTTTGGTCCAAAATTTGAAAAAAAAATTTGGTCCAAAATTTGAAAAAAAAAAATGTACCCAAAATTTTTGGTCCAAAATTTGACAAAAACGTCATACTATAATATGTCGTGCAAAATTTGAAAAACAAAAATTTGGTCCAAAATTTGACAAAAAAGTCATACTATACTATGTCATCCAAAATTAGATTTTTTTTTTCTTGACAAATTGAGTATAGCATGTTATAGCAACCTAAGGAAGTGATTTCAATGAAAACAAAGTGAGGACCAGCCAAAATGTCCTCACTCCGTAAAAATTACCTCATTTTGTTGGTTAAAAACCCTCACTGGTCCTCAATATGCTGCAAGTACAAGAACACACACACACACACACACACACACACACACACGCACACACACACACACACACACACACACACAATTCAGAAGCCATCCCATAATGTCATTAATATAATTTAACTAAATTGTTAAAAATAAACAATCCAGTGAAAGTTTGTTTTTGTTTTTTAATGAAGATAAAGAAAAATAAAATGTTTTTCTTTAAATTAAGAAGATAAATGAAAATCAATGAGTAACAGTTTTTCTTTTCATCTGTAACTAATTTCAAGAGTTAACAGGTTACAGGTGAACTGGTTACAGGTGAACCCTTAACCCAAAGAAACAAACTTAGTGAGAAGATTTATTAGACTGTTTATATGTCACTTCTGCCATTCATTCATTCATTCATTCATTCATTCATTCATTCATTCTTTTTAATGTAGTAAAAACTGAGTTAATTTTAAAATTTTCATGTGTTCATCAGTTCTTCTGCTTTCATTTTCTGATTTTTGTGATTTTTTTTTCATGTTTCAGCAGAAACAACGAAGAACAAGGAGATTCAAACATGTCAAACTTTATTTAAAATAACTTTACATTTTATACAAAAGCTCAGTGAAACTTGTCCAGGACCACAGATTATCCACAGATTGTTCACAGATTATTCACAGATTATTATCAAATGTTTGTAAGGGTTAGGCTTTGATCTTCAGCCATGTTTTCCCACAATGCACTGCTCCCACGCCGACAAAGAGCAGAGAGTCAGAGCTGAGGTAAAGCTTCTTCTCCTCATTTCTTCTCCTCTTTCCTCTGCTCCTTCTTGTCCAGATACTCGATGTGAGATTTCACCCACTTTGTTTTCTTCTTTTCTTCTTCAGGATGAACGATGCAGACGGTTTTCTCCAACTTTGTGATGAAGCTGGAGACAAAGATGAAGACGACGATTACACACTGACAGTCAGTCACAGATTACACACTGACAGTCAGTCACAGATTACACACTGACAGTCAGTCACAGATTACACACTGACAGTCAGACTAAGCCATAGAAGTCAGATTAAAGTGAACTCACACAGTGGCGCCGATGTCACATCCTTGTCCCGCCTCCTGCAGTGTGTAGCTGTCAATCAGAATCAGAGGGAAGAACTTGTCTGTGGTTCTGAGGCAACAGTCGACCACGACCTCAGCTGAGGAGAAGAAACCAACGTTCATAAGTTCACTTTAGTGTGTGTGTGTGCGTGTGTGTGTGTGTGTGTGTGTGTGTGTGTGTGTGTGTGTGTGTGTGTGTGTGTGTGTGTGTGTGTGTGTGTGTGTGTCTCACCTGCTGTGAAGTCAGCACACACCAGGACAGTCAGCAGGAGCAGAGCTGTGATTCCAGAGGACTTCATGTTTTCTTTTTTCTTGTTCTTGTTTCTTGTTGTTTGCTCTTCTCTTCTCTTCTGCTGCTCTTCTCTTCTCTGCTCTTCTCTTCTCCTCTGTTCTCTCCTGCTCTGCTGCAGGTACATTTATACAGGTGAGACTCAGTGAAAGTGAAAGTGTGAAAACTCACTGACTGGAAATGTGTCGCTGCCAAATTCTGCACAAGTTTCCCCGAGGCCACTATTTATCGTCTTTATCTTTAAGAGGAATTCCTGTCAGGCATTATGAAATATTCCCAGTCATATAATATGATATTATATCGCATACAATATGATGTAACTGCGTTTAATTTCCTCACACAAACATATTTATCTTCACATTTGTCCTTATTATTTATTCTTAATTTGTTTTCATTAAAAAAGCAAAGTCTGCTCTCATATGTATAGTACACGTTATATTTTACACTATGTATTATACATTAGTTTATGAAACAGGGGTAAAAGTCTCCCACATCAAACCTCATAGAGAAAATCAGTGATTTTAGCTTTAGCACAGGAGCTGCTGGTCTACTGCTGCCTCGTGTGGTCACTTTGTGTCACTGAGGTCAATCTGAACAAAGGATTTCAAACACTGAAGTGACAAAATAAGACATTTGAACTTAGTGATGGAGGCAGCAGTGGATCAACAACTCCTGTGTGATGTGGTGTTAAAATCACTGCTTTTCTCTATGGGGTTTGGTGCGGGAGAGTGAGTGGTTTCACACATATACACACACTGTGGCTCAGGTCAAACAACTATACAAATGTAAATATGTATACAACGAAATGTTGCCAGCAAGGCCACAAAGGTGCAAAGTGTAAAAAACAAAAGATTATCAAGTACAAAAAGTAAGTAAATAGTAGTTGTGGTTTATCAGGTGTTTTTTTTATGGAGAACAGAAACTCACGTCCCCGCTGCTGAACAGGAAGTGACCCTCTGTGAACCCACTTCACTTTTAACTGGTAATGAAAAGTTTATGGAGCCAAACTTTCGTTTTCTTTCATCATCTACTAACGGCGTTCACTTACTGGAAGCTTCATGTTCAGGCTTGTTCTTGCCTTAGCAGTAAGTGTGCCTCTGTTGGCCAAGAGGAGAGGATGTGGGCTTGTAACTGTGGGTGGGTTGCCAGTTCAGATTCCAGGTAAAAGGTTTAGCAATCCTGTGCTTCTTCATTACTCCCCTGGTGCAGAAAAGTGCTGCACACTGTGTGTGAAGTGATACTTGAGTAAAAAATGTATCTTAACACAAATTGACTTTGATGGAAGTTGAGGTCAGTTTTACAATATTCCTGGAGTAAAAGTCTTACAGTGTATGACAGTTTACAACAGTGAAAGTATTATAAAGGTGAGTAATAGTGAAGTTCACCGTGGCTTCTTTGCAGTAGACGTGCAACAGTTTGTTCAATGTTAAGAAAATTAACTAATTAACTAAGCAGCTTCCTTTCTGTGTGTTGGGTCAGGGTTTAGGGCAGGGGTCTCAAACTGGCGGCCCCCAAATCAATTGAATGTGGCCCACCAATTAATATCAACTTATGATGAGTTAAGAGCTGAAACAATTAATCGATGACTAAATTAATCGTCAAACTATTTTGATAATCGATGAATCAGTTTGAAGCTTTTTTCCTCTTAAATGTGAATATTTCTTTGTTTCTTTGCTTCACATAACAAAGAAATCATGTTTGTGGACAAAACAAGACGTTCGAGAACATCGTCATTTCCAGGTTTGACAAACACTGATCAACGTTTTTTAACATTTTCTGACATTTTATGGATTAATCGAGAGAATTATCGACAGAGTAATCGGTTACGGAAATATTGATTAGTTTAATTTAGTTTAATTTAGCAATTAGTTATTTCTGTATGTTTTTTTTATTACTATGTCATGTTACTGTGTTACTATGTTTACCATATTATAATACGTTTATATTGTCAACTTTTTTTTCGTTCCACATCAAAACAATCACTTTTAATGTGAAATTATGTGAAATATCATCATAAATATTATTATTTCTGTGACTTTTTCTCAAAAAGTTTACCTTTTTTTTTTTTATTAACTTCACCGGCCCCTTTTTGACCAAACTAGACACTCAGGGGCCCCGAGGTCATTTGAGTTTGAGAGTCCTGGTTTAGGGTTTAGTGCTGACAACTGGGACAAACTACACCTGTGCTTTCACGGACATGAGGACAATTTATGAGCTGGAATTGTAAAAAAAAAAAAAAAAAAAAAAGATGTTTGCAGAAGAAGTTGGTTTTCAAAGTTACGAGAATCCAGTGTCACTCTTGGTGGACTGGACTGGAGTAGAGGAGCGTTTCAGTCCTTCATGATCATGATCATCATGTCACCAACTCTTCTTCTCCTCATTTTATTTGGTAGTAATTAGGATCGTTAGGGGAAATGCAGTGGAACTAGTAGAAGTTGCTTGAAATAAAAACAACAAAGTCAAGTACAGATTCATGAATTTGGTACAGTAACAAAGTGTTTGTACTTTGTTTTACAACAGCGGTATAAAAAGGAAAAGTCTCTCAAAAGTCTTCTAGAGGTGAAACAATGTGTGAAAGTGAAACTTGTGTTATTTATATAGACAGGAAACCAGAAATCAGGTCCTTTGTCACGGCTGTGGTTCTTGTGGTAAACCACTCAAACACCCACAGGCTCATTCATCGCCAGAGACGAAGATATGCTGCCACCTAGTGTCTCAGCTGAGGTATTACAGTTAATAATAATATATTGATATGGCACTTTTCCAAACAAAGTATTTCACGAACGTTTGTGCGCGTGTGTGTTATTCCTCATGTTTCCAGCAGATGTCATCTTTGTGTTTGAGATGAAGATGATGATGCTGAGGAGGGGGCGGAGCTTCATCATCATCGTCATCATCATCCTGCTGCTGTATTCTCCTCCTGTATTTTCTCTGGATCACTGTCTGTTTCCAGGCTCCACTCACTCGCTCACCCCGTTCACTCGTTCACTCGCTCTCTCGGGTGTTGAGGGAACATGGCCCCCGGCAGGAGGAGGCACCGGCGGCCGCTGCTGGAATGAACCACCGTCGCTGACTTATGGATGTTGACGGAGTCTCTGTCCACACATCGGAGCCTTTCTTCGGCACAGTTTAGCTGCAGACGCCGCTCTCAGGTAAGTCAAGGCGGATACCACACACACACACACGGAGACGAAGCGGAGCAGCTAGGCTGTTAGCCGCCTAGCACGGAGCTAGCATACACAGGGACGTCACAGCTAATGTTAGCAGGTTAGCGGCCGCAGGAATGCTATCACACTGGTTCATAATGATAACAACAATAATATTGAATATGATAATAACAACATAATCTTCGCTGTGACGTGTGTTCAATGACGACATCAGTCTGACGTCACTGTTCGGTCTGTGTTGTGGTGTTAGCCGCTGTGTGCTAACATCGCTTGTGTTTTGACCGATAAAGACTGACCGAGGACGGACACAGGTTCACGGAGACACCGCTTACAGTCACGAGCCACATCATGACTCAGCACAAACACGACAATTTCTATTAATACAATCACAGTGATTCATCACATTTATTTATTTATTTATTTATTTGCGTTTCGTCTCTCTCTCTCCCCCTATCTGTGTAGTTGTCTCTCTCTCTCTCTCTGAGGTTGTTTCGTCTCCTTCTGTTGTTTACTACGTTGATCACGTGACTGAAGTGCGCTCACCTGTGTAGGTGCTGCTGGGATTGTTGTTTGTTTCCTTCTGTATAAACAGTGTGATTTTTACCCTGGAGGTTCACTCATTCATGAGCAGCTCACTCACACTGTGTGTGTGTGTGTGTGTGTGTGTGTGTGTGTGTGTGTGTGTGTGTGTGAATGATGGAGGGTGAATTAAAGCTCTGCTCACATTTTAACAACCGTTAGAAAAATAACTGATGTCACAATTGAGTTACGTTTGATTTGATTACAACAACATGCAGTATCTCTGGGCACGTTGCACGGTAAGGTCATGACCTTACAGTTAGTGTTAATATATTGGTGATGACAGTTATTAAATTAACACGAGTTTTCCAGTGAACGTGCATCAGGTCAAAGGTCAATGCTGAGGAGGCGGGGCTCAGATTCTGTTTATGTCCTCAGACCAGACCTTTGACATGTGACCATGTCACTGGTGGATCTATATATCAGGTCCGACTGTGGTTATAGTCAGAAGAAGACTTGTTCATAATCATTAGTTGCACCTCTACTGCTGGTCTACTATGGTAGAACAATTGGTGTTTGGTTAACTATTTAATAAATTCAGTGTTAAGCTGTAACATAGGTATGTGATGGCACCAAGAATTGGTGTGTGTGTGTGTGTGTTGTAAATGCTCTGTATTTTCCTTTTCTAGTCTTGATGACACTGAAAGATGCTTTACACTAAACTTTTGCCAGTCACCAATTCACTTACTCTTCCATACAGAGCATACAGGTAGAGGTCAGGGGTTTATGTCTATGTCTTTTTTTTAGGGCAGACCATGGCCAAGAGGAAAGGAACTGGGCTTGTAATCGGAAGGTCCAGGTTCAATCCTGGTATGGACATAGGGCTGGGTGCACCCAAATCCCCCCAGTGCTGTGTGCGAATGTCAAACAAAACTATAATTAATTAGTTGAATAACTGTAGCAAAAGTATCAAAGCAGATTGTGCACATATTGATTAATGGTTCATATGAGTAGATTAATCCTGTCATGTTTGTTAAGTGTGAGAGTGATGTCATCATGGTGTAACATTAATGTGGACGACTGAATCAGATACATTTTTAATGGAGTTCTCTTCTGAAGATGAGATGTACAGTCTCTGTCCCCCCCCTTGTCCTGGTCCAAATGGTACATTCCTCTCAGTGTGATGAACACACACACACACACACACACACACACACACACACCCTCTTCTAAAGCTTTGTACACTCCACCCGGTGTCAGGGGGAATCGGCTGTGCCAGTCCCAGCAGGACACACACACACACACACACACACGCAGAGCATCCTTAGTGTGGACACTCACAGAGGTAATGCTTTCTCTCGCCCTTTATCTTAATTATTTATTTTATCATCACAAATAAAGGCCTAATCCTTAAATTAAACCCAATCTATAACTAACCTATAAACTGAGTCTTAACCACAGACTAATGTCCACATTCTAAAGACACATAAAGAAGCCCTATCTCTCTGTGTGTTTAAGAATAAGAATATTGAATATTGGTTGAATATTTTGGTTACATAAGAATATTTGATTAGTCGTCAAATAATCTCGTTCAATGTTTCTGGTTGAGTTGAATATAATTAATATTTTATTGCTGTGATGTAATTACATATGTTAACATGTGGGGGTTAGTGTGAGTGACCATAGTATCGTTGTTAACCTCGTCATCATTAGAGAAAACATTATTACACTAACTTACTATTGATGCTGCACCATTTATCACATACTTATTTCATACTTTAGCGCTGGGCCCAGTTCAGTTGCGGTTCTTCGTACTTCGTACACATCATAACGCGTGGCGCCCTCTGCTGACCGACCAACGGGTACTGGTGAGCTATGTTGCGTTTGCGCTGTAATGGTGGATCTCACGAGTCAGAGCTTCCTGTGACATGTGGCGCCCTCTGCAGACTCAGCAGGTGCAGCGAACATAAATCCCGACGCCTCTGTTGTTTTTCCTCTTCAGCCTTCTGCTGAGTCATGTGACATGTGTTTGACTCGGTGTGCGGTCGTCGTCTTGCTGTGGAGATACACACACACACACACACACACACACACACACACACACACACACACACACACACACACACACACACACACACACACAGAATTAGGTAAAAAATTAAAAAAAACAAAAGGTCAGCTCATCAGACCAAAACAAACATGATGGTGATCACATGTGTGAGAAAACATGCATGTATCATGATGAGGACTCTCCTGTCGCTCCCTGCTGGAGGCTTTGAACTACTCTCGAGCCTGTCATGCTGAGTCAAATGGAACATGAATATTTGCATGGCACTGTCCCGTTCACGTCGTTCACGCTGCGACATTATTTTTGTCGTAGAGCTCCTGGTCTGGTGTGAACATTTGTCTTTTATAGGGGACCAACTGAGTCTGGATGGACACGGACGCCATCTTGAAATGTCAAAGCTTATCTAATTTCGGAAGGCGGCATTGGGTCAGTCACTTCTGTTAAAGCAGAAATGTTGAGGTTTTCTTACAGTTGTATGAAAACTGTGTCACCACAACACATGACCTCCAGGTTAAAGTCTCACATTTCTCTTCCTGTGTCACAGTCAGGAAGCAGAAGCTCAGATGTATGTGTGTGTGACCATGTTTCCACTTCAGACAAACACCAGTGTGTCTGCTGTATGTGAATCTGCTGAGCTCTGTGGAAATCCAACTCCTCCCCCTCCTCCTCCTATGCTGTGTGTGTAGATGTATTTCCATTCATCCACTTTCTACTGCTTTATCCTCCACATGAGGGTCGCGGGGGTGCCGTGCCATTCTCAGCTGACATAGGACAATGATTCTGAATCCAGAAACACAGATGAATCATTCATGAAAATACTCCTTATTTTTCCAGAAAGTCAGTGGTCACTGGCTGGTGAAAAGTTACTGGTTCTTATGATGCACTTGTTAAAACAGGAAGTAGCTTTTCTCTGGTGTGTGTCATTTCCTGCTTGGACTTGAACATGTGCTGACTCGGCTTCATTCAGAGGCAGATTTAACTCTGAACATGAATATTAATGAGGAATCATAGTTGTGTATGTGTGTGTGTGTGTGTGTGAGAGAGACTCGCTCACAGTCTGATCACACAGTTGTCATGTGACCAGAATCGTTTAATCTCACTTTCTTCATCAGTGTGTGGTTCTTTATCGACGAGGTATTAATCAGACCTGACACCTGGGTCCACCTCAGTGTTTTGATGATGATGACGATGATGATGATGAAGTACTGATTCCTTTGCCCTGCCCACAGGGCCACCTTCGCCCTGACAAAGCCCGCTGAAGATGAACATGGTGAAGAGGATCATGGGGCGGCCGCGGCAGGAGGAGTGCAGTCCTCAGGACAACGCTCTGGGCCTGATGCACCTGCGCCGCCTCTTCTCCGAGCTGTGTCACCCGCCTCGTCACATGACCCAGAAGGAGCAAGAGGAGAAGCTCTACATGATGCTGCCCGTCTTTAACAGGGTATGAGGTCATAACAGCGGGGGGGCGGGGTTATACGTCAGATATGTTTACATGTGATCTTCTGAGCTCAGAAGACACAATGGAGACATAATATTGACGAACTGTGTTACAGGTGTTTGGAAATGCTCCGCCCAGCACCATGATGGAGAAGTTCTCTGACCTGCTGCAGTTCACCACGCAGGTGTCTCGTCTCATGGTGACCGAAATCAGACGTCGAGCGTCCAACAAATCCACAGGTGAGTTTGGGCGAAGAGGCAACCCTGACTGACCATAAGACATGGAGTGTCAGGTGTTTCAGTACGGTGGAGTTGGGATGACAGACTCCTTCCCTAAATAAAGCATATCTGGAAAATCTGGAGCTAAAATGGCTGATCAGATAGTTTCAAAAACAACTTTATTTATTCTTCTTCATGTCATACATGTAACGTGTTCGGTCATGTGATACAGAGGCAGCAAGTCGAGCCATCGTCCAGTTCCTGGAGGTGAACCAGAGTGAGGAGGCCAGTCGTGGCTGGATGCTGCTGACCACCATCAACCTGTTAGCATCATCTGGGCAGGTGAGAACTGATGATGTCACTTCCTGTGTGAGTCACTGCAGACTGTCCACACTCTGTGACTGTGGGTCTTTACCAGATGGACTTTAATGTCATTTGTTCATGTTTCAGAAAACCGTGGACTGCATGACGACCATGTCCGTCCCCTCCACTCTGGTCAAATGTCTCTACCTGTTCTTTGACCTGCCTCACATGACCGAGGCCCCGCTGGGCTCCACCCAACAGCCGCCGCCACCCCCACCGCCGCCGCCGTCCACTCAGGAGAAGATGCCAGTCCAGAGCCACAGTCAGCCAGAGCTACCGCTGGCTGACCGCAGGGCGCTGCTGCAGAAAGTCTTTGTCCAGGTAAAAGGACCGCGACATGTAGTTACTTAAGCTGCTGCAGAAAGTCTTCATGTCCATAGAAAAACGGCACACACGTGACCCTCCTCTGTGTCTCTGACCTCCTGCAGATCCTTGTGAAACTCTGCACCTTCGTGTCTCCGGCTGAGGAACTGGCTCAGAAGGACGACCTTCAGCTGCTCTTTAGCGCCATCACCTCCTGGTGCCCCCCCCACAACCTGCCGTGGAGGAGGAGCTCCGGCGAGGTGCTGACCACCATCTCCCGCCACGGCCTCAGTGTCAACGTGGTCAAATACATACACGGTGTGTGTGTGTGTGTGTGTATGCTGATGATTCTCTGTTATGAATGAATGAGAGTTTGAGAGAATTCCTCACTGTCTCTGCCTCTTTATCCACCTGTTCTCTCTCCAGAGAAGGAATGTCTGTCCACGTGTGTTCAGAACATGCAGCAGTCCGACGACCTCTCGCCTCTGGAGATCGTAGAGATGTTCGCCGGCCTCTCGTGTTTCCTGAAAGACTCCAGCGACGTGTCTCAGACGCTGCTGGACGACTTCAGGATGTGCCAGGGCTACGCCTTCCTCTGCGACCTCATGATCAGGTGAGAGTCAGGTCATCGTTGCCACTGCTCACCTGAGTGGAGATCTGTGGGTCACATGACCTTCAAACACACCCCCCCCCTCCCCCTTCACTCACTCTCTCTCCCCCTCTGTGTGTCAGACTGGAACAGGCCAAGGAGGATGAATCAAAAGATGCACTGAAGGACCTGGTCAACCTGATCACCTGTCTGACCACGTATGGAGTGACGGAGCTGAAGCCTGCAGGGCTCACCACCGGCGCCCCCTTCCTGTTGCCTGGATTCATTCTGCCACAGCCTTCAGGGAAAGGTGAGCTGCTGCATAGTAGTCAACAGTAGTTAGCTTAAGTAATAACAGCAGTAAACAGTAGTGAACAGTAATGACAGTTTTCCTGTAAAAGAGAAGAATATGATGTTTTCTATTCTTCAGTTGGACATATGTTATTATCATTATTTGATCATTGTTGATATTGTCGTTATTGCTATGACTCTGAAAGTCTCGCCCTCTCATCACAAACATTCTTCTTTTTCACCCGGTTCCTCTTCAGGACACACGGTGCGGAACATCCAGGCCTTCGCTGTCCTCCAGAACGCCTTCCTACGTGCTAAAAGTACCCGGTTAGTGTGCATGCTGCTGGACGCCATCGGGAACATCTACGCATCAGACCCGGCCAACTACTTCGTCCTGGAGTCGCAGCACACGCTGTCGCAGTTTGCCGAGCGCGTGGTCAAAATGGCCGACTCTCAGGTCAAGTACTTTGAGCTGCTGGAGTTCGTGGTCTTCAGCCTCAACTACGTCCCGTGTAAGGAGCTGTTCAGCGTGAGCGTGCTGCTCAAAGCCAGCACGTCGCACGCCTGCAGCGTCACGGCCGTGCGCACGCTGCTGAAGCTGGCGAGACATGACCCGGTGTTCAGCGATGTCCTCAGAGAGGTCGGCCTGCTGGAGGTGCTGGTCAACCTGCTGCACAAGTACGCCGCCCTGCTCAAAGACCCGACCACGCAGCAGCCGCCGACGCCACACAGCAACGACCAAGGTGAGCAGCCCTAATGATCACCTGTCTATTCATACGAATACAGTCATTTATATTTATACTTCCTTTGTTTTCTCTCTTTAATGTAAATACATTTTCTGTCTTGAATGCGGACATGATGGTGTCTCACTCTGATTCCTCCCCCTCTGTCTGCAGCTGAGTGTAAGAACAACTCAGTGGCTGAGGAGCAGAAACAGTTAGCTTGGTTAGTGATGGACACTCTGACTGTGCTGCTGCAGGGCAGCAACACCACCAGCACCAATGCAGGTATGTACTCTCTACACGTATGTATATGCAGCTATACAGTATGATAAAGGGGTCAAAGGGCATGGATCTAAGGCTAAACCTCGTTCTCCTCTCCTTCTCCTCAGCTCTGTTCCGAGAGTTTGGCGGCGCTCGCTGCGTCCACAACATCGTGAAGTATCGTCAGTGTCGTGAACATTCCCTCCGCATCATCCAGCAGCTCATCCTGTCTCCCACCGGAGACGACGACATGGGAACACTGCTGGGACTGATGCACTCGGCCCCGCCCACTGAGCTACAGCTCAAGACCGACATCCTGAGGGTGAGTGGTTAGCACACACGCACGTAAATCATTTAAAAATATTAACATTTAAAAGGTACAACAACATGTCGCCTGGACACACATTTAATCCACTTCTTTTCATTCTTCTTCAGGCGCTGTTGTCGGTGCTTCGCGAAAGTCACCGCACACGTACCGTGTTTCGTAAGGTGGGTGGTTTCGTGTACGTCACGTCCCTGCTGGTCGCCATGGAGCGCTCGCTGTGCCAGCCGCCACGTCACGGCTGGGAGCGCATCAACCAGAACCTGGTGTTCGAGCTCGTGCTCACCGTCTTCTGCACGCTCACCGCCGCCATGCGTTACGAACCTGCCAACTCGCACTTTTTCCGCACAGAGATCCAGTTTGAGAAGCTGGCTGACGCCGTGAGGTGAGGTCATGCGACTGTGTTTTCCCGCTGGATTCTGTGGTGTGTTTAGGTTTTTTGCGACGTCGGTAACTCTCTGGTTCCCGTCGTCTCCAGGCTGCTCGGCTGTTTCTCCGACATGAAGAAGATCTCGTCCACCGCCGTGTTTCCCTCCAACGCTCAGCCTTTCCAGAGGCTGCTGGAGGACGACGCTGCCCCCGGAGGCTGTGCAGGAGACAACGTCTGTCCCACGCTCAAACACTGCAGCAAGCTCTTCATCTACCTGTACAAGATGTCCACAGACTCCTTCGACAGGTCAGTCACAGTTAATCACAGGTGAGAAGGACGTTCTCATTGTGACACATCAACTTTTTCAGTCATGTGGCGGACCTTTTATTGTCTAAGTGGTGTTGTCATGACGACAGCAGCTGCTGCCATGTTTCCTGTTTCAGAGGTCAGACGTTGGTTAAAGGGGTGTTGTCCTCTGTACGCCGTGTGTTAGAGTGGTTACCATAGTAACGCCCGTCATGTCTGACATGGTTTTAAAAGATGCTAAAGTGATGTCACTCTGAGAACGTTCTTTTCTGAGGGTTCACCCTCGTCTGAGTGAATTGACGTCAGGATCAGTTTCAGCCTGTTGTTCATGTTCTCCTGCTCTTTCCTCTGATCCTGTTTCTCTCTTTATTAACGTCTTCTTTTCTTTCTTTAACCTTTGACACTCTCTGCCTGCCCCACCTGCACACCTGTGTGCGTGTGTGTGTGTGTGTGTGTTTGTGTGTGTGTGACCACGCAGTCGTGCGGAGCAGCTTCCTCCCTGTCTGACTCATGAGACCTCGCTGCCCTCACCCTGGGGCACACCTGCCCTCGCCAGGAAGAGGTAGCTACAGCGTCTCTTTGTCCTCTTCCTCTTCCTCGTCCTCCTGCTCCTCCTTCTTCTCCTTTTCCCTTCTACTTCTCTTTCCTGTCTCGTGACTCCGCCCCCTCCTAACCCCTATGTCATCTCATTTAAAGAGGAAGTGAATTCTCATCTCAAAACTCATCTCTCATCTGCTGGTAGATGGTGTCACACAGATGTGATGTCATGATTCAGCAGATTGATCCCGAAACAAATGCTTGTTGCTGCTGCCACCTTGTGGCCATGTGTTTCTTTCATTGCACATGTGACTGAACATGTGACTGATTCTGACAGACACGGTTACTACGGGACGTCCGGCCCATCCGCCCCAGCCAAAGCCCTCACTGACCTCAAACTCCAACTCACTAGCCCCACCCACCATGTGTCCTCCTCGTCTTGGTCGGACATGGTGGTCATCCACCCGGGGGCGGTGCTGGCCATGCTGGACCTGCTGCCGTCCATCTGCTCCGACAGCCAACCAGAGGTGAGGCGAGCGACTCTGAGGTCACGCTGTTGTTTTTGTACCTGTCTTTGAATATGCGATGATGTTTAAGCCACACCCTCTCGCTCTGTGTCTCCCAGCATGCTCTGGACCTGCAGCTGGCCGTGGCGAACATCCTGCAGCTCCTGGTGAACAGTGAGAGGAACCAGCAGGTTCTGTGCGAGTCCAGTCTGCACCAGCGTGTGCTGCAGCGCTGCAGTCACGCTCTGAGTGATGAAGATCACCCGCTGCACCCGCCGCTGCAGAGGATGTTTGAGAGGCTGGCCTCACAGGCACTGCAGCCCATGGCCCTCAGGTACGCCACCTGCTGGCACTGTGCATCTATGAGTGCATTCAGACTGTATGCAGACACCTTTTGCAAGTCACTGATGTGAATTTTCTACAGTCATGATTATTATGATAATGTAAATTCATTGTTATTGTGAGTGACTGTAATATGGTGTAATGTCCCTTTAACAGTGTCTTTGTCTCCTGTTTGTCTTTGTCCTCAGAGAATTCTTACGTCTGGGAAATCCTCTCAACTGTGGAGCCTGGGACAAGAAGCTGCTCAAACAGTATCGAGTCCACAAACCCAGTTCACTGAGCTACGACGCAGACATGAGAGGTAATTCACATGACCAACACACTGAGTCACAAGACCTACACACTGAGTCACATGGTAACCATGTTCCTCTGTGTGTGTGTGGTACAGGCAGTATGACCATGTCCATGGAAGGCTTTGGCCCTGACAGCGTCTTCACGACTCCGGCGGAGGATAACGGTCAGTACCGAATCAGCCGCAGTCTGGTGCGGTCAGCAGAGGGCAGCACTGTTCCCCTCACCCGAGTCAAGTGTCTGGTCTCCATGACGACGCCGCATGACATCCGCCTGCACGGGTCTGCTGTCACTCCAGCGTTTGTGGAGTTTGACACGTCGCTGGAGGGTTTCGGGTCAGTGAAAAAACTTCAGTGTGTTTTTATTGTCACACACTTCCTGTCACCATTATCTTGTATCATAATGACTGGGATTCAGAGAAACATATTTTCACCACTGTGTCTGTGTGTGTTTCCTGTGCAGGTGTCTCTTTCTGCCCAGTGTAGCTCCTCCTCACAACTCTCCCTCTAGCGCCACCACCAGCTCAGCTGTAACTGACGGAACAGTGCTAAGCGGGATGGGCTCAGGTAAACAAAGCTCCGCCTCCATCATGTCTGCCTGTCAATCAGTGTAGCAATAACATGTGAGACCCATCAAAACACACACACAGACACATATACATGGAGAGACGAGCCCCGCCTCCTCTCACCTCCCCTCTGCCTCCTCCTGCAGGCGAGCGCTTGTTTCCTCCACCCTCGGGACTCAGCTACTCCACCTGGTTTTGTGTGGAGCGTTTCAGTTCTCCGCCTCACTCTCACCCCGTTCGTCTGCTGACCGTTGTCCGTCGGGCGATGTCTTCAGAGCAGCACTACGTCTGTCTTGCCGTGGTTCTGTCCACCAAAGACCGAACGCTGACAGTGTCCACCAAGGAGGAGCTGCTGCAGTCCTACTGTGAGTCCAAACAACGATAAATAAACAAAAACGGAGGCGATGCGACTCCGCCCCCTCAGTCACCTGACCTGATGTTTTGTCTTCCAGCTGACGAGTCGAGCGAGGAGTCGACCTTCTACGAGCTGCTGCCGTGCTGCGCTCGCTTCCGCTGTGGCGAGCTGATCGCTGAGGGTCAGTGGCACCACCTGGTGTTGGTGATGAGTAAAGGCATGCTGAAGAACAGCATGGCCACGCTGTACATCGACGGACAGCTCGTCAACACGGTCAAGGTAAACTTGCAGACGGAAGATATCATCACGAGACATGAATCGGAAACGTTCTCCTCAGTTCATGTTTTCCTCTCTGACTCCGCCCTTGGCTCCTCCCCCTCCCCTCCTCCAGCTTCACTACATTCACAGTGCTCCGGGCGGCTCCGGCTCCACAAACCCTCCTGTGGTCAGCACGGTTTACGGTTACGTGGGGACGCCACCGGCTCAGCGCCAGCTCACCAGCTTGGTGTGGCGTCTGGGGCCGAGTCACTTCCTGGAGGAGGTTCTGCCCGCCACCAGTGTCACCGCCATCTATGAACTGGGCCCCAACTATGTGGGCAGTTTCCAGGCCGTGTACCTGCCATGTGAGTGATCCCATGACCTCATAACCTCTGACAGTGATGTCTCCTCGTCTTCTGGTCGTCACCTGTGTCTCCATCTCTCTGTTGACTGTCATAGGCAAAGACTCAAAGGTGGACGTGTCCCCTGCGTCTCCAGTGGTGTTGGTTCCAGAGGAGAAGGTGTCCTTCAGTCTGTACGCCGTCTCTGTGTCCACGCTCACCGTCGCCAAGATCAGGAAAGTCTACAACAAACTGGACAGCAAAGCCATCGCCAAACAGGTGAGTCACAAACAAACAAACACTCTGCCTCTCCCTCTCTCTCTCGCTCTCTGACTCTCTGTCTGTCTCTGTCTTTCTGTCCCTCGCTCGTCCTCAGCTGGCCGTGTCCTCTCATGAAAACGCGACTCCAGTGAAGCTGATTCATAACGCTGCTGGTCATCTCAACGGTCCCGCCCGCACCATTGGAGCAGCTGTGATTGGTTACTTGGGTAAGTGGTGACACCAACAGACCATAATACAGTGACATCACTTTCTGTTTTACGACCCAACGATGATTTGATTTTAAATCCTCTTCCCGTCCAGGCGTCCGCGTCTTCGTCCCCAAACCTGTCGCCACCAACCTGCAGTACGTGGGTGGGGCGGCGGCCATTTTGGGTCTGGTTGCCATGGCGTCGGATGTGGAGGGTCTGTACGCAGCCGTTAAAGCTTTGGTGTGTGTGGTGAAAAGTAACCCGCTGGCGAGTAAGGAGATGGAACGCATCAAAGGTTACCAGGTCAGCCATGTCTACATCTGTCACATGGTCAGTTTGTTTTTTTATTAACACTTCCTGTTCAGCGGTGACACATTTCCTGTTGTGGTGTGTCCAGCTGCTCGCCATGCTGCTGAAGAAGAAACGCTCGCTGCTCAACAGTCACATCCTTCACCTGACCTTCTCTCTGGTGGGAACGGTCGACAGCGGCCACGAAACGTCCATCATCCCCAACTGCACCGCCTTCCAAGACCTGCTGTGTGACCTGGAGGTGAGGGGTCAAAGGTTGAACTGAGGGGTCAGGTTAGATGAGGTCAGAGGATTCCATCATCCCCAACTGCATGATCACACACGCACACACTGGGCTAAAGGGTTTAGGGGGGGAATTAAGACTGTGGCCACCTGCACTTGGTGAGAATGTGACCTTTAACCTGTCGGTGTGTCAGCTGACCCTGAGTCTCCTCCCCCTCAGGTTTGGCTTCACGCCCCCTACGAGCTCCACCTCTCTCTGTTCGAGCACTTCATCGAGCTGCTGACTGAGTCCAGGCAAGTGTTGATGATGATTATGATGTGCTGTGTTTTCATCATGGCACAGTTCAGTTTGGTTCACTTTGGTTCAGCCCAATCAGCTGAATGTCCTGGGTGGAGCCGGTCTAGCACAATAACATTCGCAACTGTACTGAACCAAACTGAACCGTTCTATTCAGTGTTTACATTGTAATGTCACAGATGCAGCTCTGATCTAACTGTACGCTGTATCACTTCTTGTCTGAACAGTGAGGCGGCGAAAAACGCCAAACTGCTGCGAGAGTTTCAGCTGATTCCTCGTCTGCTGCTGACGCTCAGAGACATGACGCTGTCGCAGCCCACGGTGGCGGCCATCAGCAACGTCCTGAGTCTGCTGCTGCAGGGGTTTACACACACGCACGACCTGCTGAGGTACACACACACACACACGTTAGTTAGTTAGTTAGTTAATTAGTTAGTTAGTTAGTTAGTGGTGGTGGTCACTGACCTGTCTCGTCTTCACAGGTTCGGTCAGTTCATTTCCTCCACTCTGCCCACGTTTGCCGTGTGTGAGAAGTTTGTCGTCATGGAAATAAGCAACGAGGAGAAAATCGATGCAGGTAATGATCAGTGATAATCAATAATAAAGGTGGTAATATATCATGTTTATTGTTGACACGTTTGTTTGTGTGTGTTTTTGTGTCCAGGGAACGACGAGGACTTCGGAGGGTTGTTGTCTGCAAACCTGATCCTGCTGAGAAACCGACTGTTGGAGAACCTGCTGCATCTGCTCTTCACCTCCAAAGAGAAGAGCAGCGTCAACGCTCAGTACGTCACGTGACCTATGTCCAATGTCATAACCTAATGACAAAAGTTATAAACCTGTGACTTTAATCCACGTATCAACGTAACACTCCGTAACTCTCTGTCTCCCCCTGCAGGGCGTGTGAGGAGCTGGTGCGGACGCTGGGCTTTGATTGGCTGCTGATGTTCATGGAGGAACACGTTCACTCCAGCACGGTGACGGTGGCGCTGTGGATCCTGGTGGTTCTGCTCTCTAACCAGTCCATCCTCAACCGCTTCAAAGAGGGCGTGTGCGGCGGCGGCTGGCTCGACCACACCGACTCCGTGCTGACCAACAAGATCGGCACCGTGATGGGTGAGTGCAGGTTCCCAGGGGTGGAGCATCACCGCACTTTATATTGATCTGCTAATATTGTAACTCCGCCCACTCCAGGTTTCAACGTGGGCCGCAGCGCCGGTGGGCGCTCCACGCTGAGAGAGATCAACCGGGACGCGTGTCATTTCCCAGGATTCCCTGTGCTGCAGACGCTGCTGACCAAGCACACCAATGTACCAGAGCTGTACTTCCTGCTGATGGCGCTGTTTCTGCAGCAGCCAGTCACAGAGCTGCCAGACAGTCTGCAGGTACATGTTAGTATTCTGACCTTTTTTTCTTCTTCTTCTTCACTGACCACAAATATGTCTGCTCCTCACCAAACAACAGGGACGTTCATGATTATGATCAAGTGTGTGTGTGTGTGTGCTCTCTCTTAGTTTGACCTCGACTCCATCTGGACCTTCATCTTCGGCGTCACGGCCTCCAGTGGAGCCGTGCTCAGCTCTATCCACAGCGTCTGCACTGAGGCCGCTTTTCTGCTGCTCGCTATGCTACGTAGCATGTTCAACCTGGTGAGAACCATATACACACTCTGAACACATGTTTGTCATGTCATACTTCTGATGTTTCTCCTGGTATTCCTCTTGGTATTTCTCTTGGTGTTTCTCCTCATACTTCTGATGTTTCTTCTGGTGTTTCCTCCTCATACTTTTGATGATTCTCTTCGTGTTTCTCCTGGTGTTTGTTCTCATACTTCTCATGTTTCTGCTCATACTTCTGATGTTTCTTCTTGTTTTTCTATTGGTGTTTCTCCTCATACCTCTGATGTTTCTTATCATGTTTCTTCTGGTGTTTCTCTCTCAGCCGTGGCAGTCGGAGGAGGAGGGTTCGTGGCTCAGAGATTATCCCGTCACGCTCATGCAGTTCTTCAGGTACCTCTACCACAACGTGGCTGATCTGGCACCCATGTGGCACAGCCCAGACTTCCTGTGTGCCCTGGCGGCCTCCGTCTTCCCCTTCAACATCAGGCCGTACTCTGAGATGGTACGTTTGTGTGACCATTGTGTGAGGAGTCCTTGTGACTTTAGGTTGTCAATCTGTCTTGAGATATCTGTGAACACTATATTTGCAAAATGACAAAGTCATATTTTCAACTTTGGCCACTTAGGTCAGTGATCTGGACGATGAAGCCGGTTCTCCCATCGAGGAGTTCAAAGCGTTCTCTGGAGACTCGGGTATGAACCGCAGTCAGTCCGAGTACTGCAACGTCGGCTCCAAGACGTCGCTCACCAACCACCCTGCCAAAAAATATGTCTTTGAGTTCATGAGGGTTCTGATCATGGACAACCTGTGTACGACGCCGGCCAGCAAGCAGACGCCTGTCATCGACCTGCTGCTGGAGGTGAGGAGGAGGTGCAGCGTTCAGGGTCATCGTGGACGTGGAAGAATCTGTGATGACTAACGACATCTGTGATCTAATGTTTGTTTTGTCTTGTGCGTTTCCAGGCGTCTCCAGAGCGCTCCACCAGGACGCAGCAGAAGGAGTTTCAGTCCAGTGTCCTGGACGGTGTCATGGAACATCTGCTGGCTGCAGACGTCCTGTTAGGTGAGGTCATCGCCACCAAGATGGTCCTCACCCGATTTGAATACCAATGGATTTGAGACTGACAAATTAGCTGTTAACTGTCCAAGTCTGACTAATTCAAAAAACTTTATTTGTCCCCAGGGGGTGACAGTGATGTCCTCTCTTTCCCTGTTTTGTTCTCTGGTTCTGTGGGACATATTTTTTACAAGCTGTCTCTCCGTCTCCCCCTGCAGGTGAAGATGCGTCTCTGCCGCTCAGCAGCAGTGGCAGTTATAACATCCTCGTCAACAACGTCTTCTACTTCAGTCAGCGAGTGGTGGACAAACTGTGGCAGGGAATGTTCAACAAGGACTCCAAGATGGTGGTGGACTTCATCGTCCAGCTCATAGGACAGGTAACGACAGAGGTTCTATAGAACCAGGTCCAACAGAGACCAGTTGTTTATTGATTTAATACTTGAGTGATTTTGTTTCCTTTTTATTTCTTATTTTCTTGTTTTGTTGTTTTTGTAAGTTTTAAGAAGCACAATAAAACATACTTTTACATGAAAGATTACTTTTCTCTTTCTGTTACTACAGTCTAAGCGTCGGGCCCAGGGTCTGTCCCTCGACACCATCTATCACTGTCTCAATCGGACCGTGCTGTATCAGCTCAGTCGACCACATAAGACCGTAGCTCAGCAGGTGGCGCTGTTGGACGCCCTGCGTGTTCTGACTGTCAACCGTAACCTGGTTCTGGGTCCAGGGAACCATGACCAGGATTTTGTGGCATGTTTGGCTCACTGCTTCATCTGCCTGCACAACGGGAGGTAAGATGGAGGCGATGGCACAATCACAAGGTCGACCTGCTGTAGCCCCACCCCCTCTCAATTGTATGTGCGCGTGTGTGCAGCAGCGCGGACGGCTTCGGTCTGGAGGCCGAGGCCAGGATGACCACCTGGCACGTCATGATGGCCACGGAGAACGAGGCTGACGCCGCGCACAACCAAGACGTTAGCGAGGGTGAGACGCCGTTACATTATGTGCTGTTGATGTGAGAGAGTGACACATGTGTGACACGTGTGTGTATGCGTGATCTGTGCAGGACGACAGCTGCTGCTGAAGGCCGTCAACCGCGTGTGGACGGAGCTGATGCACAGCAAACGACAGATGCTGGAGGACATTTTCAAAGTGTCGCTGCCGTGCAACGACAGAGGACACGTGGACATTGCCACCGCACGCCACGCCCTCGAAGAGCCCGCCCTCAAGAGCTGGCAGAACCACCTGGGTGAGAGGGAGAGAGTGGTTGTCGTACCTGTCACTCACTCACTGTCTACTTACCTTCATTAGTCATTCAGACATAATGTCATCACTGAATGTGACTCTCCTGCTCCCCCTTCAGTACATGAGAAGAAGTGCATCAGTCGTGGTGAAACCGTGGCTCCAGCGTCTCAGTCCAAACTGTCACGAGTCAGCAGCGGCTTCGCTTTGTCTAAGTTAACGGGTGTTCGTCGCAACAAGAAGGAGAACAGTCTGAACAAGAACAGTGTTTCTGCACAGGTGCTGCACACACACACCCACACCCACACACACATGCATAACAGTCTTGTATAATGTACTTTAAAGTGATACTTGAGTAAAAGTACATGTATGTTTCCAGAAAATAACTTTTTTTCTGTGTGTCCACGTTTTTCGCCCTCAGGAAACGTTTCAGTGGATGTTCACTCACATCGCTGTGGTTCGAGACCTGGTGGCTCTGCAGTACAAAGAACATCAGGAGGTACTCACACACTTGCTCTACCACTTAAAGGCACAGTTCAAGCTTTTTCGCTTTGTATCCCTGAGGTAAATCTGAAAAAAAGCATTTCATACACTGAAGAATATAAAACAAAATAAATAAGACATTTGAACTTAGTGATGGAGGCAGCAGTGGATCGACAACTCATGTGTGCTGTCATGTTAAAATCACTGATTTTCTCTATGGGCTTTGGTGTGGGAGAGTGAGTGGTTTACAAATTTAGTTGATTCTTATCTTGTCCTCCTCCTCTTCCTCCTTCTCCAGCGGCAGCAGAATGCTCTGAAGTACGTGACTGAGGAGTGGGCGTCGATCGAGTACGAGCTCCTGCGTGAGCGCGGTCTGTGGGGTCCGCCCATCGGCTCTCACCTGGACAAGTTCATGTTGGAGATGACGGAGGGGCCGTGTCGCATGAGGAAGAAGATGGTCCGCAATGACATGTTCTACATCCACTACCCGTACATTCCTGACACGGAGTACAGCGCCACCTCTACTCAGGTGGGTTAGACACACATGTGAACTTTGGTTGATATGTGTACTAAAGTGTTGTTTAATGATGTTTGTTGACATCTAAACTGAGGTGTTTGTCGACACGTGAGCTACCGTGACATCAGTCTGATGTTGTCTCTTGGCTCCGCCCCCAGAAGCCTCTGCGTTACCGGCGAGCCGTCAGCTATGACAGTAAAGACTACTACATGCGTCTGTTGTGTGGAAATCCCGGCATGTACCAGCACTCAGTGGAGCACAGCACAGAGGGGGAGGCGGCGCCGCACGAGCCCGAGCACGGAGAGGACACCATCGCCAGGGTCAAAGGTCAGTGGTGTCAGAGGGTGGGGCTGAGGTGATTGACAGAATAACGTGTTGACTTATACACGCCTCCATCTGTGTGAACGCCGCAGGTCTGGTGAAGGCGCCGCTGAAACGTTCTCGGTCGACGGCGGACGGCGGCGATGACGACGGCCAGGAGCAGATTCAGGATCAGCTGATGGAGTCCGGAGGCCTGGAGGACGAGCAGAGGACGGACAACACGTCGCTGCTGCGCCTCCTGGAGGACGGAGAAAAGGTCGGCAGCCTCGCACGCTCAGATCAAACACAAATCACAGACGTGTCGTCGGGTCATGTGATCATCTGGCACTTGATCTCTCTCTCCAGATCCAGCACATGTACCGATGCGCTCGGGTCCAGGGTCTGGACACCAGCGAGGGGCTGCTGCTGTTCGGGAAAGAACATTTCTACGTCATCGACGGGTTCACCATGACCGTGTCCCGAGAGATCAGAGACATCGACACCCTGCCGTCAGCGTACGTCCACAGTTCTGATCTGATACTAATGACGTCAGAGAGTGTCGTTAATCTCCAACATTTAGCAAAGGAAATGTCTAATATGTTGGTATTTAACAGAGGAGTCGGGTGTATTTAGTGGCAGCACTGCTGGAACTGTATAGTGTAAAAGTGCCATTGAATGACATCACTTCCTATTTGATTTCCTGTTTCCTGTGAGCAGTTTACATGAGGCCATCATTCCCCGAGGAGCGAGACAAGGTCAGACTCAGTTAAAGAGAAGCTGCAGCATCTTCGCCTACGAGGACATAAAGGAAGTTCACAAGAGGAGATACCTGCTGCAGGTACACACACACAAACACACACGCACACACACAGCTGTTGACTCTGCTGTTGTAACAACACAGTCATGTCAGCAGGATTAGGATTAGGGTCAGACATAACACAGATCTGAAGAGACAAAACCACACATACACGACTCACACCATCTTTCTTCTTCTTCTCCTCCTTCTCCTTCTTTAGCCAATGGCGGTGGAGGTTTTCTCTGCAGACGGAAGGAACTACCTGTTGGCTTTTCAGAAAGGGGTCCGCAACAAAGTCTACCAGAGGTAACCAGTCCACACTTAATCCAGAGATTAAACTGAGTCCACACTTCATCCAGAGATTAAACGGAGTCCATACTTAAACCAGAGATTAGACATTCGTCTCGATTAAATCCAGAGGTTAGACGTGCCGTCCAGATTAAATCCAGAGGTTAAACGTGTCGTCCCGATTGAATCCAGAGATTAGATGTGTTGCATGGTGAGATTATGGTGTCTTTGTGTGGTTTGTGTGCAGGTTCTTGGCCGTGGTGCCTTCACTGACCGACAGCTCGGAGTCTGTTTCAGGTCAAAGGCCAAACACCAGTGTGGAGCAGGGGTGAGAGACATGGAGAGAGAGAGAGAGACTGTGACATCAGATTAATGTCACATGATTGATAATTGATTGATTATTGATTGTTGTTTTTAACACACGTGTGTTAGGTCTGGATTACTCAGCACTCTGGTTGGTGAGAAATCAGTCACTCAGCGATGGGAGGTAAGAACCTGCTGATGACATCATCACCATCATCATCATCACACTGCAGCGCTGTCTCTTTGCTCACTGTGTGTGTGTGTGTGTGTGTTCCAGCGTGGAGAGATCAGTAACTTCCAGTACCTGATGCACCTGAACACGTTAGCCGGTCGCTCCTACAACGACCTGATGCAGTATCCGGTTTTCCCGTGGATCCTGGCCGACTATGACTCTGAGGTAAACAACAACAATGATGACATCATCATCATCGTGTGTTTGTTAGTGCGAGTTACCAGTGTTTAACTCAAACTCACTGTTGATGACGTTAACTAGGAGTTGGACCTGACTAACACCAAGACGTTCCGTAACCTGGCGAAACCGATGGGCGCGCAGACGGACGACAGACTGACACAGTACAAGAAGAGGTACAAGGACTGGGAGGATCCCAACGGTAAGACGCCAGCGAGCGACACACGACACCGGGCTGTTTCCATGGTTACGCTGAGCATGTTGTTTGTCTGTGTCGCCAGGTGAAACCCCAGCGTACCACTACGGCACACACTACTCCTCCGCCATGATCGTGGCGTCCTACCTCGTCCGTATGGAGCCGTTCACGCAGATCTTCCTCAGACTTCAGGTTTGATCAGGACTGATCAATAATCCCTTCGTTTCACGTGTGTGTCTGTGTGTTAACCACGTTTCTATGGTAACCAGGGAGGACACTTTGACCTGGCGGACAGGATGTTCCACAGCATTCGCGAAGCCTGGCTCTCCGCCTCCAAACACAACATGGCCGACGTCAAAGAGCTGATCCCTGAGTTCTTCTACCTGCCCGAGTTTCTGCTCAACTCCAACAACTTCGACCTGGGTCAGTACCAGAACTGCTGTTGTCACAGTGACACGTGACCTCATGAATATTCATGATGTGTGTTTGTGTGTGTTTGATGAACCAGGAGCCAAACAGAACGGTACCAAGTTAAGTGACGTCATCCTGCCGCCGTGGGCGAAGGGCGACCCACGAGAGTTCATCAGAGTCCACAGAGAAGTGAGTCACTGAGCCTCGGCACGTCTCTGCGTCACACAGGGGGCGCTCTAACGTCTCTTTGACTCTGTCTTCTCACCCTGGTCCAGGCACTGGAGTGTGACTATGTGTCCGCTCACCTTCACGAGTGGATCGACCTGATCTTTGGCTACAAGCAGCAGGGACCGCCCGCCGTGGAGTCAGTCAACGTCTTCCACCACCTGTTCTACGAAGGACAGGTGGACATTTACAACATCAACGACCCGCTCAAAGAGACGGCCACCATCGGCTTCATCAACAACTTTGGACAAATCCCCAAACAGGTGAGAACATACACAGCACACTGTACTGTTGCTAATGCTAATGCTACAACCACAGTCACACCTTCGGTATCTGTATTAATGCTAATATGTACAGCTACAGTTTGAACATTAAAGGTCAGTTCAGTAGTTTTTATGTCCTGATAAACATGCTAACATCTAGCCATTGTTTTTGTGTCTCAGCTGTTTAAGAAGCCACACCCTCCCAAACGCGTTCGCAGTAAAGCTAACGGAGACGTAGCAAACGTTCCTCCGAGCGCCAACGGCGACAAGATCTTCTTCCACCATCTGGATAATCTGAGACCTTCACTCACACCGGTCAAAGGTACGACTATCTACACACACACACACACACACACACACACACATACACACAGACACCCACCCCTGACTCTCTGTCTCTCGTCCAGAGTTGAAAGAGCCCGTGGGTCAGATCGTGTGCACAGACAAAGGCGTCCTCGCTGTGGAGCAGAACAAAGTTCTTGTGCCGCCCACCTGGAGTAAGACGTTTGCGTGGGGTTACGCTGACCTCAGCTGTCGTTTAGCGAACTACGAGTCCGATAAGGTCAGTGGTGTCACTGTAACAGCCAATCGCCGCTCTGCGTATCCTGCGTGCCGAAGGTTAAAGGTCACTTTGGTTTCAGGCCCTGGTCGTGTACGAGTGTTTGTCCGACTGGGACCAGATTCTCTGCTCCATCTGTCCAAACCCAAAACTGGTCATCACGGCCGGAACCAGCACCGCCATCTGTGTGTGGGAGACGGGGATGAGCAAAGAGAGAGCCAAGACACTGACGCTCAAACAGGTCACACACACACACACACTTCTTCTGGACTTCCTGCAGCATCAGAGATTTAACCCAAACTTGAAGTTGTTGTTGGTTACCGTTTCTTTGTTTGTTTGCTTTGGTACGGCAGGCGTTACTGGGTCACACTGACGCAGTCACGTGTCTCACGGCGTCGGCGTCCTACCACATCGTGGTCAGCGGCTCCAGGGATCGAACCTGCATCATCTGGGACCTGAACAAACTGTCCTTCATCACGCAGCTGCGAGGACACCGCGCGCCCGTCTCCGCTCTGTGCATCAACGAGCTGACGGTGCGTGATGACATCACTTCCTGTGGCCTAAAATAATGACATCCTGTGTCAGTTGTCATCAACAAAGTGTTTATTCTGTGTGGTGTGTGTGTACAGGGTGACGTGGTGTCGTGTGCCGGCACATACATCCACGTGTGGAGCATTAACGGGAGCCCGCTCGCCAGCGTGAACACGTTCACCGGTCGCAGTCAGCTGATCCTGTGCGTGTGCGTGTCGGAGATGAACGAATGGGACACGCAGAACGTCATCGTCACCGGTCACTCTGACGGCGTCGTCAGGGTAACCCTGCCCACTCTGATTACAATTGAAGAATGTTTTTCCTTAAAAAAAAAAAAAAAAAAAGATGACACTAAATCGTTGTATGTTTTTAACATTGTCGTAGTTTTGGAGGACGGAGTTTCTCCAGGTTCCAGAAACTCCCGCTCCTCAGCCCGTCGAGCCTGACATGTCCGACTGCTGCCATGACGACAAGATCGGTGAGTGACGGCGCCACCATGTGGCTGATGTCAGAGGTTAAACAAAACGACAACAAATAAAACCTTCGTCTTTTTTTTGTTTGTTTGGCAGAAGGTGGTGAGAGTCACCATGGCGACGAGGACAGCAGCGAGTCGGACGCAGACGAGCCGAGTCTGAGTCAAGAGTCCAAAGAAACACGCAACCCATCTACAGGAGGTGGAAGTCAGCCCAACAGCACCACCCACAGGCCCAGAGGTGACAGCACACCTGTTTAAAATTAATTTTCTTCACTTCCTCCTCTGTCACATTTCATCTCATCCCCTCTCTCTCTGTCTCTCAGCAGGCGTGTCTGGTCGAGCGGCGGCGTCCTGGTCGATGATGGACAGCGGCTCCGACGACTCTCACCGCTGGTCAGATTCTCTCAGCATCGACGAAAAAGACGGTTTTGTGTTTGTGAACTACTCTGAAGGTCAGAGCAAAGGTCACCTAGCTCACCCAGGCCACGCCTCCTTGCAGCCACCTCCACCAATGACGACGGCGATGGCAGAGGCTCGAACCTACAACCAGCTGAGGGCAGGTGAGTCAGGGGGCGTGGCCTGATATCAATCTGGAGACAAGACGAGAATGTTTTTTTTTTTAAATGCTTTTTGTTTGTCTGTTTGCTTGTGTGCTGGTCCTCAGGTCACAGGTGGGAGCGTCAGCTGGTCTTCCGCAGTAAACTCACGATGCACACGGCGTTCGATCGGAAAGACAACGCTCAGCCGGCAGAAATCACCGCACTCTCCATCTCCAAGTAAGACGCCGATCATGTGATCGAAAAAATATTTTTTAGGTTTTGTATTGTTTCCGTGTGGATGTGGCCTAAATGAAACGAATGTCACTGCTGCTGCTAATGCTAATGCTAATGCTCCTGTGTGGCTCCGCCCCCTGACTCAGGGACCACAGTAAGATCCTGGTGGGTGACGGGCGTGGGCGAGTCTTCAGCTGGTCGGTCAGCGAGCAGCCCGGGCGCTCGGCGGCCGACCACTGGGTGAAGGACGAGGTGGTGGACAGTTGTTCAAGCTGCAGCGTCCGCTTCTCACTGACGGAGAGGAAGCATCACTGCAGGAACTGTGGACAACTCTTCTGTCACAGGTTATTATTGTTGTTATTATTATAAACTTACATTATATCGGTTGTTTTTATCCATAAATATGTTGATGTTCTTTTTTAACATTGTGTGTTCCAGGTGCAGTCGTTTCCAGTCAGAGATCAGAAGATTAAAGATCTCTTCTCCAGTCAGAGTTTGTCAGAACTGTTATTTTAACCTGCAGCACGAGCGCAGTGGCACCGCTAACGTTAGCACTGTCGCTAACGGGGGCGGAGACGACGGTGGCGGCGTCAGAAACTGAGGAGTGCTTGATTCCCGCACCTGCCCCTCCCACACGAGCCACGCCTCCATCCAATGTCTGCAGCAGGAGGTTGTGACATCATCATCACCATGACGATGAAGGTCAATCACCACTTTATCACCCGCTGCACGTTATTCCCACTCTGTGGAAGCTCCGCCCCCCCCCCCCTCACTGGAACAAAGAAACTTGTCCATAATGTAAATAATGACATGACCTTTTTAACAGAAAGAACAAACAAACATACAAAGGTCAATAAAAAAAATAAACAACTGTAACTTCACACTAACAAAAAACAGAGAGGATTGTGGGTAATGAGTCACAGAGGATACAAATGTTTTTTCTTTATCGCCATCTTTGTTTTTTCTTCTTTTGCCAAACAAACGTTTTTATTTAAAAAACATCACTTTAAAAAAGTAAGATTTATTTTTGTGATGAAACACTAGAAAATGGACCACACACACAGAGACACACTCACACAGACACGCACATTATTATTTCAATTTTTTAATCAACGTCAATGACTGAAGCAGCAGGAACTGATGACATCATCATCTTTGACCTCTGACCTTTCACACTAACCTATTTCAAATGTTTTTAAATGAAAAAGTGGCAAATTCACGTTAGAGGGAGAGACGTCTCATGTTGATGATGTCATCAGTGATATGACACGCCGACATTTTTAAATGTTCTTTTTATAAGTCACTGTTCACTCGTTTATGAAAACAACTTTATAGTCGTGTGACTTGTCACGTCATAGCTGCCTGAAATGACAGTGTTATTTTCAATGCAACCACCAGGGGTCGCCCGTTTCAACACAGAAATTCAACATCTGAACTAACTGTCAATTAACTGTAAACAACAGTAAATATTCTTCATGTTTGTTTGTTGTTTACTGTTAGCTGACGCGGCTTTACGAGGGCTGGGTAAAAATCTCCTGAGACTATCGAAATCACACGGGACTTGACCTGGAGCTGTTAGCTCTGCTGAAGCTAACAGCTGAGTCAGCAGATTCGGTCGTCACTTTATCACCGATGTTGTTTCGTCACTGACGTCTTCTTCTGTTGAACAAAGAGGACAGAGACAGGACATGCTGTGCTCACAGCTCCCTCTGCTGGACAACTCTTTTAGATTTGAACTGTGGTCATTTTAAATATTAAATACATTGATGTCAATTATTTAATGTAAACATTTATACAGTTTACACCTTTAATCCAGTGAAAATCTCCCACAACTGAATCAGATGATTCAGAAGAATCAGTGAATCCTGATGTTTACTGTCACTTTACTCATGTTTGTTTGTAAACGAACATGCTGCTTTTTTCTGTCAAAATCACTTCAACGCTCTGACGTTACACTGACGTGTACTCCTCCCTCTCTTCTTCCTCAAACCCCTCCCCCTCTTCTTCCTCAAACTCCTCCCCCTCTTCTTCCTCAAACTCCTCCCCCTGCACGTCTGTGGCGTTGCGAGCGATGATGTCATCACGTCAGTCAAACATTTCTTTGCACCTTCACTTTTTTTCATGTTTGATTAAAAAACGGTTTCATAAAACTAATCATATTTATGCAAATGAGCAGGTGTTTTTTTTATTTGTTTATTGATTGTTTTATTGATGATTAACAGCTGACAGTCGGAGTCAGTTCATGGCATTATTATCATGTTTATTGTTTTGTAAAGAGCGAGTGTCAGGTCATGTGACTGTGACTCAACATGAATCTGTGATTCCTGAATGTTTATGTATATATTTGTCACTACGGTAACACCCCCTCCCCCCATTAATGTAATAGATCTGGTACTTTATTATTTTTCATTTCATGTCAATAAATAAATGAATAAATAAATAATTACTGTTTATCACCAAACAAAACAAACAAACTCCTGTTTCTTATTGCCTATGTTTCATCTCTGGTGACACCTAGTGGCCTGGAGGTGTACAGGTTTGTGCGCTTCGTCTTCACTTTGACTCACAATTTAGACTTTGGAGGTCAAAGGTCAGGTGTCCTCACAAACAACAAATTCCCTTCAAATTCACAAATTTGTGTTTATAACAAACTAAATGAATGTGTGGTTCACAGGAGGAAATTACCACCAGAGGGCGACTCCACTTTGTCACCGGAGCCAATCACAGCTGACACGGGGTGAAAGGCACACCCTGGACAGGTCAGACTAAATTATTTCTTACAGAACTTCGTCAAAGTCCACATTGTTAGGAGCTCATTAGCAGCCTCTAGTGGTCAAGTGGCCATTAACTCAATAATGGCACCAACAGATGCAGTAACACATTTTATTCTGTTAGGGTTTATGTTGTGCCTTTAATGGTTAAAGTGATTTATTATAATTTTTAAAAGAGAGAAATAAATATAATATAGCTTAAACATTTCACACTTTATATAAACATTTGTGTTTATCAATGTGTGTGTGTGTGTGTGTTTGTCGCAGCATGAGGCAGAGCGAGAGAAAGGGAGAGAGAGCGAGAGAACCGCAGACCTGTCAAGTTTGACAACGTACAAAAACCGGAAGTGATGCAGCGCTTCCTTTAAAAATAAGGCACGGCACCCACTCCCCCACTGCTCTTGTGCCGTGTGTGTTGAACTAATTAAATTCAAAAACATGTTTTCACTCTGTGTCACAGGCAGGGGGCGTTCACAGCACAGTCAGCACCTTATACAACCACATTTTAAAAAAGACCAGAACTATCCCTTTCAGCTCATGCTTTTACTGTGAAACTCTCCATCGGAAGTGGTGTGTCGTCACTGACAGGTGCTGACGGCGGTGGGCGGGGCCACGGGGACTGCGGTGATAAACAAACTCACGCAGTGAATCGTCACAGACTCTGCAGCACTTTATCACGGGACTGAATCGAATCAGTGACTTTAACCCGGGTCACGGTCTGGACCTCATCTGGACACGAACCGGTCTGACCCGGTTCATGTGACTCGTTCACGTCCCCGCGGATAAAAGAGACAAACATGACGGAGCTGAGGAGGCGAGGAGGCGGAGGAGGAGACAGTCCCGAGAACATGAGCGACAATGTAAGGAAGCGAGGAGACAAGGACACACTAGGGCGAGGAGACGAGGTATGAGGCAAAGATGCTAAGAAGACGAGCGCGAGGAGGTAATGAGGAGACAACAACGAGGAGACAAGGGCATGAGGGCGAGCAAAGAAGGTGGGAGGCAAGGAGACAAGTGAGGATGTAAGGAGTTAAGGGGGAGGACTCGATGGTTGATAGAAGGACACGAGAGTGAGGAGACTAGTGGCGACAGAAAGACTCGAGAGTTTGGAGAAGGACACGAAGACGAGGAGGCAAGTGGTGATTGAAGGAGACAAGGGTCCATGTAAGGGGACACAAGTGCGGAGACGAGGGATCAAGAGTGGGGGGACAAGGGCTTAAAGAAGGAAGCAGGAGCGTCTTCAGAACTGGTTCTGCTGGTTCTTGTCAGACTGGATCAGCTAGTTAACCGTCAGTAAGCTAGGTAACCGTCTGTCAGCTAGTTAGCCTTCTCAGTCAGCTAGTTAACCGTCTCAGTCAGCTAGTTAACCGTCTCAGTTAGCTAGTTAACCGTCTCAGTCAGCTAGTTAACCGCCTCATTGAGCTAGTTAACCAACTCCGTCAGCTAGGTCACCGTGTCAGTCAGCTAGTTAACCGTGTCAGTCAGTTATCGATCATCTAACGTCTGTTACTGAGTTAGCCTCTCGGTTAGCCTCTCGTTAGCTTCAGTAATCCTTCGTAAACTCACCAACGTATTTAACGAAGCCACAAACACAGTGAAATGTTCGCTGTTGATTCGTGTGAAATAAATGAACACATCATAAACGGGAGATAATAAAGAAGTGATATTATACTATGTACACACACACACACACACACTCTCAATAACAGCGAATTAATTAAACACAACAAACATAAAACGTGTTAAAACCACAGTCAGAATTCCTTGAAAGTTTTGAAAATGGTCTTAAACAGACATGAGTAATTGAAAGTGTTTGAATTTTGTGCATAAAGAAATTCAGTTGATAATTAGACAAATCCCTTGTTTCTTACCACGCCACCTACTGTTTGATGTCCTGCATTGTTTAGACCAGACCTTTAGCAGGACAACTGAGGACAAACATACAAACGCACATTTGAACTTTGAATTTGAGGGAATTTGTCCTGGAAAGACCTGGAAAGTCCTTGAATCCGTTGTAACCATGTAGATTTAAATTACAACCTGTGAGAGTTGCTGGATTAAAGTCATTTGATTTTGTGATTATATTGATTTTAGTTCCAGATCAATGAAACGTGTGTGTGTGCGTGTGTGTGTGTAAGGAGGGTGATTCTGATGACAGGCTCAGTCTTCAGCCTGATCCAGATGCAGATCCAGATGTTGACATCGACTGTAAAGCAGACACTCCAGATGTTCCTCTGTCCACAGCTGACACTGACAACACTCCACAATGTCTGAACAAGGCTCTGGAGGGACTGCCACCAAGGTACACACACACACACACACACACACACACACACACACACACACACACACACACACACACAGGATCACTGAATGAAAACAGAGACTCAAAAGGAAACAGATTTTATTCACACAACAAAACACTTGTGTAATAAAATCTGTGTCAGTTTAAGTCTCTGATCTCTATGGCATATGTTCGCGTCTTTGTCTCACTGTTAGACAGACTTTTCCAACAGGAAACTGAAGTTTGTAAACCACTCACTCTCCCACACCAAAGTCCAAAGTTAACATCACAGCACACAAACAGGAGTTGTTGATCCACTGCTGCCTCCATCACTAACTTCAAATGTCGTATTTTGTCACTTCAGTGTTTGAAATCCTTTGTTCAGATTGACCTCGGTGACACAAAGTGAAGCATCTTTTCATTTTAGTCCATGTTGAATCTCTCAGGAGTAACTACTACAACTAAAAGACTATGTCAACATTTTCCATTGATATCAGAAGATTTATCCACTCAAGTGAATTCAAAAAGTTCCCTCTTAACGACACCTGACTGTAGGTTTATATTTTAGAAGAAGATGTAGGTGAAGCTCTGTGAAGACATGATGCTGCAAAGTGAAAGGGTTTTGATGCAGCGGTCCGAGACAGCCGCACATGAACAACTCGACTCATGGCTGTGGAGGGTGTGGCCAATGATTGACAGCCAGGCCACGCGACTTAAAGGCTCAGGGCAAAGGAAACGGCTCTGATTAAAGGCTAATCAGTAGTGGTGGTGGTGGTGGTGGGGGTTAGTGAGTGGGGGGTTAGTGAGTGAGTGAAAACTGAGGCCTTATCTTTTATCTCTTATCAGCCATTGAACGCAGGTCATGGTTTGTTAGTGAAACTATACGTGTGAATGAATGAATACGTTAAATGTGCTGTTTCTTTTTTCTCCACAGGTGGAAGAATTACTGGATCCGTGGTGTTTTGTCTTTAGCTATGATTTCAGGATTCTTCTTCATCATCTACCTGGGACCTATCACTCTGCTATTTGTCGTGAGTCACACACACACACAGACACACTACATGCTAACGGGTAACTGTTGCTAAGTGCTAGTACAGTTGAACTCAAACCGACATGTTGGCAGCTTACACAAGAACACACTTCTCATGTTTCCTGTTTCCTGTCACATGACTCAGGTCATGACCGTACAGATCAAGTGTTTCCACGAGATCATCACCATCGGATACAGAGTTTATCATTCCTACGAGCTGCCGTGGTTCAGGACTCTGAGCTGGTAAGAACAACACGTTACATACATGTTACATACATGTAAGAGCAACACGTGACATACATGTAAGAGCAACACGTTAAACATATAACATACATGTAAGAACAACACGTTACGTACATGTAAGAACAGCATGTTACATACATGTAAGAACAACACGTTACATACATGTAAGAACAACACGTTACATACATGTTACAGACATGTAAGAACTGCACGCTACATATGTGTTACATACATGTAAGAGCAACACGTTACATACATGAAAGAGCAACACGTTACATACATGAAAGAGCAACACGTTACATACATGAAAGAGCAACACGTTACGTACATGAAAGAGCAACACGTTATGTACATGTAAGAGCAACACGTTACGTACATGTAAGAGCAACACGTTACGTACATGTAAGAACAACACGTTACATACATGTTACATGTAAGAACAACACATTACATACATGTAAGAACAACACATTACATACATGTAAGAACAACACGATACATACATGTTACAGACGTGTAAGAACTGCACGCTACATATGTGTTACATACATGGAAGAACATACATGTTACATATGTGTTACATACATGGAAGAACATACATGTTACATACAAGTAAGAACAACACATTACATATATGTTACATACATGTAAGAACAGCACGTTGCATACATGTAAGAACAGCATGTTACATGCATGTAATAACCGCACCCTACATACATGTAATAACAGCATGTTACATACAGTGCCTTGTGAAAGTATCCGGCCCCTTTGAACTTTTCAACCTTTTGCCACAATTGAGGCTTCAAACATTAAGATATAAAATTGAAATTTTTTGTCAAGAATCAACAACAAGTGGGACACATTCGTGAAGTGGAACCAAATTCATTGGATAATTTAAACTTTTTTAACAAATAAAAAACTGAAAAGTGGGGCGTGCAATATTATTGGGCCCCCTTGCGTTAATACTTTGTAGCGCCACCTTTTGCTGCAATTACAGCTGCAAGTCGCTTGGGATATGTCTCTATCAGTTTTGCACATCGAGAGACTGGAATTCTTGCCCATTCTTCCTTGCAAAACAGCTCGAGCTCAGTGAGGTTGGATGGAGAGCGTTTGTGAACAGCAGTCTTCAGCTCTTTCCACAGATTCTCGATTGGATTCAGGTCTGGACTTTGACTGGGCCATTCTAACACCTGGATACGTTTATTTGTGAACCATTCCATTGTAGATTTGGCTTTATGTTTAGGATCATTGTCCTGTTGGAAGATAAATCTCCGTCCCAGTCTCAGGTCTTTTGCAGACTCCAACAGGTTTTCTTCCAGAATGGTCCTGTATTTGGCTCCATCCATCTTCCCATCAATTTTAACCATCTTCCCTGTCCCTGCTGAAGAAAAGCAGGCCCAAACCATGATGCTGCCGCCACCATGTTTGACAGTGGGGATGGTGTGTTCAGGGTGATGAGCTGTGTTGCTTTTACGCCAAACATATCGTTTTGCATTGTGGCCAAAAAGTTCAATTTTGGTTTCATCTGACCAGAGCACCTTCTTCCACATGTTCGATGTGTCTCCCAGGTGGCTTGTGGCAAACATTAAACAAGACCTTTTATGGATTTCTTTGAGAAATGGCTTTCTTCTTGCCACTCTTCCATAAAGGCCAGATTTGTGCAGTGTACGACTGATTGTTGTCCTATGGACAGACTCTCCCACCTCAGCTGTAGATCTCTGCAGTTCATCCAGAGTGATCATGGGCCTCTTGGCTGCATCTCTGATCAGTCTTCTCCTTGTTCGAGATGAAAGTTTGGAGGGACGGCCGGGTCTTGGTAGATTTGCAGTGGTCTGATACTCCTTCCATTTCAATATGATTGCTTGCACAGTGCTCCTTGCAATGTTTAAAGCTTGGGAAATCTTTTTGTATCCAAATCCAGCTTTAAACTTCTCCACAACAGTATCCCTGACCTGTCTGGTGTGTTCCTTGGTCTTCATGATGCTCTCTGCGCTTTAAACAGAATCCTGAGACTATCACAGAGCAGGTGCATTTATACAGAGACCTGATTACACACAGGTGGATTCTATTTATCATCATCATCAGTCATTTAGGACAACATTGGATCATTCAGAGATCCTCACTGAACTTCTGGAGTGAGTTTGCTGCACTGAAAGTAAAGGGGCCGAATAATATTGCACGCCCCACTTTTCAGTTTTTTATTTGTTGAAAAAGTATAAATTATCCAATGAATTTCGTTCCACTTCACGATTGTGTCCCACTTGTTGTTGATTCTTGACAAAAAATGTAAATTTTTATAACTTTATGTTTGAAGCCTCAAATGTGGCAAAAGGTTGAAAAGTTCAAGGGGGCCGGATACTTTCACAAGGCACTGTACATGGAAGAACAACACGTTGCATACATGGAAGAGCAACACCATAAATTCTAGTGTTTTTAACATGACACATATACACACACATGCACACACACACACACACACACACACACACACACACACACACACACACACACACACACACACACACACACACACACACACACACACACACACACACACACAGCAATCAGGAGCAAAGATCACTGCCATGTTGCAGAGAAGTGAAACCTTTCCCCTTTTACAAAGTACACTCACTCATACACAAACATACACACATACTCATTCACAGTGTGGGGACATTTAAGTAACTCCCTCTCTTTGTGTGTGTGTGTGTGTGTGTTCAGGTACTTCCTGGTCTGCGTTAACTACTTCTTCTATGGTGAAACGTTAGCTGATTACTTTGGCGCTTTGGTTCAGAGGGAGGAGCCTCTGCAGTTCCTGGCTCGTTATCACCGCTTCATCTCATTTGCTCTTTACCTCGCAGGTGATCATGTGACCTCTGTACCTGAGAGAGAAAACACTCACTCACTCACACACACACACACACACGTTACTCTACGTGTGTCTGTGTGGTTGTTGTTTTATATATTTATGATCCAGTTGTTGTTGTTGTTGATGTTGATGTTGATGTAAACACCTGACAGCATGTTGTGATGTCGTCTCTTCACAGGTTTCTGCATGTTTGTGCTGAGTTTAGTCAAGAAACATTATCGCCTGCAGTTTTATATGGTGTGTATCAAGTAACCTTACTCCTCCTCTTTGTCCTCCTGTTCCTGAATGTTGCTCCTCCTATTTGTCCTCCTGCTGCTGCTGCTCCTCCTCTTTGTCCTCTTGCTTCTGATGTTGCTCCTCCTCTTTGTCCTGCTGCTGCTTCTGTTGCTCCTCCTCTTTGTCCTCCTGCTTCAGCTCCTCCTCCTCCACTAATAAAAATGGCGTCAGGGTTCCTGATTTATTTTTCACATAGAGAAGTTGACAGTGGGCCACACGGTTGGTGTAGTGGTTAGCACTCTTGCCTCTGCAGCAAGAAGACCCAGGTTTGAGCACCGTTTGGAACAAGGGCCTTTCTGCATGGAGTCTCTGCATGATCTCTGGCTTCCTCCCACAGTCCAAAAACATGCAATATGGGATTAGGCCAAATTGGACACTCTAAATTGACCGTAGGTGTGAGAGTGAAAGTTAATGGTTGAAGGGAGAAGGAAAAGTTGACAGTCGTCACCTGTAACCAGGCTCCTATAGGCTGACAGCAGCTGTAGATCATTGATGTGTCTCACTGATGCAGTGCACCCTCCACCGACCAAGTAAAGGTACAGTTCTCACTCTTAAACACAAGCATGAACCCGACTTTACCATTCCAAACTGAGCACGTCACGTGTTTCGTAGTAACGTCACGTGTCCCACACTTGTCTCTAGCTAGTCTCACACTCGTCTCACGCTCGTCTCTGGCTGTTGTTGACATGTTTTCTGTCCGTTGGCTCAGGTCTGTCTGCTCCCCTCTCTCTGTCTGTCTGTCTCTCTGTCTGTCTCTCCGTCTCTGTGATGTCACAGGGCGTGGCCACATTCCAGTTCAGTGACTCTGTTGCTGTTTGTGTTTGTCTTCATTCCAGTTTGCTTGGACTCATGTGACGCTGTTGATTGTAGTGACTCAGTCGCACCTTGTCATACAGAACCTGTTTGAAGGGATGATCTGGTAAGAAGACGCAGTGGTGGCCGTGTGTGTGTGTGGTGTGTGTGTGTGTGCGTGTGTGTGTGTAGTTGTGTGGTGTGTGTGTGACAATAAAGTGAATCCACATATCAAAAGTCACATGTAACATGTTTCACAGTAACATCACAGGGTTCTAACATTATGTTTTACAGTAACGTCACGTGGTTCTTACGTCACGTTTCGCAGTAATGTTACATGTTTCGCAGTAATGTTAACGTCATGTTTTATAATAACGCCACAAGTTTCGCAGTAACGCCACAAGTTTCGCAGTAACGCCACAAGTTTCGCAGTAACGCCACAAGTTTCGCAGTAACGTCACGTTTTACGTCACACGTTTTGCAGTAACGTCACATGGTTCTAACGTCACATTTGCAGTAATGTTACATGTTTTGCAGTAACGTCACATGTTTTGCAGTAACATCACACGTTTTATAATAACGTCACGTTTTACCTCACAAGTTTTGCAGTAATGTCACCTTACGCGTCACATGTTTCACAGTAACATCACATGTATGTGACATGTTTTCCAGTGTGATTGATGTTGTTACGTTTCAGGTTCATCGTCCCGATCTCCATCGTCATCTGTAACGACATCTTTGCATATCTGTTTGGATTCTTCTTTGGGAGGACGCCACTCATCAAGGTAAACAAACAAACACGACGTCACACGATCGTCAAATGTGCTCAGGTGTTGTCATGACGACACGTGTCACATGACCTCTGTCTCTGCAGCTGTCTCCTAAGAAGACGTGGGAAGGATTCATCGGTGGTTTCTTCTCCACCGTGGTGTTCGGCTTCATCGTGAGTCACATGATCACAGTGCTGTTATTATTTAATGTCCAGTGAACAACAGCATCTGACCTCTGACCTTTGACCTGTTGCAGCTGGCCTACCTGCTCTCTCACTTCCAGTACTTTGTATGTCCGGTCGGTTTCAACAGTGAAACCAACAGATTCACAGTCGAGTGTGAACCGTCAGAAATCTTTGAGCTACAGACGTACACACTTCCTGCTGTCGTCCAGAACATACTGACCTGGGTATACGCACGCACGCACACACACGCAGACACACACACAGAATATGTAACATGTTCTAAAACATACAGAAATTGTTTTTTTTTCTTAAATGATTCCTTGTGTTTGTTTTTCAGAAAACAGTGAAGCTGTTTCCGTTCCAGATCCACAGCGTTTTCCTCTCGTCCTTCGCGTCTCTCATTGGACCGTTTGGCGGATTCTTTGCCAGCGGCTTCAAACGAGCTTTTAAAATCAAAGTAGGAAACGTTTCTCTTGTTTGTTTGTGTAGACACTTCACCACCCTGTGAATAGAGGTCACCTGGAGCTAATGCTAAGCTAACTACTCACCTGTGGCTAATGATAAGCTAACCACTCCCATGGAGCTAAAGCTAAAGTAACCACTCTCCTGGAGCTAATGCTAAGCGAACTATTCTCCTGGAGCTAATGCTAAGCTAATGACTCTCCTGGAGCTAATGCTAAGCTAACTAATCTCCTGGAGCTGTCTATTTATCTTACGCACGTTCTGACGTTCTCACATTCCCCTCTCTGTCTCTCAGGACTTTGCGAGCACCATCCCGGGTCACGGTGGTATCATGGACCGGTTTGACTGTCAGTACCTGATGGCAACGTTTGTTCATGTTTACATCACCAGCTTCATCAGGTGAGAACATGAGTCACTGTGTCATCAATAACATGATCAATAACATGTTCTACTGTTTATCATCAATTATGACAAACTCAATGATTAACTCGTGATTAATCATCAAATTCAGCATAAATGTCACTTAAAGGGACATTGAGAATTTTTTGTAATATTCCTATCTTTGTGTGCGTGTGCGTGCGTGTGTGTTCAGAGGTCCAAACCCCAGTAAAGTTCTGCAGCAGCTGTTGATGCTTCAGCCTGAACAACAGCTCAGTATTTTCCACACTCTGCACAACCAACTGAGAGAGAGAGGTCTGCTGCCCCCTGCTGACTGAACCAGAAACTGACTCTGTGTCTCTGTGTCTCTGTGTGTGTGTGTGTGTGCGTGTGTGAGAGAGGACTAAACCTGACGTATAAAAAAACAAAAACAAATATGGACTGAGACATAAACCGTCTTCATCTACTTCATCATCCTCACTGACTGTAAACAATGTTCAGTTTGTAGAATCTGACGCTGAAGATGAAACGTCTTCTGACACAAACTGACCTTAAAGCACACACTCTGTCTCTGTCTGTCTGTGTCTCTGTCTGTCTGTCTGTCTGTGTCTCTCTGTGATGATGGACGAGCGGTTTCCTCTGGAACAATGTTGCACTGACTCTTTATATCATAAGCTTTTACCAGCATCGACTGTAGGACACTGAAGGGTCGCACACTATAGGACACTTGTGTTGGACACTGAGGACACTTGTGTCAGACTCTTTAGGACACTTAAGTTTTGAACACTTAAAAACACTGGTGTTGGACATCTAGGACACTTGTGTCAGACACTGGTGTTGGACATCTAGGACACTAGTGTTGGTGTTTATTTTTTTCGCTCTTTCATGAAGTTAAAGAAGAAATCTCGTAGCTTGTTCGCAGTTAGTTTGCGAAAAACGCGCAGCTTTGTAGTTTAACACGACAGAGCGTCGTCATGGAAACACTCTGCTCTCACGTACTGTATATAGATACATATACATATATAGATATATATAGATATATATAGATAGATAGATTTAAAATACTCTGATGAGAAACATCAGCATGAACAAACTGCTGCTTATTGTCTGAAGATTTAAAGGAACAGTTCAACATTTATGATGAGGACATATGTAATGAAGTCGCATGTTCTCGTCTTCCTGCTTCAAATCAACTGTCATTTTTTTTTTAAATGTAATGAATTTTAATGTTATATTTCAAAGGAAAAAAAAATGAAATGAAAATATGATTTCATGAAACTTCAGAAAAGTGATGAATCAGCAGGGGGCGTGGTTTTTAAAATGTTTAGTGAAATGTTGAACTGTTCCTTTAACAGAGACTGTGCTTCCTGCTTTAATGATTTAAACAGTGACTGTAGAGCTAGAGGGGGCGGGGCTAAACTCACTGTTTATCCACCACGAATGTAGTTTACAATCTGACGTGTTCACGACGACTACAACAACACGTCAACGGTATGATTTATGTTTGTGTGTATGATGTAAACGTACACACACACACACATACAGTCATATACAACTGTACTGTATTTATACACACACATACATGCACACACACACACACACACACACTCTCACATATACACACACACAGGTTTGTCAGCAATATCTTCTTCTGACGCAGGTGAAAAAATAATTTTAATGACTTAACTGACGAGTCGTGGTCACATGACAAGGTTCTCTGATGAATGTTTACCAAAGTTCCTGAATGATTCCGTCTGTTAGTAAAAATTGTCCCCGCCTACTTCCTGTGACATCATCCCCTCGATACACACACGCTCAGTGAACAGGATGAACCTGGTCGTCGTCACGACGACACAGACTAAGAACAGGAGACACCGCAGCGTGTCACAGGAATCAATAATCAATAATCGCTTTATTGAAACGCATTGAAAAAGTTTACATCGTTATGGTTTTAGAATCTTTTTTTTTTTTATCCTTTTTTTCTGGGAATTATTTAAATTCAAATGTTTAATGAAAAGTTCAAAGTAAGAAACAGTTAATTGATGTTAAATCTTCCAGATTAAAGACGAGATTTAAGACAACAGAAGCAGAGTTTCATAAAGTCGTTACTTTATAAAGTTACTTTATAACTTTAACAATGATAATACTAATAATATAAGAAGTTTGTGTCTTTGTGTTGTCACGCTGCAGAATTTAAATCATATTTAATAATAATAATTTATGTTTTATTTTGAAATACCTGCTGCTTTGTGTATATTTCGTTTTGGTTTGAGGAGAAAATGTTTTTTAATGTTTGTTTGTTTTTTTTGATCATATTTAAGACCATAGACAGGAAGTGATGTCATGTGTTTTGGGGAAACAGAAGTTGTTTACTGTTCATAGGTGAATAAAGTTTTTTTCTTTAAAATGTTTGTGCTTCAACTTTTTCAAAAATATTTCTCAACAATGGAAACGTTAAAGGAACAATCTCACATTTATTCACAGGTCGCGATGACGTCATCAACAAAATACAAAACAGACACAGAAGCTTTGATGATAGTAAACAAACGACTGCTTTTTCATTTTGATACAAATATGAACAGAATATTGACAATTTACGACAATATTTTTTTTTTTTAAAAGAAAAAAGTTTGAACAAAACTGATATAAATTAAAAACAACACATTCATGTTCATGTCATCACAGAGTTAACAGTTAAAAGACTTGGTTAACAGAGTTAGTTAACACACACACACACGGTAACTGTGACACATCTAATGTTATATTCCGGAAAATAGTGCAAAGTTAAATGACATAAATGTCTAAAGTTCAAAGTGCTCCAAGGGTCAACTCAACCATAGACAGAGGTCAAAGGTCAGAGAGGAGACTGCCCTCATTGTGTCTCCTTTATTTAACTTTTCTGAATCTTCATTTCGATGTTTTTCTTTGATTTTAGTTTTATTTTGTTGTCGCTCTCCTTGTCCAGTTTATGTCCTATTTTATTTTGTTTTCCTCCCTGTGTTGTTACAGTTCCTGTTTTATTTTGTAGTGTTGTTTCATTATCTGCTACTTCCTCCTCTCTATTCATCATCAAACGTTTTACTTTCTGGACATCGTAACGTGTAGCAGCTGCTACATGAAGCTAACGGTGAAAACGTTGGCTCTGTGTCGCCCCCTTCAGGACGAAGGTGTTAAAGGTGTCAAACTTTGTTGCTGTTTATCTTGCAAAATGCGACGATGGTTGCAAATCAAAAGTAGCATTAGCCTAGCATTAGCCTAGCATTAGCCTAGCATTAGCTGTTTACATTGACGTCGTGTTCGCGATTTTTAAACGCGGCGTGTTTAACGTTGTGGTGAGGGCAACAATGAAGTGTTGAACGGCACGGTGTCCTCGACCACGTCGTCGTCCTCCTCGATGGCAGCCTGTGGACCGAGTCTCTCTGGACAGAAGACGTGGCGTAGGACGGCGAGTCCGAGACGCACCAACAGCCTCAGGACGAGAAAGGCCAAAGGAACCGTGATCTCCATCAGGTGGAAGATGGAGGCACTGAATTTAGTGAGAAAACACGTGAGGACAAACGTCGTCAAAGCTACGCACGGATACAGAGCTAGCTTAGCGAGCATGTAGACGTGCTCGCGGCCGCCGTGTCGCACGTGAGCGTGAAGCGTTTCTCGCTGATTGAACAGAGCGACCACGAAGATGGTCAGCTGAAAAATCCCGGCGAAGAAAACGATCACGCAGCTGATCTGGACGGCTTCCAGTTCGTTGCGCGAGTTGCGCGGGAACTCGTGCGTTAGCTGGTAGGCTAACGGCAAACCTCCGACAAACGCCAGCGAGAAGGTGTTAAACAAACCCATGAGACGCGTCGCCTTGGTGACGTGGAGGAAGAGCGAGTGGTGGACGAACCACAGGAGGCCGACGGTGGCGAAGGAACCGAAGTAGGCGAGATATTCTGGACCGTTGACCTGCAGGGCGGCGACAAGACTCCCGCCAAACTTCTTCTTCACCGTGGTCGGGTCTGGAACGTTGTCCTCGCTGAAACAAATAAAACGTCGTCCAAATTATTTCATGAACTTGAACCACACGAATGTTCCAGGAAAAGACGTTCACCAGATGTCGAGGATGAGAAGCGTCGCTACGATGGCGTAAACGCCGTCACTGAACGCCTCCACGCGCTCTTTACTCAGAGCTTCATTGGGCAGGAAGGTGTAGAACATCATGTCGTCCGGAGACTCGTCCACGTGACCTGGAAAAAACACATTGAATGATTGTAATTAAAGGCGCCATATGTAAGAATGTGGCCAAAAACAGTTACTACATTCAAATTCAAAATACAGAGGTACTTAAGGTTTCGTTTTCTGACGTAACTGGCAACCCGTGGGTTGCTCGGCAGCTGAGACTCTACTGACTGCAATGATTGGTAGACGGCGGTAGGTGGCGCCACATGCCAAAACATGATTTCAAAATATTTTTTTTAATGCAAATATTTTGTCTGTACTGTTGTTGTTGGTGAGTTCAGTTTGTTATATGAACATTATTCCTGAGTCTCTGTGACATATTAGGAGGATTTTATGGCCAGTTGATTTATTTATTACATAATGCACCTTTAACAATAATAATAATAAAATCATCATCATCAATGACTGAACTCACCGATGGCTTTGCTGCGACACCACTTCAAACCCTGAGAGATGTACGGCAAGAAGATGATGATGGCCAACAACACGTACGACTGAAAACAGAAGGAAGGTGAAAGATTTGTTTGTTTAGTGAAGAAGAAGAAGAAGATGGAGAAGAGGAGGAAGAGGAGACAAACCAGCTGGAAGAAGACGAAGGAGACGACGCTGGCGAAGAAGCACATGATGGGAACTCTCATGATGACTTTGAGGATGTGATGTTTGTAGAAGTTGCGATTCTCCGACATCTGGATGTGTTCGTGGAGCAGAACGGGACGACTGAAGGCGTACAACACGATCGCCGACTGCACAAACCAGACACACGACACCTCATCAGTGACACACTGAGACACAGTGGACAGGAGTGTAAATGTGAATGTGTCGACGGTCAGTTTCACCTGAACGAGTCCAACGATCATCACCGAACCACAGAAGAGGAGGAGCCCCAGACCATTGTCAGGGAAAGAGGCCATTAAAGAGAACTGAGAGAGAGAGAGAGAGCACCATCATCATCATCATCATCATCAGGAACATGGAGGTTGCTGTTGTTGTTTTGATCATGTGACTCAGACTCACTGTGTACGGCAGGAAGGTGATGATCATCATACAAGCCTGAAAACAAACAAGGTTTACTGTCATTTTCAGTGTTTACTTTCTCTGTGTCACCTTTAACCTCTGACCTCAGGCTCTGCAGGTGTGTTTTCCTCCTGAGCAGCAGGGGGCGTATGTTGTATGTTGTGAGTCATAAGTTCTGAATCATGAGTCAGCTGATAACATACATAGCATAACATAGCAACACTGGGACTTCATCTGTGCCTCCTGTTACTTCCTGTTTTATCTAAATTGACTTCCTGTCTTTGTTTACTTTCTCTGCCCTGATGTGATGGCTCCTCCCCCTACGCTTTTAAACTCCACCTTCTTCAAAGATATTATGTTTCTAACTTGTTTTTTATTTATTTTTTAATCTTTTTTATTTTAGTTATTAAAAGTGCTGACGTGAGAACTTACGAGGTTGAGTAAGGCGAGACAGTCGTCGATGTGAACGATGACCTGAAACAACCTGAGACAAGAGAAACCGATCAGTGATCAATAAAGCTGATGGGTGAGTGAGTGAGTGAGTGAGTGAGTGAGTGAGTGAGTGAGTGAGTGAATGAATGAGTGAGTGAGCGAGTGAGTGAGCGACCTGATGTGGGCGGCCCAGGCCACAGTCACGATGAGAAACGTCATTAAATAAACTGCGATTTTTGTCGTTAACAGAAGCTGAAAACTTTGTCTTAACTCCTGAAGAACAACAAAAGAAAAATAATAGGTATTACATTGTCATTGTCAAACAACAACAACAACAACAACAACAACACACAGGTTTATATTTGATAATAAAAATGATCATTATTATGAACAGAGTGCGACGTCGTCCCGTTACCTCGTCATCCTCCATCTTTGTGTGAGCCACAGGTAAAATCTGCAAAAAACAAACAGGTGACGTCACCTGACTGTGAGACAGGTGGAGGGGGAGGGGGCGTGGCTTCAACTGTGACCTCACCATGACCGTAGCGATGATAGAGATGAGCGCGTCACTGTAGTTCAACAGTCTGTGGGAGGAGCTACAGGGGCCCCGCCCACCACCTGCCGGACTGACGGAAGGGGAGGAGCCTGCGAGGCTGCGCGTACTTTTCTCCATGTCGTCCTCCACCTGCTGCTCTATGACGTCACTGTCCTCGCGGCCATCCATCATCGTGGACGAGGAAGAGGCGGGAAAACCGCAGAGAGCTCGAACCCGCGGACCCACAGCAGACTCCCGCGAACGTCACAGGGAGGACCAGTGTGTTTACAAACAGCAGAGGATCAGCTGACGGCGGAACAGGAAACAGATGCCCGCTTCCTGTTCTCTACAAAGATCGTGTTTGGAGTCAGAGCAGCCTATGTGTTTGTTTTAAGTGATAGTTAAACTATCACAAAAGTCTAATAAACAGATAAACAACCATAAAAATATAGCGTATTATAATAATTTATGAAATATTTATTTATAAAACATCTGTGATTAGTGTTGTTGTTTTTATTTGATTTAGTTTTACCTGGAAGAAAATACTTGACTTTTCTTTTTCTTTTGGTTCTCAGAAACAGAGACGGAGTGAGACATCTTCACATCTTCTGATTCGACTTAGATCAAGTGATTCCTCAATGATGCCACTAGAGGGCGGTGCTGCCCTGTCATCATTTGCTGTCATGGTGAGAACACACACACGCGTGCATACACACACACACACGCACGCACACACACACCTAATCCCCTGTGAACAGCTGATCAGAACCACGTGATTAAGTTGCTGGTTCCAGTGTAGTCAAGAATGTGATTATATAACATCTTTGTTATATAATATATATATTATATCTTATTTGGGGTGTGTCCACACTGTGTGTGTGTGTGTGTGTGTGTGTGTGTGTGTGTGTGTGTGTGTGTGTGTGTGTGTGTGTGTGTGTGTGTGTGTGTGTGTGTGTGTGTGTTCTTGTACTTGCGGCATACTGAGGACCAGTGAGGGTTTTTAACCAACAAAGTGAGGTAATTTTTACGGAGTGAGGACATTTTGGCCGGTCCTCACTTTGTTTTCATTGAAATCACTTCCTTAGGTTGCTATAACATGCTATACTCAATTTGTCAAAAATTTAAATTTTGGACGACTTTTTCTCAAATTTTGGACCATAATTTTTTTCAAATTTTGGACCAAATTTTTTTTTTCAAATTTTGGACCAAATTTTTTTTTTCAAATTTTGGACCAAATTTTTTTTTTCAAATTTTGGATCAATTTTTTTTTTCACATATTGGACCAAAATGTTATTTTTCAAATTTTGGACCAGAATTTTTTTTTTCAAATTTTGGACCAAAATGTTTTTTTCAAATTTTGGATCCCATTTTTTTTTTCTCAAATTTTGGACCAAAAATTTGGGGCCAATTTGTTTTTTCAAATTTTGGGTAAAAAATGTGTTTCAAATTTTGGGTAAAAAATTTGTTTCAAATTTTGGGTCAATTTTCTTTTTCAAATTTTGGGTCAATATTTTTTTCAAATTTTGGGTCAAATTTTTTTTTTTAAATTTTGGAAGACATAGTATAGTATGACGTTTTTGTCAAATTTTGGACCAAATTTTTTTTGTCAAATTCTTTTTAAAATTTTGGTTGAAAACAGTGACATGCCACAGATTCCTCAAACAGCAGCAGGTCGACTTGCATTCATCACATAGGGGGCGTGGCCTGTCGGGGGCGGGGCCTGATGCTTTAAACTCAGAGAACAAATCCACAGATGAATATAGATAAGGATATCGATAAAGATAAATCTTCAAAATGAGAGGATGAATCTTTACTGAAACTGAAACAAAACAAAAACCATAAAATCATCTGTGAAGTTTGAAGTGAAAACGTAGTTTTATCTTCAGGTGCTGATGAATATTCTGATGCTGTGTCTAATGTTCAGACAGAGAATGTTTCTCCAGGAGAACATCAGGAATCCTCAGAAAAGCTGATGTCTTCACAGAGAGAAGAAAAGGATGAGTTTCTTCACCAAAGAGAGAAGAAGAAGAAGAAGAAGCTTGAGGTCAGATCTGAACGTGATGTTTCTCTGGTTCTTCTCAGGAGATGTTGTGCTCTCAGGTCACTGTCGGTCTCAGCGGCTTCAGTAATGACAGAGAAGATGAAGCTGCACATGTTTGCTTTGATCTGCTGCAGCTGCTCAGCTCATGTTGCTGCAGCAGATCTGACATGTACATGTTCACAGAGCTGCACTCTTTACATACATATATATCTATATACATCTCAAACACACACACAAACAAAAAAAAGACAGGAAAATAAACTTTTTAATATATTTATTTATTTGTAACGTCAGTATTTTTTCTGTTTCAGACACATTTTATTTAAAAATGTCTCAAAACAACGACAAAAAACAACAACAGACAGAGGAGGGGAGAGGTGGGTGTGTCCTGTCCTCTGATTGGCTGCTCTCTCTCTCTCTCTCTCTCTCTCTCTCTCTCTCTCTCTCTCGCGCGCGCTCTCAGTGAATAAGTGAATCTCAGTGTGAGTTGAGCAGGAAACGCTGCTGGAGTTTTTCTCTCATTCATTCACGCGGAGTTTCATCATCATCATCATCATCATCGCAGTGAGCGCGGGAAAATTGCTTGATTGCAACTTTTTTTCACGTGAAAGAAACAAAGTGTCGGATCTTTTTTTTTTCATTTCAAAAAAGGTCTCCGTGGAAACGTCTGCTGCTGCTCTGTGACGTCACTGAGGTGAGCTCACACCGTCTCTTTACTCTCTCATCTTCTCGTGCATTATGGGATGTTTGGTCTGCTGTTTGTCTGCGCGTGCACTGATGAGGACAGTCTCGCAGCCTCTGACGTCACATCAGGTGTTTTATGCATCGCGTGAGTGAGGGAACTTTTACTGAACCTGTCAATCATCAGTGACTAAATCACACACAGCAGAAAACAATGGACTGATGACGTCAGAGACTGTCATTAAAACAGCTGGTGATGATGATGATGTCCTGCTCCAGGTGTGTGTGTGTGTGTGAGAGAGGGACCGAGTGAGTGTGTGTGTGTCAGTGATCAGTCTAAGATTAGCCCCGCCCCCTGTAGATAAGAGGATTCAGGATCAGTGAAGTTAATCCTTCATCTGTCTCACTCTCTCACTCTGACTCTTCCTTCCTGTGATGAAACAAACTCAAATCAGTTTTTTTGATGAGAGGAGGGGGAGGAGTCTCTGATCAATTGATTGACAGCTGCTGCTGTGAATTTCAGCCAATATTTGATGGCGTCACAGACGACATGATGACATCATACGGTAAATCTCTGTGTTTAGTTTAATAGTCTCCATGCTTGTGATGTCGAGCGGGAACATGACCTTTGACCTGATGATAGCGCGTCACCTCCTCCTCATCATTAGGAGCCATCATTAACTCTGCAGACAGAGTGGGCGGAGCCTCATCAGGCTCTTTGTTCTGTCATTTTCTCTGTGGGAAAGAGGCTCCACCCACTCGTTACCTGCAGACGCGTGTCATCAGTGACTCTGGAGCCTGAGGCCGTTTCACGTAAACGTCAGCGTCGCTGAGTTTGATGTCTGAGCGACTTTAGAGTGACGCTACTCTGTTTTCATTCACACTACTCTGTTTTCATCCACACTACACTCTGTTTTCATCCACACTACTCTGTTTTCATCCACACTACACTCTGTTTTCATCCACACTACTCTGTTTTCATTCACACTACTCCGTTTTCATCCACACTACTCTGTTTTCATCCACAATACTCTGTTTTCATCCACACTACTCTGTTTTCATCCACACTACACTCTGTTTTCATCCACACTACTCTGTTTTCATTCACACTACTCCGTTTTCATCCACACTACTCTGTTTTCATCCACAATACTCTGTTTTCATCCACACTACTCTGTTTTCATTCACACTACTTTATTCTGTTTTCATCCACACTACTCTGTTTTCAATCACACTACTCTGTTTTCATTCACACTACTTTGTTTTCATCCACACTACTCTGTTTTCATTCACACTACTCTGTTTTCATCCACACTACTCTGTTTTCATTCACACTACACTCTGTTTTCATTCACACAACTGTTTTCATCCAAACTACTGTTTTCATCCACTCTACTGTTTTCATCCACTCTACTGTTTTCATTCACACTACTCTACTCTGTTTTCATCCACACCACTCTACTCTGTTTTCATTCACACTACTCTTCTCTGTTTTCATCCACACCACTCTACTCTGTTTTCATCCACACAACTGTTTTCATTCACACAACTGTTTTCATCCACACTACTCTACTCTGTTTTCATTCACACTACTCTACTCTGTTTTCATCCACTCTACTCTGTTTTCATCCACTCTACTCTGTTTTCATCCACTCTACTCTGTTTTCATCCACTCTACTCTGTTTTCATCCACACTACTCTGGACTTTATCTGAAAACACTGTTTTCAAATTTCAAATGTTAAACAGACTGATGTGTTTATAACATGAAAACTTGAGGATGAAAATCGAAAGTTCAGATGTTGAGGAGTCTAAAAGCTGCTCAGTAAAGAGGGAGTTGATCGAAGTAAACAAACAACAAACAAAGCTCCAGCTGATTTATTTCAGGACACACGAGCGCACACACACACACACGCGCACACACACGTTGGTGAGGCCACATGGTGCAGCAGATGCTCAACTGAGCTCTGACTCTTTTCTCATGGAAATGACCTCAGACGTCTCACTGCATAAACGCAATGGAGTGTGTGTGTGTGTGTGTGTGTGTGTGACTCAGACTCAGTGTTTTTAAAGTCTACATGTTGTACAGAATCATTTTATCCATCTGATCAGCTGATGTTTGTCCTTATTCAATTAATCACATGGTTATTTCTCACACAGCCTCACCCACCATGACAGGACGATGATAACACATTCCCTGTGTGTGTGTGTGTGTGATTCAAACCTATCTTTGTGAGGACATTTGTTTCGTCCTCACTGCAAAGGTCTTTTTTCAGGGTTAAGACCTGGTTTTAGGGTTAGGTTAAGGGGTGAGTGAATGCATTGTGTCCTCACTAAGGATGCTGTGTAAGAATGTGTGTGTGTGTGCAGGTCTTGACTCGGCAGACGGCCGATGTAAGGTGGCGAGGATGTGAGGGGGAGGGGCCTGCGCGGTTCTTTGTGTTTCTGCAGCCGTAACTCTGATGAGCAGAGAACAGCAGCAAAATGGTGAGGTCAGAGGTCAGAGGTCAGGGGGCGGAGACACTCGCAGAGGGCTGTAATTGTGTCGTCTTGAGAGCATGTTCACGTCTTTATCTGCGCTGCGAGACGGACTATTCCAACGGGAAACTGAAGTTTGTAAACCGCTCACTCTCCCACACCAAAGTCCACAGAGAACATCAGTGGATTTCAGTGGATTTCAGTGGATCAACAACTCCTGTGTGCTGTGATGTAAAAAAAAAAAGTGAGACTTAAAGGTGCCATATGTAAGAGTGTGGCCAAAAACAGTTACTACATTTAAATTCAAAACACCGAGGTCTTTTAGGTTCGGTTTTTTGACGTAACTGGCAACCCGTGGTTGCTCGGCAGCTGAGACTCTACTGACTGCAATGATTGGTAGACGGCGGTAGGTGGCGCCAAATGATTTCAAAACATAAACATGATTTGCAGTCTGCAAAAAAAATGTTTTAATGCAAATATTTTGTCTGTACTGTTGTTGTTGGTGAGTTCAGTTTGTTATATGAACATTATTCCTGAGTCTCTGAGACATAATAGGAGGATTTTATGGCCAGTTGATTTAGATTTATTACATAATGCACCTTTAATCAGAGCAGGAATACTTTCAGTCTGAATCCAAACCACCTGACTAAACAAACCCAGTGTGTTCTGCTCTGCTCTCCTCAGTGTTTAGTGTCTCAGGACTAATCTGGACGTGTTTGTCCGTCTGTGGTCTAACGTGGTCAGGAGCTTCTCGCTGACTCTTCCTGTGGTTTGTCTCCCCCTGAAGGTCGTCATGCCTCAGACTCCACCGCTCACTGGGCAGACGAAGACGAGCGGCTACAACAAGAACCTGAACCAGAGCAAAGACGAACGCTTCCCCGGCCTCTTTTACCATGACGACCGCCTGGTGTCCGGTTCTCTGGAGGCTCTCATCCACCACCTGGTCCCAACCGTGGACTATTATCCAGACGTGAGTTTTATTTTTATTTGCCCTGAAGAACAGAAGCACAGACCATGATGATTTTATAAAAGTGCGTCGTGTCTCTCTCTCTCTTTATCTTCAGAGGACGTACATCTTCACGTTCCTGCTCAGCTCTCGTCTCTTCATCCATCCACATGAACTCATGTCCAGAGTTTGTCATCTGTGTTTGGAGCAGCAGCGACTCAACGAACCCCAGGCTGACAAAGTAATGCGGTTAAAATAATCTTCATAGTTTGTTTATCGGCTTCTCTAATGAAAAATCAGGTGAATGTAGATGTTTATGTGCTTTGTTTGTTTCTTTCCAGATGAGACTCAGGAAACTGGCTCCTAAGATCCTTCAGCTGCTGACGGAGTGGACGGAGGCCTTTCCGTACGACTTTAGAGACGAGCGGACGATGCGGAGCCTGAAGGAGCTGACGCTGCGACTGACCAGTGGAGACGAGGTCAGTGTGGATTCAACCACATCGTCTCATTAGCTTTACTATAGAGAGAGAGGAGAGAACACAACAAACAAACACCAGACTCAAACATGTGCAGCATCTGCCTAGACCGGTTGGGGTGGAAGGAAAAAACGGATAGAATAGAACTTTATTGTCAATTCAGCTCAGCATCATAGAATCATAAAAATAAACATACAGACAATTGTAAAAGACATGAGAAATAACATTATATTAATAATAGCCATGAAACTGGATCTGGATCCTGCAGCCCGTGAGTTACAGGTACCTGCAGAGTTAGCACAGGGAGGTTATTATAGTACTACTACTAATAATACTAGCATCAGATGTGGAGTCACAGCAGACAGAGAAAGAAATGTAACTGACAGGAACGAGGCTTTTTCGTCTCTGAAGGTGGCGCTGTCACGTTTTGTGAAAGAGGAACACGAAAACTGAAGTGAAGCAGGAAAATTGATGTAACTCTCAGATTAAATAACTGTGACTGCAGTGAAACATGAACATGATGTACAGTCTGAACCTGTCGACAAAGGTCGACTTTGTGCGGATGCTAACCACGTTATCCACGTTAGCCCCGCTAACCACGAGCGTGTGCTCATGATTATTAGCCTCAGGTTCACAGAGGGTGAAGGTTTTTATTGAAGCCGATGAAGCCTTTATTCATGTTTTCATACACGTGATGGTAAAACTGGGGTGTTTTTGTTCTCGGCTGAAGACGCACGAGTCCGTGTCTCTGAAAACAAGCAGACTGGAGGAGAAGAAGAAGAAGCCGATTCCTCACAGCGTTCTGGGAAAAAGACTTCCAGTCCAAAATAGACGAGTCCAGAACATCTGGTGAAAGTCGGGTCCAGACCACAGTCAGACCTTCATCTGTGCAGCAACGCTGTCATTATGATGTGGTCGGATATTTAAAGGAGCAGCAGCAGCAGCAGAAGAAGAAAACAAGCACCGTGATCTTCATCCACACGGATCATCGTAGCATCGACCAAAACAAGTGCAGCCTGCATCTGCGGGATGAGTCTGAGCTCCTGAACCTATCACAGAACAAAGACAGAGAGAGTCTTACCTCCTGAACGCATCACAGAACAAAGACAGAGAGAGTCTTACCTCCTGAACGCATCACAGAACAAAGACCGAGAGAGTCTGAGCTCCTGAACGTATCACTGGTCAAAGACCGAGAGAGTCTTAGCTCCTGAACGTATCACTGGTCAAAGACAGAGAGAGTCTTAGCTCCTGAACGCATCACAGAACAAAGACCGAGAGAGTCTTAGATCCTGAACGCATCACTGGTCAAAGACCGAGAGAGTCTTAGCTCCTGAACGCATCACAGAACAAAGACCGAGAGAGTCTGAGCTCCTGAACGCATCACTGGTCAAAGACAGAGAGAGTCTTAGCTCCTGAACGCATCACAGAACAAAGACAGAGAGAGTCTTAGATCCTGAACGCATCACTGGTCAAAGACCGAGAGAGTCTTAGCTCCTGAACGCATCACTGGTCAAAGACTGAGAGAGTCTTAGATCCTGAACGCATCACTGGTCAAAGACTGAGAGAGTCTTAGATCCTGAACGCATCACTGGTCAAAGACTGAGAGAGTCTTAGATCCTGAACGCATCACTGGTCAAAGACCGAGAGAGTCTTAGCTCCTGAACGCATCACTGGTCAAAGACCGACAGCCTCTGAGCTCCTGAACACATCATAGAGGAAACTCTCTTATGTAACATCAGATTATTTAACTGAGACCTTAATCCACTCAGAAACAGCATGACCTTTTGACCCCTGAGGACAGAGAGAGGAGAACAGAAAGATGCTTGCGTAAAATAGTCAAGAGTCAAGATAAACGTCATGTGATCACCACGTTTGATCAGATTAACGTCAGACGATCAGATCGTATTGACGTCAAACTGGAGCATGTAAACGCGTTAATGTGCAGTACCAGACTCTGACAGCAGAGGAGCTGTTGTGTTTTCTAAAAAGCTGCGATCTCTCTAACCCGTGACCTGTCCTCCCCTCGTCTCCTCTCTCAGGTGCACAGGAAGGCGTTGGGTCAGATGAGTCAGAACCTGATCAGGAGGTTGACGGTTCTGAGTCAGTACGAGGAGGCGCTGGTCAAGATCAACGCCACGGCGACCGAGCGGCTGACCGCTCTGAAGAGCAAGCGTCCGGCGGCGGCGGCGGCGGCGGCGGCGACGCGGCGAGATCTGCTGTCCATCTGCAACGACCCGTTTACGGTGGCTCAGCAGCTCACGCACATAGAACTGGTGAGATTAATTAATCCATCGGATTATTGATTAGATCATTAGATTGGATTATTTCTTTCATACAGATTAAGGCAGATTATTAATTAGTTGTGTTCCTTATTTTCTTCAGGAGCGACTGAGTTACATCGGACCTGAAGAGTTTGTACAGATACAGGTAACGTGTGACGTCACATGACTGATGTGTGTGTGTGTGTGTGTGTGTGTGAGCTGCAGATGAATCATGTGTGTGTGTGTGTGTGTGTGTGTGTGTGTGTTTCAGAGCTGCTTCAGTGAACATAAGGAAAGCACAAACCTGGAGTCTTACGTCGACTGGTTTAACAGACTCAGTTACCTGGTGACCACAGAGATCTGTATGGTGAGAAAAGTGATCGTTGAATATGTTTAGAGCTGCTGTAAATATATTTTTTTTTATAACGCCATTTATCTACCGCGTTTACAGACGCCGAAGAAGAAACAGCGCGCTCGAGTTATCGAGTTCTTCATCGACGTGGCGCGGGAATGCTTCAACATCGGGAACTTCAACTCCCTCATGGCCATCATCTGTGAGTCAGGCTCCTCCTCTTCTTCTTCTTCTTCTTCTTCTTCTTCTTATAACATGAATGTTGAGATGAGGGGGCGGAGCCTGCAGAGAGAAACAGATTAATAATAAATGCAGGACCAGAGGTCGGCCCTGTGTGTGTGTGTGTGTGTGTGTCCAGAGCAGATGGTCAGCAGTGACGGCAGCTGTGTCCGGCACAAATGCCTGAGGCACATCTACTACAGGCAGAATCACCATGGTTACAGCTACTGATGATGGACAGCTCATTGTTCTTTCATGGCGTTTTTTTTTTTTTATGTTTAGAGATTTGTCTCCTAAACCAGGTCAGAGAAGAACACGTGAGGACAGATACAGACGTGTCACACACACGTGTTCATGTCCCTCTGTTCACTCTTTTCTATCGTGATAACAATAATCAGTAATAACACACACACACACACACACACACACACACAGTAACTGTGGTGCTGGCAGAGGAAACAGTGCGTGTGTGAACTTGAATGAGACATTGTCACATGTTACTGCTATGATCACTGTCTCACTCTGTGTGTGTGTGTGTGTGTGTGTGTGTGTGTGTGTGTGTGTGTGTGTGTGTGTCACAGCTGGTCTGAACATGACTCCTGTGTCTCGGCTGAAAAAGACCTGGAGTAAAGTGAAGACGGCGAAGTTTGACGTGTTAGAGGTGAGTCGGCGTCACAGACACTCGTCCTTCGTCCTACGTCGTCACCTCTTCACTCGTCAATTTAAGTTTATTGATTATCTCTTACGTGTGTGTGTGTGTGTGTGTGTGTGTGTGTGTGTGTGTGTCCACAGCACCAGATGGATCCTTCCAGTAACTTCTACAACTACAGAACAGCTCTGAGAGGAGCCGCGCAGAGATCTGTGACTGCAAACAGCAGCAGGGAGAAGGTGAGTGTGTTCAGGGAGGCTGGGAACTCTGGGCTTCAGGCTGAGATGATTATGTAAACGCCGGGATGTCTAACGCGGTGGACACCAGTTACATAACGCCTACAGTTGTGTGAGTGTGAGGACGCGAGGGAGGGTCAAACATTTCCAGACATTTCCAGATCACATACTGTTCCTGCTGATGTAAACACACACACACACACACACACACACACACAACATTCCAGGGACAAAAGGTCAAGAAACAGAACGTTCCTAAGAGTCTGGAATGTTCTGCTCTGATGTTCCTCACTGCTGCTGCAGAGTTGTCAATCCACTGCTGCGTCCATCATCACTAAGTTCAAATGTCTTATTATTTGACCACACGAGACAGCAGTAGACACGCAGCTCCTGTGCCCCCCCGCGAGTTAAAATCACTGACTTTGGTGTGGGAGAGTGAGTGGTTTACAAACTTCCGTTTCCTGTTGGAAAAGTCTGTCTAACGGTGAGATACGTGAACGTGTTAAACTGACACGCACTCAGTGTTGTCTTGTGTGTTTGCTCTGGTCTCAGATCGTGGTCCCGTTCTTCAGTTTGCTCCTCAAAGACATTTACTTCCTGAACGAAGGTTGTTCTAACCGACTGCAGAGCGGACACGTCAACTTCCAGGTCAGCTGCCGCTTTGTTTCCCTGGTCACCCCCTGGTGTTTTTACTGTCGACAGTGACGCCGCATGACATCGCTGTGTTATTTTGAACCTCTTATTTTTAGAACACACACACACACACACACACACTGTTACATCACGACTGACAATCCTTACATAAATAATGTTGTTTTCAATTTTAAATAAAGTTTAAAATGTAGAAAAAATCAACTTCCACTGATTTTTTTTTTTACCTTTTATACTTTTTCATTTTTTTCAAATCCATAAATATTTGGAAAGTACACTTCCTGTCACTTAAAAAAAATGTTTTCCATGATTTTTGTGTTTTTTTTGACAGAAATTGTGGGAATTGGCCAAACAAGTGAGTGAGTTCCTGACGTGGAGGAAAGTCGAGTGTCCATTTGACAAAGATCGAAGGATCCTTCAGTATCTGCTGACCACGCCTGTGTTCACGGAGGACGGTGGGTGTCAATCAACGAGTCCATTCGACTTCATCACTGGAAATTAAAATACATTTAATTTAATACATTTATTTATATTATGTATTGTTTTCCTCTGCAGGTTTGTATTTAGCTTCATATGAAAGTGAACGTCCAGAAAATAACATGGAGAAAGAAAGATGGAGGACTCTGAGGTACACACACACACACACACACATTCTTGTACTTGCTGCATACTGAGGACTGGGTTGCTGGCAAAGTGAGGACCAGCATTTCCACTTTATAAATCCACACAATAACAAATATCTACTTCATTAATGACATCTATATAGAACTACTTTTAGCAGTACCATAAAATGTCTGCAGGTGGAGCCCCAGAGCAAAAAGGGCTGGAAAACTTTTTCGATTTTTTTTTAATTTTTGGTTAAAATTTTTACAAAAACGTAGTACTATATACTTTGTCGACAAAAATGTAAAAAAAAAAATTTGACCAAAAATTTTTGGTCCAAAATTTTACAAAAACGTCACACTATACTATGTCAACAAAAATTTGAAAAAATCTTTGTCAAAAGAACTTTGGTCCAAAATTTGACAAAAACGTCATACTATACTATGTCGTCCAAAATAAATAAAAAAAAAATTTGACCAAAAATGTTTGGTCGTCCAAAATTTGACAAAAAAAATTTGGTCCAAAATTTGACAAAAGAAATTTGGTCCAAAATTTGACAAAAAAAATTTGGTCCAAAATTTGACAAAAAAATCGGGTCCAACGTTTGACAGAAAAAATTGGTCCAAAATTTGACAAAAAAAATTGGTCCAAAATTTGACAAAACAATTTGGTCCAAAATTTGACAAAAAGAATTGGTCCAAAATTTGACAAAAACGTCATACTATACTATGTCGTCCAAAATAATTTAAAAAAAAAATTTGACCAAAAATGTTTGGTCGTCCAAAATTTGACAAAAAAAATTTGGTCCTAAATTTGACAAAAAAATCGGGTCCAAAATTTGTAAAAAAGAATTGGTCCAAAATTTGACAAAAACGTCATACTATACTATGTCGTCCAAAATAAAAATTAAAAAAAATTTGACCAAAAATGTTTGGTCGTCCAAAATTTGACAAAAAAAATTTGGTCCAAAATTTGACAAAAAAAATTGGTCCAAAATTTGACAAAAACGTCATACTATACTATGTCGTACAAAATAATAAAAAAAAAAATTTGACCAAAAATGTTTGGTCCAAAATTTGACAAAAAAAATTTGGTCCAAAATTTGACAAAACAATCGGGTCCAAAATTTGACAAAAAAAATTGGTCCAAAATTTGACAAAAAAAAATTGGTCCAAAATTGGACAAAAAAATCGGGTCCAAAATTTGACAAAAAAAATTGGTCCAAAATTTGACAAAAACGTCATACTATACTATGTCGTCCAAAATAATAATAAAAAAAAAATTTGACCAAAAATGTTTGGTCCAAAATTTGACAAAAAAAATTTGGTCCAAAATTTGACAAAAAAATTGGGTCCAAAATTTGACAAAAAAAATTGGTCCAAAATTTGACAAAAACGTCATACTATACTATGTCGTCCAAAATAGATTAAAAAAAGAATTTGACCAAAAATGTTTGGTCGTCCAAAATTTGACAAAAAATTTGGTCCAAAATTTGACAAAAGAATCGGGTCAAAAATTGAACAAAAAAAATTGGTCAAATTTTTTTTGTCCAAAATTGGACAAAAAAAATTTGTCCAAAATTTGACAAAAAAAATTTGTCCAAAATTTGACAAAACAATTTGGTCCAAAATTTGACAAAAAGAATTGGTCCAAAATTTGACAAAAACGTCATACTATACTATGTCGTCCAAAATAATAAAAAAAAAAATTTGACCAAAAATGTTTGGTCGTCCAAAATTTGACAAAAAAAATTTGGTCCAAAATTTGACAAAAAAATCGGGTCAAAAATTTGACAAAAAAAATTGGTCCAAAATTTGACAAAAAAAATTGGTCCAAAATTTGACAAAACAATTTGGTCCAAAATTTGACAAAAATAATTGGTCCAAAATTTGACGAAAACGTCATACTATACTATGTCGTCCAAAATAATAATAAAAAAAAGTTGACCAAAAATGTTTGGTCGTCCAAAATTTGACAAAAAAAATTTGGTCCAAAATTTGACAAAAACGTCTTACTATACTATGTCGTCCAAAATAATAATAAAAAAAATTGGACCAAAAATGTTTGGTCGTCCAAAATGTGACAAAAAAAATTTGGTCCAAAATTTGACAAAAAAATCGGGTCCAAAATTTGACAAAAAAAATTTGTCCAAAATTTGACAAAAACGTCATACTATACTATGTCGTCCAAAATAATAATAAAAAATATTTGACCAAAAATGTTTGGTCGTCCAAAATTTGACAAAAAAAATTTGGTCCAAAATTTGACAAAAAAAATTGGTCCAAAATTTGACAAAAAGAATTGGTCCAAAATTTGACAAAAACGTCATACTATACTATGTCGTCCAAAATAATAAAAAAAAAATTTGACCAAAAATGTTTGGTCCAAAATTTGACAAAAAAAATTTGGTCCAAAATTTGACAAAAAAAAATTGGTCCAAAATTTGACAAAAAAATCTGTTCCAAAATTTGACAAAAAAAATTGGTCCAAAATTTGACAAAAAAAATTGGTCCAAAATTTGACAAAAAGAATTGGTCCAAAATTTGATAAAAACGTCATACGATACTATGTCGTCCAAAATAAAAAAAAAAAAAAATTTGACCAAAAATGTTTGGTCGTCCAAAATTTGACAAAAAAAATTTGGTCCAAAATTTGACAAAAAAATCGGGTCAAAAATTGGACAAAAAAAATTGGTCCGAAATTTGACAAAAAAAATTAGTCCAAAATTTGACAAAACAATTTGGTCCAAAATTTGACAAAACAATTTGGTCCAAAATTTGACAAAAAGAATTGGTCCAAAATTTGACAAAAACGTCATACTATACTATGTCGTCCAAAGTAATAATAAAAAATATTTCACCAAAAATGTTTGGTCGTCCAAAATTTGACAAAAAAAATTTGGTCCAAAATTTGACAAAAAAATTGGTCCAAAATTTGACAAAAAAAATTGGTCCAAAATTTGACAGAAAAAATTGGTCCAAAATTTGACAAAACAATTTGGTCCAAAATTTGACAAAACAATTTGGTCCAAAATTTGACAAAAAGAATTGGTCCAAAATTTGACAAAAACGTCATACTATACTATGTCGTCCAAAATAATAAAAAAAAAAATTTGACCAAAAATGTTTGGTCGTCCAAAATTTGACAAAAAAAATTTGGTCCAAAATTTGACAAAAACGTCATACTATACTATGTCGTCCAAAATAATAATACAATTTTTTTGACCAAAAATGTTTGGTCGTCCAAAATTTGACAAAAAAAATTTGGTCCAAAATTTGACAAAAAAATCGGGTCCAAAATTTGACAAAAAAATCGGGTCCAAAATTTGACAAAAACGTCATACTATACTATGTCGTCCAAAATAATAATAAAAAATATTTGACCAAAAATGTTTGGTCGTCCAAAATTTGACAAAAAAAATTTGGTCCAAAATTTGACAAAAACGTCATACTATACTATGTCGTCCAAAATAATAATAAAATTTTTTTGACCAAAAATGTTTGGTCGTCCAAAATTTGACAAAAAAAATTTGGTCCAAAATTTGACAAAAAAATCGGGTCCAAAATTTGACAAAAAAATCGGGTCCAAAATTTGACAAAAACGTCATACTATACTATGTCGTCCAAAATAATAATAAAAAATATTTGACCAAAAATGTTTGGTCGTCCAAAATTTGACAAAAAAAATTTGGTCCAAAATTTGACAAAAAGAATTGGTCCAAAATTTGACAAAAAGAATTGGTCCAAAATTTGACAAAAACGTCATACGATACTATGTCGTCCAAAATAAAAAAAATAAAAATTTGACCAAAAATGTTTGGTCGTCCAAAATTTGACAAAAAAAATTTGGTCCAAAATTTGACAAAAAAATCGGGTCAAAAATTGGACAAAAAAAATTGGTCCGAAATTTGACAAAAAAAATTAGTCCAAAATTTGACAAAACAATTTGGTCCAAAATTTGACAAAAAGAATTGGTCCAAAATTTGACAAAAACGTCATACTATACTATGTCGTCCAAAGTAATAATAAAAAATATTTCACCAAAAATGTTTGGTCGTCCAAAATTTGACAAAAAAATTGGTCCAAAATTTGACAAAAAAAATTGGTCCAAAATTTGACAGAAAAAATTGGTCCAAAATTTGACAAAACAATTTGGTCCAAAATTTGACAAAACAATTTGGTCCAAAATTTGACAAAAAGAATTGGTCCAAAATTTGACAAAAACGTCATACTATACTATGTCGTCCAAAATAATAAAAAAAAAAATTTGACCAAAAATGTTTGGTCGTCCAAAATTTGACAAAAAAAATTTGGTCCAAAATTTGACACAAACGTCATACTACACTGTCGTCCAAAATAATAATAAAAATTTTTTGACCAAAAATGTTTGGTCGTCCAAAATTTGACAAAAAAAATTTGGTCCAAAATTTGACAAAAAAATCGGGTCCAAAATAGGACAAAAAAATCGAGTCCAAAATTTGACAAAAACGTCATACTATACTATGTCGTCCAAAATAATAATAAAAAATATTTGACCAAAAATGTTTGGTCGTCCAAAATTTGACAAAAAAAATTTGGTCCAAAATTTGACAAAAAAAATTTGGTCCAAAATTTGACAAAAAAATCGGGTCAAAAATTGGACAAAAAAATTGGTCCAAAATTTGACAAAAAAAATTGGTCCAAAATTTGACAAAACAATTTGGTCCAAAATTTGACAAAAAGAATTGGTCCAAAATTTGACAAAAACGTCATACTATACTATGTCGTCCAAAATAATAATAAAAAAAATTTGACCAAAAATGTTTGGTTGTCCAAAATTTGACAAAAAAATTTGGTCCAAAATTTGACAAAAAAAATTGGTCCAAAATTTGACAAAAACATCATACTATACTATGTCGTCCAAAATAATTTAAAAAAAAATTTGACCAAAAATGTTTGGTCGTCCAAAATTTGACAAAAAAATCGGGTCCAAAATTTGACAAAAAAATCGGGTCCAAAATTTGACAAAAAAAATTGGTCCAAAATTTGACAAAAACGTCATACTATACTATGTCGTCCAAAATAATAAAAAAAAAAATTTGACCAAAAATGTTTGGTCGTCCAAAATTTGACAAAAAAAATTTGGTCCAAAATTTGACAAAAAATCGGGTCCAAAATTTGAAAAAAAAAATTTGTCCAAAATTTGACAAAAAAAATTGGTCCAAAATTTGACAAAAACGTCATACTATACTATGTCGTCCAAAATAATAAAAAAAAAATTTGACCAAAAATGTTTGGTCGTCCAAAATTTGACAAAAAAAATTGGTCCAAAATTTGACAAAAAAAATTGGTCCAAAATTTGACAAAACAATTTGGTCCAAAATTTGACAAAAACGTCATACTACACTATGTCATCCAAATGACATGTTTTTTTGACAAATTGAGTATAGCATGTTATATCAATCTAAGGAAGTGATTTCAATGAAAACAAAGTGAGGACCAGCCAAAATGTCCTCACTCTGTAAAAATGTCCTCACTTTTTTGGTTAAAAACCCTCACTGGTCCTCAGTATGCCGCAAGTACAAGAACACACACACGCACACACACACACACACTCATTGAATGTGTTATTTAAATGTAAAAATCTAAACAAACTTCTCCGTCCCCCTCTGTCTCCCCACAGATCGTCTCTAAATGTCTCCGTCGATTCGTCGTCATCACGTTTTTCTCGTCTTTAAGAGAAAAAAAACCTGCTTATTTTTCCAAAAAGTGAAGCAGTTATTAAAAAAGTGGGCGGAGTTTGTTTGATGTTAGCTGCAGGACAGTATCACTTCCTGTTTATTATTATTTTTCGATTGATGATGTAAAAGAGAACAAATGCACTGGCTGCGTTTGTTTGTTTGTTTGTTTGTTTGTGGTGTCATTAATGATGATGTGTTTGCCATGTGCTGTTGCTGCCCCCTGGTGGTTCAGTTGTGAGTTTATTTTTCATGTTTATCGTCACTGTTTAGTTTATTTATAAACATTCGTTGTCACATTATTTAATTTTGTTCAAAATAATTGTCATTGTTTTGTATGAATTTGAACGTATGAAGTTAAACATTGTTTGACACATGACTGTTGAAGGGCTGAACATTTAAGTAAGTTATGTTTTAATGACAAAGCTAATAAAATAATGTTGATTCATTTCATGTTTGTTCTGAGGTTTTTAAACACGTTAAACACTCGATTCATCGATTTCTAAATGAAACGTCAATTATGTTGATAATCGATTAATCGCTTACATTTAAAAACCAGGTTATGTGGTTTTCAGCTTCTTAAAATTTAAGAACGTGAACATTTTCTGGTTTCTTCGCTCAATAAAACAAAGAAACTCAATATTTCTTGTTTGTGGACAATAACAAGCATTTTAAGACATTGTCATTTCCACATTTGACAAACACTGATCAATAACAATGAATCTATCAGTGGAGAAAATGATTAGATTAATTGATTATCAAAACAGTTTTCTGAAAATGTGAGAACGACGAAATAGTATAGTATGTAGTTTTTGTCAAATTTTGGACCAAATTTTTTTTTTCAAAAAATGGTCATATTATGGACGACATAGTGTAGTATGACGTACTACATAGTATATTATTAAGTTTTTGTCATGTTTTGGACCAAAAAAATGTTTTTCAAAAAAATGTTCAGATTTTGGACGACATAGTATAGTATGTCGTTTTTGTCAAATTTTGGACCAATTTTTTTTTTCAAAAAATGGTCACATTATGGACGACATAGTATAGTAGGACGTACTACATAGTATAGTATTACGTTTTTGTCATATTTTGGACCAAAAAAATGTTTTTCAAAAAAATGGTCAGATTTTGGACGACATAGTATAGTATGTCATTTCTGTCAAATTCTGCAGGTATAGGTAGTGGGTTCAAATCCTTGCTTTGTCAAAGCTTTTGAAAAAAAAGTATATTATGGCTTTTATTTTTACATCACACAAAGATTTGACAAAGCAGGGAATTGAACCCACAACCTTAGGCTTTGAATGCCAGCATTTTGCCAATTAAGCCACTGTGACTCCTTGACCTTGGAGGTGTTGTCTATTTGTTACATTGTGGACGACATAGTATAGTAGGACGTTTTTGTCATGTTTTGTACCCAAAAAATTTTTTTCAAAAAAATGGTCAGATTTTGGACGACATAGTATAGTATGTCGTTTTTGTCAAATTTTGGACCAAATTTTTTTTTTCAAAAAATGGTCATATTATGGACGACATAGTGTAGTATGACGTACTACATAGTATATTATTAAGTTTTTGTCATGTTTTGGACCAAAAAAATGTTTTTCAAAAAAATGTTCAGATTTTGGACGACATAGTATAGTATGTCGTTTTTGTCAAATTTTGGACCAATTTTTTTTTTCAAAAAATGGTCACATTATGGACGACATAGTATAGTAGGACGTACTACATAGTATAGTATGACGTTTTTGTCAAATTTTTTTTTTCAAAAAAATTGTCCGATTTGGAAGACATAGTATAGTATGACATTTTGGTCGGCGACATAGTATAGTATGACATTTTGGTCACATTTTGGATTAAAAAAAATAATTTCAAAAAAATTTCTGATTTTGGACGACGTAGTATAGTATGTCGTTTTTGTAAAATTTTGGACCAAATTTTATTTTTTTAAATAAATGGTCAGATTCTGAATGACATAGTATAGTATGACATTGTGGTCGACGTCATAGTATAGTATGACGTTTTGGTCACATTTTGGATTAAAAAAAATAATTTCAAAAAAAATTCTGATTTTGGACGACATAGTATAGTATGTCGTTTTTGTAAAATTTTGGACCAAATTCTTTTTACAAAAAATGGTCACATTATGGACTACATAGTATAGTAGGGCGTACTACATAGTATAGTATAACGTTTTTGTCATGTTTTGGACCAAAACATTTTTTTTCAAAAAAATGGTCAGATTTTGGACGACATAGTATAGTATGTCGTTTTTGTCAAATTTTGGACCAATTTTTTTTTTCAAAAAATGGTCACATTATGGACGACATAGTATAGTAGGACGTACTACATAGTATAGCATTACGTTTTTGTCATGTTTTGGACCAAAAAAATGTTTTTCAAAAAAATGGTCAGATTTTGGACGACATAGTATAGTATGTCGTTTTTGTCAAATTTTGGACCAATTTTTTTTTTCAAAAAATTGTCACATTATGGACGACATAGTATAGTAGGACGTACTACATAGTATAGTATTACGTTTTTGTCATGTTTTGGACCAAAAAAATGTTTTTCAAAAAAATGGTCAGATTTTGGACGACATAGTATAGTATGTCATTTCTGTCAAATTCTGCAGGTATAGGTAGTGGGTTCAAATCCTTGCTTTGTCAAAGCTTTTGAAAAAAAAGTATATTATGGCTTTTATTTTTACATCACACAAAGATTTGACAAAGCAGGGAATTGAACCCACAACCTTAGGCTTTGAATGCCAGCATTTTGCCAATTAAGCCACTGTGACTCCTTGACCTTGGAGGTGTTGTCTATTTGTTACATTGTGGACGACATAGTATAGTAGGACGTTTTTGTCATGTTTTGTACCCAAAAATTTTTTTTCAAAAAAATGGTCAGATTTTGGACGACATAGTATAGTATGTCGTTTTTGTCAAATTTTGGACCAAATTTTTTTTTTCAAAAAATGGTCATATTATGGACGACATAGTGTAGTATGACGTACTACATAGTATATTATTAAGTTTTTGTCATGTTTTGGACAAAAAAAATGTTTTTCAAAAAAATGTTCAGATTTTGGACGACATAGTATAGTATGTCGTTTTTGTCAAATTTTGGACCAATTTTTTTTTCAAAAAATGGTCACATTATGGACGACATAGTATAGTAGGACGTACTACATAGTATAGTATTACGTTTTTGTCATATTTTGGACCAAAAAAATGTTTTTCAATAAAATGGTCAGATTTTGGACGACATAGTATAGTATGTCATTTCTGTCAAATTCTGCAGGTATAGGTAGTGGGTTCAAATCCTTGCTTTGTCAAAGCTTTTGAAAAAAAAGTATATTATGGCTTTTATTTTTACATCACACAAAGATTTGACAAAGCAGGGAATTGAACCCACAACCTTAGGCTTTGAATGCCAGCATTTTGCCAATTAAGCCACTGTGACTCCTTGACCTTGGAGGTGTTGTCTATTTGTTACATTGTGGACGACATAGTATAGTAGGACGTTTTTGTCATGTTTTGTACCCAAATTTTTTTTTTCAAAAAAATGGTCAGATTTTGGACGACATAGTATAGTATGTCGTTTTTGTCAAATTTTGGACCAAATTGTTTTTTTTCAAAAAATGGTCATATTATGGACGACATAGTGTAGTATGACGTACTACATAGTATATTATTAAGTTTTTGTCATGTTTTGGACCAAAAAAATGTTTTTCAAAAAAATGTTCAGATTTTGGACGACATAGTATAGTATGTCGTTTTTGTCAAATTTTGGACCAATTTTTTTTTTCAAAAAATGGTCACATTATGGACGACATAGTATAGTAGGACGTACTACATAGTATAGTATGACGTTTTTGTCAAATTTTTTTTTTCAAAAAAATTGTCCGATTTGGAAGACATAGTATAGTATGACATTTTGGTCGGCGACATAGTATAGTATGACATTTTGGTCACATTTTGGATTAAAAAAAATAATTTCAAAAAAATTTCTGATTTTGGACGACATAGTATAGTATGTTGTTTTTGTAAAATTTTGGACCAAATTTTATTTTTTTAAATAAATGGTCAGATTCTGGATGACATAGTATAGTATGACATTGTGGTCGACGTCATAGTATAGTATGACGTTTTGGTCACATTTTGGATTAAAAAAAATAATTTCAAAAAAAATTCTGATTTTGGACGACATAGTATAGTATGTCGTTTTTGTAAAATTTTGGACCAAATTCTTTTTACAAAAAATGGTCACATTATGGACTACATAGTATAGTAGGGCGTACTACATAGTATAGTATAACGTTTTTGTCATGTTTTGGACCAAAACATTTTTTTTCAAAAAAATGGTCAGATTTTGGACCACATAGTATAGTATGTCGTTTTTGTCAAATTTTGGACCAATTTTTTTTTTCAAAAAATGGTCACATTATGGACGACATAGTATAGTAGGACGTACTACATAGTATAGTATGACGTTTTTGTCAAATTTTTTTTTTCAAAAAAATTGTCCGATTTGGAAGACATAGTATAGTATGACATTTTGGTCGGCGACATAGTATAGTATGACATTTTGGTCACATTTTGGATTAAAAAAAATAATTTCAAAAAAATTTCTGATTTTGGACGACATAGTATAGTATGTTGTTTTTGTAAAATTTTGGACCAAATTTTATTTTTTTAAATAAATGGTCAGATTCTGGATGACATAGTATAGTATGACATTGTGGTCGACGTCATAGTATAGTATGACATTTTGGTCACATTTTGGATTAAAAAAAATAATTTCAAAAAAAATTCTGATTTTGGACGACATAGTATAGTATGTCGTTTTTGTAAAATTTTGGACCAAATTCTTTTTACAAAAAATGGTCACATTATGGACTACATAGTATAGTAGGACGTACTACATAGTATAGTATAACGTTTTTGTCATGTTTTGGACCAAAACATTTTTTTTCAAAAAAATGGTCAGATTTTGGACGACATAGTATAGTATGTCGTTTTTGTCAAATTTTGGACCAAATTTTTTTTTTCAAAAAATGGTCATATTATGGACGACATAGTGTAGTATGACGTACTACATAGTATATTATTAAGTTTTTGTCATGTTTTGGACCAAAAAAATGTTTTTCAAAAAAATGTTCAGATTTTGGACGACATAGTATAGTATGTCGCTTTTGTCAAATTTTGGACCAATTTTTTTTTTCAAAAAATGGTCACATTATGGACGACATAGTATAGTAGGACGTACTACATAGTAAAGTATTACGTTTTTGTCATGTTTTGGACCAAAAAAATGTTTTTCAAAAAAATGGTCAGATTTTGGACGACATAGTATAGTATGTCGTTTTTGTCAAATTTTGGACCAAATTTTTTTTTTCAAAAAATGGTCACATTATGGACGACATAGTATAGTAGGACGTACTACATAGTATAGTATTACGTTTTTTTCATGTTTTGGACCAAAAAAATGTTTTTCAAAAAAATGGTCAGATTTTGGACGACATAGTATAGTATGTCGTTTTTGTCAAATTTTGGACCAATTTTTTTTTTCCAAAAATGGTCACATTATGGACGACATAGTATAGTAGGACGTACTACATAGTATAGTATGACGTTTTTGACAAGTTTTGGACCAAAAAACGTTTTTCAAAAATATGGTCAGATTTTGGACGACATAGTATAGTATGTCGTTTTTGTCAAAATTTGGTCAAATTTTTTTTTTCCAAAAATGGTCACATTATGGACTACATAGTATAGTAGGACGTACTACATAGTATAGTATGACGTTTTTGTCTAGTTTTGGACCAAAAAAAGTTTTTCAAAAAATGGTCTGATTTTGGACGACATAGTATAGTATGTCGTTTTTGTCAAATTTTGGACAAATTGTTTTTTTTCCAAAAATGGTCACATTATGGACGACATAGTATAGTAGGATGCACTACATAGTATAGTATGACGTTTTTGACAAGTTTTGGACCAAAAAACGTTTTTCAAAAATATGGTCAGATTTTGGACGACATAGTATATAGTATGTCGTTTTTGTCAAAATTTGGTCAAATTTTTTTTTTCTAAAAATGGTCACATTATGGACGACATAGTATAGTAGGACGTACTACATAGTATAGTATGACGTTTTTGTCAAGTTTTGCACCAAAAAAACGTTTTCCAAAAATATGGTCAGATTTTGGACGACATAGTATAGTATGTCGTCTTTGACAAATTTTGCAGGTATAGGTAGTGGGTTCAAAATCCTTGCTTGGTCAAAGCTTTTCATGTTGTTTAAAGAAGCATATTATGTCTTTTTTTTTACATCACACATAGAATTGACAAGGCGGGGAATTGAACCCACGACCTTAGGCTTTGAGTGCAAGCATTTTGCCAGTTGAGCCACTGCGATTCCTTAACCTCAGTGGTGTTGCCTATTTCTTACATTGTGGACGGCATAGTATAGTATGTTGTTTTTGTCAAATTTTGGACCATTTTCTTTTTTTTTCCAAAAATGGTCACATTATGGACTACATAGTATAGTAGGACGTACTACAAAGTATAGTATGACGTTTTTGTCAAGTTTTGCACCAAAAAAACGTTTTCCAAAAATATGGTCAGATTTTGGACGACATAGTATAGTATGTCGTTTTTGTCAAATTTTGGTCAAATTATTTTTTTTCTAAAACTGGTCACATTATGGACGACATAGTATAGTAGGACGTACTACATAGTATAGTATGACGTTTTTGTCAAAAAAAAAATTTCAAAAAAATTGTCCGATTTGGAAGACATAGTATAGTATGACATTTTGGTCGGCGACATAGTATAGTATGACATTTTGGTAACATTTTGGATTAAAAAAAATAATTTCAAAAAAATTTCTGATTTTGGACGACATAGTATAGTATGTCGTTTTTGTAAAATTTTGGACCAAATTTTATTTTTTTAAATAAATGGTCAGATTCTGGATGACATAGTATAGTATGACATTGTGGTCGACGTCATAGTATAGTATGACATTTTGGATTGAAAAAAAAATTTCAAAAAAAATTCTGATTTTGGACGACAGTATAGTATGTCGTTTTTGTAAAATTTTGGACCAAATTCTTTTTACAAAAAATGGTCACATTATGGACTACATAGTATAGTAGGACGTACTACATAGTATAGTATAACGTTTATGTCATGTTTTGGACCAAAATTTTTTTTTTCAAAAAAATGGTCAGATTTTGGACGACATAGTAAAGTATGTCGTTTTTGTCAAATTTTGGACCAAATTCTTCTTTTTTCAAAAAATGGTCATATTATGGACGACATAGTGTAGTATGACGTACTACATAGTATATTATTAAGTTTTTGTCATGTTTTGGACCAAAAAAATGTTTTTCAAAAAAATGTTCAGATTTTGGACGACATAGTATAGTATGTCGTTTTTGTCAAATTTTGGAACAATTTTTTTTTTCAAAAAATGGTCACATTATGGACGACATAGTATAGTAGGACGTACTACATAGTATAGTATTACGTTTTTGTCATGTTTTGGACCAAAAAAATGTTTTTCAAAAAAATGTTCAGATTTTGGACGACATAGTATAGTATGTCGTTTTTGTCAAATTTTGGAGCAAATTCTTCTTTTTTCAAAAAATGGTCATATTATGGACGACATAGTGTAGTATGACGTACTACATAGTATATTATTAAGTTTTTGTCATGTTTTGGACCAAAAAAATGTTTTTCAAAAAAATTTTCAGATTTTGGACGACATAGTATAGTATGTCGTTTTTGTCAAATTTTGGAACAATTTTTTTTTTCAAAAAATGGTCACATTATGGACGACATAGTATAGTAGGACGTACTACATAGTATAGTATTACGTTTTTGTCATGTTTTGGACCAAAAAAATGTTTTTCAAAAAAATGTTCAGATTTTGGACGACATAGTATATAGTATGTCGTTTTTGTCAAATTTTGGAGCAATTTTTTTTTTCAAAAAATGGTCACATTATGGACGACATAGTATAGTAGGACGTACTACATAGTATAGTATTACGTTTTTGTCATGTTTTTGACCAAAAAAATGTTTTTCAAAAAAATGGTCAGATTTTGGACGACATAGTATAGTATGTCATTTCTGTCAAATTCTGCAGGTATAGCTAGTGGGTTCAAATCCTTGCTTTGTCAAAGCTTTAGAAAAAAAAGTATATTATGGCTTTTATTTTTACATCACACAAAGATTTGACAAAAGCAGGGAATTGAACCCACAACCTTAGGCTTTGAATGCCAGCATTTTGCCAATTAAGCCACTGTGACTCCTTGACCTTGGAGGTGTTGTCTATTTGTTACATTGTGGACGACATAGTATAGTAGGACGTTTTTGTCATGTTTTGGACCAAAAAAACGTCGTTTTTGTCAAATTTTGGACCAAAAAACTTTTTCAAAAAAAAGGTCAGATTTTGGACGACATAGTATAGTATGTCGTTTTTGTCAAATTTTGGACCAATTTTTTTTTTCAAAAAATGGTCACATTATGGACGACATAGTATAGTAGGACGTACTACATAGTATAGTATTACGTTTTTGTCATGTTTTGGACCAAAAAAATGTTTTTCAAAAAAAACTTTCAGATTTTGGACGACATAGTATAGTATGTCGTTTTTGTCAAATTTTGGACCAAATTGTTTTTTTTCAAAAAATGGTCACATTATGGACTACATAGTATAGTATGACATTTTGGTCGACGACATAGTATAGTATGACATTTTGGTCACATTTTGGATAAAAAAAAATAATTTCAAAAAAATTTCTGATTTTGGACGACATAGTATAGTATGACGTTTTGGTCCAATCTTGGCCCAAATTTTTTTTTCCAAAAAATTGTCACATTTTGGACCACATAGTATAGTATGACGTACTACATAGTATAGTGTGACGATTTTGTCAAGTCTTGGACCAAAAAATGTTTTTCCAAAAAATTGTCCAATTTTGGACGACATAGTATAGTATGACGTTTTTGTTAAATTTTGGACCCAATTTCTTTTTTTAAAAAATTGTCAGATTTTGGACAACTTGTATAGTATGACATACTACATAGTATAGTGTGACGTTTTTGTCAAATTTTGGACCAAAAAAAAGGTAAAACTTTGGACGACATTGTATAGTATGTCATTTTTGTCAAATTTTGGACCAAAAAAAAGTTTTTCAAAAAAATGGTCAGATTTTGAACAACATAGTATAGTATGACGTTTTTGTCAAATTTTGGACCAAAAGTTTTTTTTCAAATAAATGGTCAGATTTTGGATGACATAGTATAGTATGACATTTTGGTCGACGACATAGTATAGTATGACATTTTGGTCACATTTTGGATAAAAAAAAAAAAATTCATAAAAATTTCTGATTTTGGACGACATAGTATAGTATGACATTTTGGTCTAATCTTGGACCAAATTTTTTTTTTCAAAAAATTGTCACATTTTGGACCACATAATATAGTATGACGTACTACATAGTATAGTATGACATTTGGTTACATTTTGGACCAAAAAAAAGTTCAAAATTTGGACAACATTGCATAGTATGTCATTCTTGTCATGTTAAGCTTAAACCCAGAGCGGATTTGAGCTCTGTATCTTTGGCTTGGAGGGCCAGTGCCTTAACCATTAGGCCACAAGGAAACTGTAGTTCTGTTCCACATATTGTGTATTTGTAACAATCTGGACGACATAGTATCTTATGACGTTTTGGTCACATTATGGACGACATAGTATAGTAGGACGTACTACATAGTATAGTATTACGTTTCTGTCATGTTTTGGACCAAAAAAAGTTTTTCAAAAAAATGGTCAGATTTTGGACGACATAGTATAGTATGTCGTTTTTGTCAAATTTTGGACCAAATTATTTTTTTCAAAAAATGGTCACATTATGGACCACATAGTATAGTAGGACGTACTACATAGTATAGTATTACGTTTTTGTCATGTTTTGGACCAAAAAAATGTTTTTCAAAAAAATGGTCAGATTTTGGACGACATAGTATAGTATGTCATTTCTGACAAATTCTGCAGGTATAGGTAGTGGGTTCAAATCCTTGCTTTGTCAAAGCTTTTGAAAAAAAAGTATATTATGGCTTTTATTTTTACATCACACAAAGATTTGACAAAGCAGGGAATTGAACCCAAAACCTTTGGCATAGAATGCCAGCATTTTGCCAATTGAGCCACTGTGACTCCTTAACCTAGGAGGTGTTGTCTATTTGTTACATTGTGGATGACATAGTATAGTAGGATGTTTTTGTCATGTTTTGGACCAAAAAAACGTTTTTCAAAAAAATGTGCAGATTTTGGACGACAAAGTATAGTATGTCGTTTTTGTCAAATTTTGGACCAAATTTTTTTTTTCAAAAAATGGTCACATTATGGACTACATAGTATAGTAGGACGTACTACATAGTATAGTATTACGTTTCTGTCATGTTTTGGACCAAAAAAAGTTTTTCAAAAAAATTGTAAGATTTTGGACGACATAGTATAGTATGTCGTTTTTGTCAAATTTTGGACCAAATTTTTTTTTTTTAAAAATGGTCACATTATGGACGACATAGTATAGTAGGACGTACTACATAGTATAGTATTACGTTTTTGTCATGTTTTGGACCAAAAAAAATGTTTTTCAAAAACATGGTCAGATTTTGGACGACATAGTATAGTATGTCGTTTTTGTCAAATTTTGGACCAATTTTTTTTTTTAAAAAATTGTCACATTATGGACGACATAGTATAGTAGGACGTACTACATAGTATAGTATTACGTTTTTGTCATGTTTTGGACCAAAAAAATGTTTTTCAAAAAAATTGTCACATTTTGGACCGAATAGTATAGTAGGACGTACTACATAGTATAGTGTGACGATTTTGTCAAGTCTTGAACCAAAAGAATGTTTTTCCAAAAAATGGTCCAATTTTGGACGACATAGTATAGTATGACGTTTTTGTTAAATTTTGGACCCAATTTTTTTTTCCAAAAAATTGTCACATTTTGGACCACATAGTATAGTATGACGTACTACATAGTATAGTGTGACGATTTTGTCAAGTCTTGGACCAAAAAAAATGTTTTTTCAAAAAATTGTCAGATTTTGGACGACATAGTATAGTATGACGATTTTGTCTAATTTTGGACCAAACATTTTTTTCATAATAATTGTCAAATTTTGTTAAAAAGAAATCTGAACATTTTTTAAATTTTACATACACATACTAAAATACTACAAACCTAAAGTATAAAGTAGTAATTTTTTCACATTGTGGACAAAAAATTTGCTTCTTTTTCTCTCAAAAGTTGAACGACATACTAATGTATGACACAACATTGCAACAAAATTGTATTAATAAATGACTTTTTGGACGTTTTTTTTTTTCTTTTAAATATAACAACAATAAAAAACACTGACAGTGAATGTATTACAGGTACGGAGCCCCAGACATGACATGGTCAAAAAGAAAATTAAATTGCATTTTGTGGCCACAATTAAACTTTTTTTTGACCATGTCATGTCCGGGGCTCCGTATACAGGAGATAAACATAACATTATCGCCATCTACTGACCGTCTGACCTCATTACTCTTTTTATTAAACCAGGAAGTCTGATGAGACAACAGCAGAAGACAGAAGAGACACAGAGATAAAGCAGGGACAGATGCGTCCAGCAGGTGGCAGTATTTCCTTGGGTGGTGGTATTTCTCTGTTTTTAACTGACTGCAATTTCAGCTGCCATTGTATGTATGTATGTATATGAATGTCCAATGAGGACATTCATTTATTCATTCATCACAAGTGGAGCTGCTCCTGCACAAAGTAATCCAGGGTCAAAGTTCACTTTTGGTAACAATTAGAATATCTGTCTGGTTTTTTTTAAGTGGTATAAAATACACACTTTTAATTTGTAGTTTTTGTTTTCGGAGTACCTTGTGTACTTCATACACACTTCATACACAAGGAGTATGAAGTACTTTTACTGTGTACTTTTGGAGAAGTTCAGGGTCAAAGTTCACTTTTGGGAGCATCAGAGGAACCACTAGAGGAACCATCAGAGGAACCATCAGAGGAACCATTAGAGGAACCATCAGAGGAACCACCAGAGGAACCATCATAGTAACCATCAGAGGAACCACCAGAGGAACCATCAGAGTAACCATCAGAGGAACCACCAGAGGAACCACCAGAGGAACCATCAGAGGAACCACCAGAGGAACCACCAGAGGAACCATCAGAGGAACCACCAGAGGAACCATTAGAGGAACCACCAGAGGAACCATTGGAGGAACCACCAGAGGAACCACCAGAGGAACCATCAGAGGAGCCACCAGAGGAACCATCAAAGGAACCATTAGAGGAGCCACCAGAGGAACCATCAGAGGAACCACCAGAGGAACCATCAAAGGAACCCCATCAAATCAAAGGAACCATCGAGCTGTGGAGGTTCCTCTGATGTTTACGTTGCAGACGAGATGAGACTGAGGAGATATTAAAAATATGTTTAAACTGTGGATGATAATGTGTTTATTTGATAATGTGTTTATGATAAAACATGAGTCAGCATTTCTAAATGTTTTTCTGTGCAAACAAAACAATTAAAGCTGTCAATTACACACACACACACACACACACACACACACACACACACACATTCTTGTACTTGCTGCATACTGAGGACCAGCATTTCCACTTTATAAATCAACACAATTACAAATATCTACATCATGAATGACATCTACAAAGAACTACTGGTTGCAGTACCTAAAAATGTCTGCAGGTGGAGCCCCAGAGCAAAAAGGGGTGGAAAACTTTTTTTCGATTTTTTTTTTTTTTTTTTTGGGTCCAAAATTTAACAAAAACTTAACTTATACCATGTCGACCAACATTTTTTTTAAGAAATTGACCAAAAATGTTTGGTCCAAAATTTGAAAAAAAAAATTACCCGAAATTTGAAAAAAAAAAATTGACCAAAAAAAAAAAAAAAAATTTGACCCAAAATTTGAAAAAAAAAAATTGAGCCAAAATGTAAAAAAAAAATTTGAAAAAAAATTTTGACCCAAAATTTCAAAAAAATTTTGACCCAAAATTCCAAAAAAAATTTGACCCAAAATTTAAAAAAAAAATTTGACCCAAAATTTTAAAAAAACATTTGACCCAAACTTTTTGGCCAAAAATTAGAGAAACACGTCCTATGTCGTCCAAATTATTATTTTTTTTTTGACAAATTGAGTATAGCATGTTATAGCAACCTCAGGAAGTGATTTCAATGAAAACAAAGTGAGGACCGGACAAAATGTCCTCACTCCGTAAAAATGACCTCACTTTGTTGGTTAGAACACACACACACACACACACACACACAGGAGAGAGAGGGAGGGAGGAAGTATGAGATCACAGCAGACAGACCTCCTCTCTTCTCTTGTGTTCTCTTCTCCTCTCTTCCTCTCCTCTTCTCTCTTCTCTCCTCCTCTTCATCATGTGTAAACAGATGTTTTGTCTCTTAAATCTCTTTTAAAGAACTTTGACCTGCATCTATTTTCCTGCTGACCAAGAAAGAGGAGGAAGAGGAGGAGGAAGAGGAGGTGCAGGTACGTCATGTTGCAGGTACGTCATCTTCATCATCTCCATCGTCATTACATGTGTTTAGCTGATGAACACATGAATAAATTACCGTGTGAATCTGGTTTATAAACAGTGACAAGTTAAATATGAAATAATGACATAGAGATTCTTTAATAAACATCATAGTAAACATGTTTGTGACGGAATTAAAATCATGAGAAAAGTCTGACATTCACTCCGTCACAACCATGAATGTGTGTGTGTGTGTGTTTGTGAGAGAGAGTGTGTGTGGGAAGTCAGTCCAACAATAGACACAATTGTACTTTGACATTTTTTTCCTCCACTCTCTCTCTCTCTCTCTCTCTCACACACACACACACAATTATTTCATATCATATTTAATGAGTATTTGCAGCATCGTCATGGAAACAGACAGGAAGTGTAACGTGACACTTCCTGTCTCCTGAATAATAAATGGGGGAGAATCTTTGTGATCATCTGTTCTCTGCTTTCTTCTCTTCACAGCGTCAGCTCTTTGTCTGAAACCTCAGCTTCTTCTTCCTCCTCTCCTTCGTCCTCTTTCTTGTCCTCCATCACCTGAGCAGACCTTCAGGTGACGTCATGGGGAACGGGTCAATGAAATCAAAGTGTTACAAACAAACCGAGGCCTCTAACGGCACCGCCCTCAAAGATCCCGGCGGCCTCGACGTCCTGAGGGCACGAGTGGACGAGCTGGAGCTGGAGGTCAAGAGGAAGGAGGAGGAGCTTCTAGCCAAAGACCAGCAGGTCAGAAACCTCAAGGAGACTCTGGCCAATCAGACGCAAGCTCTGAGCGAGCTGAGCGACGAGCTGCAGAACAAGAGCAACCAGCTCCTCAAACTGCAGGAGGCGATGAAGAGTCAGGGTGAAGTCTCCGCCTCTCTGACCTCACGACCTCCGTCCGTCAAAGCCGGCGTTGGCGGGAAAAGCAGCCCCAAACTCGGCGTTCGCATCAAAGAGACGCTCAACAGGAGAAAAGGCGCCAAAGCCGGCGTGTCGGCAGAACCCACGTCCAGAACCTACGACTCCAGCGCTCTGCCCAAGTTCTCCTTCGAGAAGACACGCGTACCAAAGGACTCAAGGTGAGGCTATGGTGGCTCCGCCCTCAGGCTCCGCCCACCTCAGCTGCATCAGGAGCGTTAGAGATGTAGACAGAGGAAGTGGAAGTCAAGTTTTTACGCTGTTCGTTCAGATATGATTAAAACTGCGTACGATCAAAAACGCCTTTTACGATTAAAATCCATCGCAGGAATGTTAGTAAACAGCCAACAATAACATTTGTAATGTGTGTGTGTGTGTGTGACAGTGTGAAGAAGCTGCTCACCGACGCCCTCAACAGGAACCAGTACCTGAAGAGACTGGAGCTGCAGCAGCTCAAAGACATGGTGGAGTGTATGTACGAGCGCTCCTACCAGCAGGGGGAGTACGTCATCACGCAGGGGGAACCGGGCAACCACCTGTTCATCCTGGCAGGTACGTTCACCGCTAAAGTCATCCTGTTCAGACACAATTCAACCTGTTTACATCTGTTCCAACCTGTTTACAGCTCTTTAAACCTGTTTAAATCTGGTTAAACCTGTTTAAATCTGGTTAAACCTGTTTACATCTGTTTAAACCTGTTTATACGTGTTTACATCTATCTAAACCTGTTTAAACCTGTTTACATCTGTTCAAACCTTTTTACATCTGTTCAAACCTGTTTACACCTGTTTACATCTCTTTAAACCTGTTTGCATCTATTTACATCTGTTTACACCTGTCTAAACCTGTTAACACCTGTTTAAACCTGTTTACATCTGTCTAAACCTGTTTACACCTGTTTAAACCTGTTTACATCTGTCTAAACCTGTTTACACCTGTTTAAATCTGTCTAAACATGTTTACATCTGTTTAAACCTGTGCCACAAAAATGAAGATCATTTAAGGATAAAGATGGAAGAAGTTTATCTTTATTTGTTATTTGTTTTACATCAAATATTTCAGCTGCAACACACACACAGACACACACACATACACTTTACTTTACTTTTGTGTTTGTTTGTTTGTTCTGTTGTCTCTCTCTCTGTCTCTCTGTCTGTCTCTCTGTCTGTCCCTGTCCTAAAACACAGACTATTGATTGTCCTGGTTTCAAATTTGCAGATGGAAAGTTGGACGTGTTTCAACACAACAAACTGCTGACATCGATAACAGTCTGGACCACATTTGGAGAGTTAGCTATTCTGTACAACTGCACACGGACGGCGTCAGTACGAGGTAACCACGCCCACATTGTTGCGATGATGTCATCACATCATCAACGCGACCAGTCAAAGTGTTGTGACAGCTTTCACGTTCCATGTAAATGTTCTTTGTGCCTGTTTGTAGATAAGTGACCTTTGACCTTTGTAGGAGAGGTCACCGGGTCAACCCCAGTATAGTCAGTTTAAGTCTACAATATCTACGTCACACGTTCACGTCTTTATCTCACATGTTTGTTTTTTTTTCTTCACGTCAGCGGTGAATAATGTTCGGACGTGGGCGTTGGATCGTGAGGTGTTTCAGAACATCATGAGGAGGACGGCAGAGACGCGACAAGAACAGCATCGCAACTTCTTACGAAGGTTAGCATCAGATTGTAGCCATTGATCGGCAGCTTCGCATGTTCGGATTATTGATCATTAATAAAGTTTTGAATGTATTTAAAGTTTCTCGACCTCCTTATAACTTCACTGTACCACCTGTCAACAGCTCACTATTTGGCAGTCGGTTGATGGCTGTTTAGAACATCTCACTATTTGGCAGTCTGTTGGTGGATGTTTCAAACTTCTCACTATTTGGCAGTCTGTCTGTGGACGTTTCGAACATCTTACTATTTGGCAGTCTGCTGGTGGATGTTTCGACATCTCACTATTTGGCAGTCTGTTTGTGGATGTTTCGAACATCTCACTATTTGGCAGTCTGCTGGTTGATGTTTCAACATCTCACTATTTGGCAGTCTGTTGGTGGATGTTTCAAACTTCTCACTATTTGGCAGTCTGTTGGTGGATGTTTCGAACATCTCACTATTTGGCAGTCTGCTGGTGGATGTTTCAAACTTCTCACTATTTGGCAGTCTGTTTGTGGATGTTTCGAACATCTCACTATTTGGCAGTCTGTTGGTGGATGTTTCGAACATCTCACTATTTGGCAGTCTGTTGGTGGATGTTTCGAACATCTCACTATTTGGCAGTCTGTTGGTTGATGTTTCGAACATCTCACTATTTGGCAGTCTGTTGGTGGATGTTTCGAACATCTCACTATTTGGCAGTCTGTTGGTGAATGCTTAGAACATCTCACTATTTGGCAGTCTGTTGGTGGATGCTTAGAACACACAGGTCACTATTTGTCTCGATCTCAGCATTGTTGTTGTCAGCTGAGAATGACTTTATATCTGTGTGTGTGTGTGTGTGTGTGGTTGTTTTCCTACTCACAGTGTCCCTCTGCTGGAGAACTTTCCCGAGGAGAAGCTCAGTAAAATGGTGGACTGTCTGGAGGTGGTGAGTTCTGTCTCTGAGCCTCAGCATTAAAACATTATTTACCATCAGGCCGCATCCCATTTCTGTGAGTCAGCAGATTCTGTCTTATCCCTGTGATGACAAGAACACACCAGAATGATTTAACCAGCGACCAAAAGAGTGTTTATTCAAACCAGGGGACGAGTAAGTCAGAAAAAATGAAAATATCAGTGATTTTAGCTCACAGGGACACATGAGCTGCTGCTCCACTGCTGCCCCCTGTGGTCACTTTGTGTCACTGAGGTCAAATGTGAACAAAGGATTTCAAACAGTGAAGTGACAAAATAAGACATTTGAACTTGGTGATGGAGGCAGCAGTGGATAATTTTGTTATTGATCGATCGGTGTTTCCAGTGATTAACTGTGACGTCATCCACGACCGACCTTCAGCTCTGCTCCTGCAGGAGGCGCCGGTCACAGAGCGCGAGGGTCGATGCTTCGGTTGTGACCTCTGATAGCCCCGCCCCCTCTGTCTCTGTCTGTCTCTCTGGTTACAGGAGTACTACAATAAAGGAGAGTGCGTGATTCGTGAGGGCGAGGAAGGCAGCACCTTCTACATCATCGCTCAGGGAAAGGTAAACGCAGAGGTCACAGAGGTCAAACAGGACACATGGAGGAGGAGGAGGAGGAGTGTGATACCTGATCTGGACACACGAGGCCGCTGTTGTGTTCACGTTCAGAGCTGCGGCTTCGTTCTGAGGTCACGTGATCACGACCGACGCCATCGTGCTCCACTTAGTGTCACTTTTTAACGATCAAAACATGAACACATAAACACACTGTCATGACGTTGTTGTTCAGGTGAAGGTGACGCAGACGACCGACGGCCACAAGACGCCACAGACCATCAACACGCTGCAGAGAGGGGATTATTTTGGAGAGAAAGCTCTCATCAGGTACAAATCTTCTCTTATTGTTTATTTATTTCATTCTGATCAATAAAATAACATTTTATGTGTGTGTGTGCGTGTGTGTGTGTTTCAGTGACGACGTCAGGTCAGCAAACATCGTGGCAGATGAGAACGGTGTGGAGTGTCTGGTCATCGACAGAGAGTGAGTTCTTGTTGCTGTTTTTTCGGTCATGACTCCGGTCCGGTCCACTCCACTCCACTCCACTCCAGTCCGGTGGATCTGCTGTTGAAATAATGTGGTTTGTTGTTTTCCAGGACATTCGATCAGACGGTGGGAACGTTCCACGAGCTGCAGAAGTACCTGCAAGGCTACGTGGCGACGCTGGAGCGCGACGACAAGAAGAGACATGCCAGGTGAACGCAGAGCCAGGAAACTCAGCGCAGAGACACAGTGTTGTTTCAGGAGAACAAGCTGCTACTGTCAAACACAGAAAATCATTAGCGGAAACCGTGGACCAACAGTTTTCAATAAAGCTACAACTAAAGATTCTTTTCTACCGTCGACAGGAAGTCGCTGTCTCGTCACCAGAGTCAGCCGCTGCCTCCTGACGTCGTCCAGCTGAAGGACATGGTGTCTGCGTTCCCTTCGTCCCGACCCTTCGAACTCCTGGACTCCGTCGCTACGCTCGGCGTCGGAGGTTTCGGACGAGTCGAACTGGTACGATCGCAAAAAAATCTAGGTCGAACGTTTAATCAGTAATTTAGTGTTTGGTGTATTTTGAATGTTCAGGTGAAGGTGAAGGACAAAGACGTGACCTTTGCGCTGAAGGTCATCAAGAAGAAACACGTGGTGGACAACAGACAGGAAGAACACATCCACTCCGAGAGGAAGATCCTCGCTGAGGCTCGCTCGCCGTTTGTCGTAAAGTCAGTCTTTAAATGAATGATAGAAATCGTGGAGGATTATGGGTAATGTTTATGTTTACATCATTGACTCATTGAAAGGTTAAAGTGTCCGTGTGTTTTTTTTTCAGACTCTATCGTACGTTTAAAGATAATAAATATGTGTACATGCTGCTGGAGGCGTGTCTGGGCGGAGAGATCTGGAGTCTGCTCAGAGACAGGTAACTCACACCTGGACCTGGACCTGAACAGACACCTGGACCTGGACCGACACCTGGACCTGAACCGACACCTGGATCTGAACCTACACCTGTGCTCACACGTACCTGTCGTGTTTTCAGGGGCAGCTTTGACGAATCCACGGCCAAATTCTGCGTGGCCTGCGTCACCGAAGCGTTTGATTACCTTCATCGTAAAGGAGTTCTCTACAGAGACCTGAAGCCGGAGAACCTGATGCTGGACACGGACGGATACATCAAACTGGTGAGTCTGGACAGATTTAAAAGAATCTCCGTTCGTGTTTCATGGTGAAGTTCTGAAGGTTCTTCCACTGATCGGCTCCTCGTCCTCAGGTCGACTTTGGTTTCGCGAAGAAGATCAGATGTGGACAGAAGACGTGGACCTTCTGCGGGACGCCAGAGTACGTGGCTCCAGAGATCATCCTCAACAAAGGCCACAACCTGAGTGTGGACTTCTGGTCTCTGGGCATCCTGGTGTTTGAGCTGCTGACGGGCAGGTCAGTGCATCAGCAGCTCACACTTCACTTTGACTTGGTTTGTGGACATATATAAAAACAGAGAATCCTGTCCTCGCCCCACAGTCCTCCGTTCTGTGGCACGGACCAGATGATGACCTACACCTTCATCCTGAAGGGCATTGAGAAGATGGACTTTCCCAAGAAGATCACAAAGAGACCAGAGGACCTCATACGAAAACTCTGCAGGTTATTTTATCATCTATGAGATATTCTCAGATTACAGAGATGATGAGTCGGACGAAGCTTCACTGAGTCTTTAAACAAATCAAAACACCTGGAATTTACCTGAACTTTGAAACGTTTGAAATGTAGGTCAATGCTTTGTCTCTGTCTCTGCTGAACTTTACAGACGAAATCCCTCAGAGCGACTGGGAAACCTGAAAAATGGAATAACCGACATCAAGAAGCACAGGTGAGACGTTTGTCCATTCATCTGGGGACTAGTTTGTCCATTAATCGATAAGTGTTTTGGTTCAGAAGAAATATTGTGTAAAAATGTCAAACCTGGAAATGATGATGTTCTCAAATGTCTTGTTTTTGTGTCCACAAACCAAAATGATTCAGTTTGAATGATTTCTTTCTTAAATTCACATTTAAGAAGCTGAAGTTCATCACTCAACGTTCACACTGGACATTTTTTGCTGTTCTAAAATGTCTTGAATTCTGTGGTGTGCCCCCTAGTGGAATACTCCAATAAGACATGTTGCTGCTCTATGTGAACATGTGGATAAACAAAAAGAGCCAAAAGAGTGATGGAAGAACCGACGAGTAAATTTATCACATGAATATTTTCTCTCTGACTCTGATGTTTATGTTCTTCATGTGTCTGAAGGTGGTTTAATGGTTTTAACTGGGAAGGACTGAAGGTGAGAACTTTATCGTCTCCACTGAAGAGAGAGGTGAGTGTGGACGAGAAACGTACGACAATGTACGAGAACTTACAAGAACTTGTGAGAACCAGAAAGAGAACATAGGAGAACGTACGAGAACATATCACGACGTAAATATTTGATACCTGGAGTCCAGGACTGAGCTGATGATTGGTTCCTCGTCTTCTCGTCCTCTTCAGGTCTCTGGACCGACGGACCACAGGTACTTTGACACTTATCCTCCAGATGAAGACAGTCCTCCTGACGAGCTCTCGGGCTGGGACGTGGACTTCTAAAGTGTCTCAATGTGACTGTTTGGAGGAGCAGAGAAGATCGGACAGATGTTTGAAAAGAAGCAGAAGACGATTCTGTTCAAGGTCACGCGGTGGTGCAGTGGTCACCATCGTCGCCTCACAACAAGTGTTTGAATCCTGTTCCAAAACTAGAGACTGAGACAATCACAGTTAATACAATCAAACCACGTACACACATTAGAAACACGCACTGAACCTTTATATAAAATGTAAATAATCACTTTTCTGTGTGAAAGTAAAACTATAAATCTATTATATTTTAAAATATCATTGTTGTTTTTTTTTAATATAAATGAGAGAAGAGTTTCAGTTCTTCTTAAAAACAGAAAAAACTTGATCTTTGTCGTCTTGTATAATTTTATTTATTTCTTTGAATGTTTTGTGAGGAGGGTCAGGGGGTCAGAGAGGGGGCGGGGCTTCAAACGCCTTCACCTCAGTAGTGACGAACGCCTCAGGCCCCGCCTCCTCGGGGATATGTAACATACAGAAAATAAATAGATGAGTTAAAAAGTCATTTCATATACAAATATATTTATGAAGCTTATTTTACAAACAAACAAAAAAAAAACCTGTGGAGTTTTACTGTCAGATAGAAACCAGAGGAGGCCGCAGCGCCGCCGCTAACGCTAACGCTAACATCCATGATGACGGACAGAAAAAAGTGTCAGTACAAAATATATATAAACTTCATCTGCTTTTATCTATCGACACAAAATAAATGTCTCTGAAATATGAAAATAGTGAAAGTATGAAAATACATTTTAGAATAAATCAAACTTTTTTTGTGTTTGTGCCATAAAAACTCCACCAATCACAAGGCACTTCAGTGTGATGTCATCAACATCAGTGTGATGTCATCCACATCCACCAGTTTGGACGCGTTGACCTTTGGTCTCAGAAGACACGCCCCCTCACCCACTGAACTGGGATGTAGAGAGCTTCAGTTAGAGCGCCCCCTGGAGCTGTAATTCCATGTCATGAATTTGAAATCCAGTTCAAAGTTCAGAGCTTCACACACACAGTGCTGCCCCCTGCTGGTGTCTGTGGACATGTGACTTCAATGATTTTATGTATGAGGAAGGAGTTAACTAGTTAGTTAGTTGTGTTTAATGGTAGTTAGCATCAGTAATGTGACATCACTGCCTCAGGGAAACTAACCGTCTACAGTAACTCACTTGTTAGCAAAACTAGCTTAACCAACATGATCCGACCTGTGAAAACTTCATTTCCTGATCATGTGACGTCTGATCCGTTAAAATACTTTTCGTTATTTATTCATCATCATATTTGTTCTTTTACTTATAAAAATAAAAAATCTGCTCATCAAAGAATCTGGTTTATGTTTTTTTTATATATATATATATATATATATATCTTATAAAAACGATAGAATATTTTTTTCTAAATATTTTAGTCTATATTTAAAAAAAAAAAAAAAAAAATCTATTGTCAGTCAAAAACAATGAGTGAAAAAAAATTTAACTGAAGAATCTTAGAAAAAAAAACAAAATCAAAATGACTGGTCCTCTGATTTAAAGGGTTAGTTCAGGTTTTTCCACGCTATATTATGTGAAATGACTGTGCTGTGAGCGCCCCCTGCTGCTGACAACCAGACTCTCTCTATCAGTGGAGACATGGATGAAAAACTGTTTGCAAACCACTCACTCTCCCACACCAAACCCCATAGAGAAAATCAGTGATTTTAACATCACAGCACACAGGAGTTGTTGATCCACTGCTGCCTCCATCACTAAGTTCAAATGTCTTATTTTGTCACTTCAGTGTTTGAAATCCTTTGCTCAGATTGACCTCAGTGACACAAAGTGACCACACGAGGCAGCAGTAGACCAGCAACTCCTGTGTCCCCGCGAGCTAAAATCACTGATTATCTCTATAGGGTTTGGTGTGGGAGAGTGAGTGCTTTACAAACTTCAGTTTCCTGTTGGAAAAGTCTAACAGTGAGATAAAGATGTCAACATGTGACGTAGATATCGAAGACTTAAACTGACATAGTTTTCAGCAGCAGGGGGCGCTCACAATACAGTGATTATTTGAAAAACGAGGTCAGTCGTCCCTAAAATGATGAAGGTTTTAAATAATCAGTGTTTTATCCTTCAAACTAAATCTCACTGAACTATTTTCTTGTAAAAAAAAAAGTTGTAACATCCGTCTCCTGAATATAATCAATAACTTCTCTGACGGTGAAGAACAGTGACATAAATACACAAACACAGGAACAAAACCATGCAAGTGTGAGCAAACCACTGACTGAGTTTGACCACGCCCCCTCAACCCCAGACGCCCCGCCCACTTCAGACTGAGATCACGGCGTTTTTTGTCTCTCGGTGTGAGAAGTTTCTGACAAATGCAGAAATGTCGCTTTGATCACATCACGGATATTTCATTTTCCTCTTTAACGTCCATGAGGGAAAGTGACGCGACCTGTGAGCAGCGTCCTCGTCAGCGTAAAAAACACCAGGCTCCGCCCACCTCCGGGGACGCGAAGCAGGAGGAGGAGTTTAAAGGAAAAAGGTGAAACTATCTGCAGGCGCAGGAATCCACCGTCATGTTTGGATAAACCTTCAGCACCACGTTCTTGTCCTCGTCAAAGAAGAGGATGCTCAGCGAGGACATCTTCTCCGGGACGCAGCACGGCTCGGGGATCCCGGGGACCACGCCCACCGCTCGCACGATGCTCTGGATGGTGGCGTGATTCGACGGCTTCACAGTCTGAAGCAAAAAGAGCAAACAAGACGGATTAGTCATCCACAAATCACACACACAGAGCAGCTGCAGGTGGATCATTTCCCGCAGATGTGTGTCACCTGATCAGAGCTCCGCCCACTCACTGACCTGTGAGGAGCACCTGAGGCTTTGACCTTTGACCTGGCAGAGTTATTAACATCACAGAGTGGGAGGAGCCTCAGGCCTCAGGCAGGACTATTGTTTTGACTTCAAAGTCAGCATTTAAACCGTTTTAAGTCTCAGCTGCTGGGATTTCACGTCGTCACCAGCAGGAGGCGCTCGTTCGTTTGTGCTTATGTCGACAAAAACGTTCACAGCTGCAGTTTTACACACAAACATCATCGGATGTTTCACTGCAGAATATTAACCAGAGTAACCAGATTAAACAGAGAAACCAGATTAAACAGAGTAATCAGATTAACCAGATTACACGGAGTAACCAGATTAACCAAATTAAACAGTGTACCACAGTAACCAGATTAAACAGAGTTACTAGAGTAAGCAGATTAAACAGAGTAACCAAATTAAACAGTGTAACTACAGTAACCAGATTAAACGGAGTAACCAGAGTAAGAAGATTAAACCAGAGAAACCATAGTAACCAGATTAAACCAGAGTAACCATAGTAACCAGATTAAACATGGCAGGCCTGGGGTCGTGACCTCTCACCTTGGGCATGGGGAACTGACAGGATCCAGAGCAGTAGAACGCCTCAAACGACTCCGGTGAAATAATCCACTCGCTCCAGCCGATGTCGGCGAAGTCGACCTTCAGGTATCTGCGCGCGCAGTTCCTCGGCTCGATCCACTGCTTCTTCCGCGCCTTTTTAATCGTGTGTTCGTCGAACTGCAGCAGAGGAACCTTGTGCCGCTGGTTCTTCCGCGTCTTTTTGCGCGGCCGCCGTCCCTGTTTGTTCTCGTAGGGTTCGTAGGGACTGCTCTCGTCCCAGCCCGTCGTCTCGTACGGATACTCGGGTCCGGGGAGCTCGTTGTTCTGCAGCGGCAGCAGAGCGTTGGCCGAGCGTCTGCGGCGCGTCGCCAACCGCCGCTCCGGTTCCGTCTGGTTCCGCTCACGTTGACCCGGTTTGAGGAAACCGTGCGGGGCGGAGCCGGCGGAGTCTCCTCCGCCCACTGCGCGGTGTCTCTGCAGCGTAGCTACCACGCTCTCGGGCTCGGAAATGGCCGAGTCGTTGGCGTAGACCAGGATGTACGGCGAGCGTCGCGACAGCAGCTTCTTCTTCACGTCGACGCCGATGAGCAGCTCGCCGTGACGTTTGGCCTCGTTGACCGCGCCCGTGACGTCCTTCCAGTGCCACGACACCACGTCTCTGTAGGCCGTGGACACGTTCATGTGGAACTGTCCCAGCGTCCGCGGCTTGCCGTCCACGGAGCCGAAGCTCCAGATCGCCACGTGGACGCGAGTGTGTCCCCGCGGGCCGCGGCGACCACAGCACCCCCGCGTGGCGTTGTGAAGATCTGCGACGTAGAAATGAAGCGTCGCAGAGAGGACGTCCTCAGACTTGGTGAGAGACGTGAGGTTGAAGATCTGCAGCTGCTTCCTGTCCACGGAACCTGAGACGCAGAAGAAGCATAAATCTGATTACAATCAATCAGATTAACATTTAAACAATCTACGTTTAATCTGCCACGATCTGATGAAGGTTCTTTTTTAAAGGTGCCATATGTAAGAATGTGGCCAAAAACGGTTACTACACTCAAATTCAAAATACCGAGGTCTTTTAGGTTTTATTTTCTGACGTAACTGGCAACACGTGGTTGCTCGGCAGCTGAGACTCTACTGACTGCAATGATTGTTTTGGTAGGTGGCGCCACATACCAAAACATGATTTGCAGTCTGCAAAATATTTTTTTTAATGCAAATATTTTGTCTGTACTGTTGTTTTTGCTGAGTTCAGTTTGTTATACGAACATTATTCCTGAGTGTGACATATAAGGAGGATTTTATGGCCAGTTTATTACATAATGCACCTTTAAATAAAGTTAATTCATGTGTAAATATTTGGTTCTGCTGCTAAAGAAAACTAAACTAAAATCCACAGAGGTAGAAACCTTCAGAATAAAAACAGATAATATATAATTTATATCATTTCGGTGGAATCAGCCTTTAAACACTGTGTTGTGCAGACACTCGACCACAAGGGGGCAGTATAGTACCAGGCATAACAGTGTGAGGAGGACAGATGATGATTACGTGAAAGTGAAGGTGTGAAGTGTGTGTGTGTGTGTGTGTGTGAAACAGGTTCATCATCACGTTTTCAGTACTGATCAACAGGTGGCGCTCTAACGCTGCACATGACCTGCACGTGAGCGAATCTGTTTTTAAGTTTACTGAAAGTCAAAGCTGAAAAACTTTATTTAAAACAAACTATTAATAAAACTTTTCACAAAAGAAATTAAAAAGAATTAAAACATTTTCCTGTTCTTTATTTAATTCACTCATTCACTCGGACGTGTGTGTGTGTGTGTGTGTGCGCGTGCTCATACGAACCGCGGTGCGCTTTGAAGCTCCGGACCGTGTTCCCGTCCCTGAAGGGAAATCCCGCGCGCGTGTATTTGTCGTAAAGCATCTGCATGTGCTCAGTCATCGTGTCCTGAAACAGTGTGTCCTCGTGATGTCTGTCCACTGTCCTCCGCTCGGAGCTCGCGCCTGTCCTCAGGAGCGCGCAGTGTCCGCGGCACAGGTACGTCCATCCGCACAGGAGCGCGAGGACAAGCCGCGAGACCAGAGGAGACATCGTGATGAAGAAGATGCTCGGAGGATGAAATGAAACGCGGTTCCGGCAGAAGAAGAAGAAGAAGAAGAAGAAGACGACGAGATTAAGTCCACACAGACATCATGTCCTCACCTGAGGACACAGAGACACGTGACCTCTGACCTCACTGCAGATGCACCTCAGCTGATCACTGATCAATAATCGATCAATGAGACACAGAGACAGTCCACAGTCCAGAGCTCAGCCTCAGTGAAGGTGAAGAGAGAGAAGCTCACTGTTTTAGAGCTCTCTCTCTCTTTCTCTCTCTCTCTCTCACACACACACACACTCTCTCTCTCTCTCTCTCTGCTGCTGTTCTTCAGGACTAATGTTTCATTAAAGGACATTCCGTGTATTTACTGAGCTGATTTAAACACCTAAACTCTGACTCCGCCCTGACTCCGCCCCCTCCCCTCCCTCTGTGTGTGTGTGTGTGTGTGTGTGTGTGACAGCAGCAGATTACTGTGGCATTAAAGGATCTTCTCTGCTCTTTAGTTCTGTTCAATGGAGCTAAGCACACACATCCTGAACCAGCACGGTCCAGTCCGGATGCTGCTCGACTGTCTCCCACTGTCTCCCAACACTAAAAACATTTTTTTTGCAAGTCTAATAACCTTTTTTTTATTATTCTTATTCTTATTATTTATGAATAAAATTATATTTTGTGTGCATGTGTGTGTGAGACTTCACACACTGTGAAAAAAACACGTTCATCTTTGTTTTTTCTTGACATCATTTTCTAAAAGGTGTTGTTTTTGTAGATGAACGAATATCCATCAAAATGAAGACGTGATGAAGATGACGATGACGTCACTGTGACGACGTCATCGTCATCTTCGTCGCGTCTTCACTGCGCGAAGCTTCCCTCTGAGGCCCGGTCGAGTTAGACTCCGCCCCCTTTTAGCTCATGCTGTGTACATTAGCAGCAGCTAATAAAACAACGCTTCAGTTCAAAGTCAACAGTTTAAGAGCGTCGTAAAAGAAAATGAAGAGGGAACGTTTATACCGGGCTTTTATTGTGAAATCAGTACTGTTTACACACTGTGTAAGTGTGTGTGTGTGTGTGTGTGTGTGTGTGTGTGTGTGTGTGTGTGTGTGTGTGTGTGTGTGTGTGTGTGTGTGTGTGTGTGTGTGTGTGTGTGTGTGTGTGTGTGTGAGGCCTATGTTTTAATACAGAATATAAACTGATTCAAAAACAGCTTAAAATATACAATAATTATGTTATTATAGAAATAATAAAAACATGACTGAGAGTTAAAGGTCAAAGGTCAGGGAAGAAAAAAAGTGATAAAAAGTTGGATAAAATTTAAAAACAACAGCAGCTTTGAGGGCAGGTCACATGACTGAGTGAATGAATGAGTGAGTAAGTGAGTGAGTGAGTGAATGAGTGAGTGAGTGACAGGGTGAGTGAGTGAGTGAGTGACTGACTGACTGACAGGATGAGTGAGGTGTGTGAGTGAGTGAATGACAGAGAGAGTAAGTGAGTGAGTGAGTGAGTGACAGAGTGAGTGAGTAAGTGAGTGAGTGAGTGAGTGAGTGACAGGAAGAGTGAGGTGAGTGAGTGAGTGAGTGACAGGTTGAGTGAGTGAGTGACAGGATGAGTGAGTGAGTGACAGAGTGAGTGAGGTGAATGAGTGAGTGAGTGACAGGATGAGTGAGTGAGTGAGTGAGTGAGTGAGTGAGTGACAGGTTGAGTGAGTGAGTGACAGGATGAGTGAGTGAGTGACAGAGTGAGTGAGTGAATGAGTGAGTGAGTGACAGGATGAGTGAGTGAGTGAGTGAGTGAGTGAGTGACAGGATGAGTAAAGTGAGTGAGTGAGTGAGTGACAGGATGAGTGAGTGAGTGAGTGAGTGAGTGACAGGATGAGTGAGTGAATGAGTGAGTGAGTGACAGGATGAGTGAGTGAGTGAGTGAGTGAGTGAGTGAGTGACAGGATGAGTAAAGTGAGTGAGTGAGTGAGTGACAGGATGAGTGAGTGAGTGAGTGAGTGAGTGAGTGACAGGATGAGTGAGGTGAGTGAGTGAGTGAGTGACAGGGTGAGTGAGTGAGTGAGTGAGTGAGTCTGCGAGGTGAACACCTGACGAGGATGAAACGTTCAGCTGTTCATAATGAAAGAGTCGATGCCTTCAGGTTAAACTGAGTGACTCACATTCTTCACTCTAATCTCAATCTCCTCTAATAATCCAGTTAATCCAGTTCAGTTTATAACAGTTTTTACTGGAGTGATTTCGTCCAAAATGACATCAGAAAGTTAATAAAATAAAATAACATATTTATAATATATTCTGAAGGACTGATATTTAAGTATGAAAACATGAGACATGAGGATTCTTTAAGACCATTATCTGTTCATCTAGTCCACTTAGATCCACTGCAGCAGCCTGAGGGAGGACATTAAAGCAGCACAACTCCTCCTCCTCTTCCTCCTCTTCCTCCTCTTCCATTAACTCTCAATGCTCTTACGTCTTTAATTAGTTAAGACAAACAGTCTGAAACAGGTCAGGCCAGAGCGTGGAGGGAGTGCAGGGTCACAGAGCAGGTTCCTAAGTGGGTTAAATTGAGCTCAAAGTGGGTTAAACTGAGCTCAAAGTGGGTTAAATTGAGCTCAAAGTGGGTTAAACTGAGCTCAAAGTGAGTGAAACTGAGCTCAAAGTGGGTTAAATTGAGCTCAAAGTGAGTGAAACTGAGCTCAAAGCGGGTTAAATTGAGCTCAAAGTGGGTTAAATTGAGCTCAAAATGAGTGAAACTGAGCTCAAAGTGGGTTAAATTGAGCTCAAAGTGAGTGAAAATGAGCTTAAGTGAGTTAAACTGGGCTTAAAGTGAGTTAAACTGAGCAAAGTTAAGTGACTGAAGTTTTATTTTGGAGAAGAATAAAAATCTTAATTTATCATCTCCACAATGTTTATATTAAACTTCAAAAATAAACTAAAGTGAGATGATGACTGTGTATTTTCTCCTCACTTCAACTCTTTTCCCTCTGGATCTTTCCTCCAGACGTCAGGATTGACGACATCATCATCATCATCATCATCTTCATGATGAATGAAGCTCAGAAGGTTCTGATGAAGTGGTCGTAGATGACGACATGAATGTAGAGGTCTGACTGTAGGTCAGTTCTGCTGGAGTCTTCACCAGGTCCACACTGGAACAATCACAGAGACACAGTCACTGTTAGAGTCTGTCATCAAGGTTCATACAGTCACACTTCAGTCTCTGAGACTGTTGTCCGGCTGTTACTGTCAGACTGTTACTGTCAGACTGTTACTGTCAGGCTGTTACTGTCGGTCTGGTACTGTCTGGCTGTTACTGCTAGACTGTTGTTGTCAGTCTGTTGTTGTCAGGCTGTTAGTATCAGACTGTTACTGTCAGACTGTTACTGTCAGTCTGTTGTTGTCAGGCTGTTACTATCAGACTGTTACTGTCAGACTGTTACTGTCAGACTGTTACTGCCAGACTGTTGTTGTCAGTCTGTTACTGTCAGTCTGTTGTTGTCAGGCTGTTGTCAGACTGTTGTTGTCAGACTGTTGTTGTCAGACTGTTGTTGTCAGACTGTCGTTGTCAGGCTGTTACTGTCAAACTGTTGTTGTCAGACTGTTGTTGTCAGACTGTCGTTGTCAGACTGTTACTGTCAAACTGTTACTGTCAGTCTGTTGTTGTCAGTCTGTTACTGTCAGTCTGTTGTTGTCAGGCTGTTGTCAGACTGTTGTTGTCAGACTGTCGTTGTCAGGCTGTTACTGTCAAACTGTTGTTGTCAGACTGTTGTCAGGCTGTTACTGTCAGACTTTTGTCAGGCTGTTGTCAGACTGTTGTTGTCAGACTGTTGTCAGACTGTTGTTGTCAGACTGTTGTTGTCAGACTGTTGTTGCCAGACTGTTGTTGCCAGACTGTCGTTGTCAGGCTGTTACTGTCAAACTGTTGTTGTCAGACTGTTGTCAGACTGCAACTGTCAGACTTTTGTCAGACTGATGTCAGGCCGTTACTGTCCGGCTGTTACTGTCAGACTGTTGTCAGGCGGCAGTTATCAGTCATTTTCTGTGTTTTTTACTGCAGTGGAACAGCTGAACTCAATCACTGAATCACAAAGACAAACAACAACAAACAAACGTACGTTAGGATCCACGTTCACCATCTTTTTATCTCTCTTGTTCTTGAAGACGAGGCCACTGGTGTCGTCGTAAATCACCTCAAAGTTTGGACTGGAGTTGGACGTGGACACCTGTGTTTTCCAGTTGTAGTAACTGTAGAGAGAGAGAGGGTCAAGGGTCAAGGGTCAAGGGTCACGCTCATGACACACATTCAGCTCTTTATTTTAGTGTAAACTGAAGTTTGTGTTAAATTCTCCATGTTTCTCTCCCACACCAAAGTCCATAGTGAGTGGTTTACAAACGGAACAGTCTATCTAACAGTGAGATAAAGACGTGATGTAGATTTTGTACACATAGAGTCAGGCTGGTTCTACCAGCAGGGGGCGCTCAACTTGTGCGAGCGGTTGTTTCCTAACAGTGAAACAGGGTTTAACTCGACATGATTTCCACGGCCGAGGTCGTGACTTGGCGTGTTTCACGTCACAGATGTGGCTATCGCGTTAATGCTGAAGAGCACAGGTCAAAGTGGCGGAGAACAGAGAGTGAAGTCTGTTTCTCATCTGAAGGTCACAGAGTCACAGTGAAGCTGTTTCTGATCAACAAATGAAACCAAAGAACGCCTGGTTAATTCGCAGCGTCTGATTGGTCCTCTGCTCTCTCTCAGTCCAGGATCCTCCACTGAAACCAGGATGTGATTTATCAGCATTTCACTTCCATCTCAGGTTCAATCATCTTTGCCAAGTGACTGATGGAGAGCAGACTGCTGCAGCAGGTTCCTGCAGCTGCTGATGGGAAACTGCAGCAGAATTCAAAACACTTTCTTCTCATGTTCAGGTTAAATTCAGAGAAACGACTCAGGCGTGGAGCTGAGAATTAAAAACTGCTTTAACTTTGTTAAGCGACGGCAAAATAAAACATGGACTGAGATTCAGCTTTAAAGTTTCCATCTGTCTTTGATTCTTCACGTTAAAATGTTTCTACTTTGTTCTGAGCACATTTTTAATCTTCATTTATTTTCCCGAAACTTGATCTATTTCTGCGAAGAGCTGTGAAATCTGATTACACCGCTTTCAAATTGAAGGAAATGTCGACCTTCTCTTCCCAGAAATCACCTTAGCGGTAAAATAAGATCCAGGTAAAATGACATCCGCGCAGATGGGGGGCGCTGCAGCACAGTCAGCGATGATTTCATCTGATTAAAAAAAAATGAAATACATCAAATTTTCCATACTTCCCTTACTCTTTAATCTTTACTTTTCCAAACAGTTGTAGTTTATATTTGTTATTTCTTTACATTTTTATTTTTGGTCAAGTATAAAATGAATGTGGTCGTTTCTCTCATGCATTAAATTATAAGGTTTGAATTTTTTTTTTTCTTGCAGCAGGTTGAGAATAGATTTCTGTCCCAATTATAAAACACAAACCGAGGCCTTTTTTCCTTTAAAACTGGGAGGAAAATTATATTGTCTGCGACGTGTGCACACTTCCTGTCTTTGTGAACGCGATCCGACAGTTTTTCGGAGGCTTCGGCGACTATTTTTATGGAAGCTCCACATGATAATTAACATTTCTCTGGTCAGCCACTTTTCTTCTCTGGTCAACCTCCAGAAACGAGCAGATGTCAGATTTATTTTCACACTGAACATGAAGAGAATGAAGGGAGGCCGCGCCAAGACCTCGCCTCATACCTTAACGTGGTGGCCCCGGCCTCCGTCGCTGTCCCGTAGGACCCCGACGCCACGGCGTCGACGCTGCTGCATCGCTGCACGCGGGACAGAAACTTGTGTCCTTACGCGGAAAACGTTTGTTTTAAATTATGCTACAGCTTGTTTTCCTCACATCCTCCTGACTGCTGGAGGAAGAGGAGGAGGAGGAGGAGGAGGAGGAGGAGGAGGAGGAGGAGGACTGAGAGTCCTGTGGTGGGAGGTTGAGTGCAGTGAGTGGGCAGCAGCTCCAGCAGCAGCTCCAGCATCTGCTCCCTCTTAACAGAAACCACACTGGGTGTTATTGTTCCCCACAGAGATGAAAAAAAGAGGGAGGAGGAGGAGGAGGAAGATGATATTAGAAGGAGGAGAAAAAAGGAGAAGCGTCAAAACGTCCATCAGGAAGTTTGGAGGAGTTGGAAATAAAAGATGATTAAAGTGATGTAAAAACAAACGAAAACAAAAGACTAAAAGAAAGAGAATAAAATCTGCGTCACTTTAAGTCTATGATATCTACGTCACATGTTCACGTCTTTATCTCACTGTTAGACAGACTTTTCCAACAGGAAACTGAAGTTTGTAAACCACTCACTCTCCCACACCAAACCTCATAGAGAAAATCAGTGATTTTAGCTCGCGGGCACACAGGAGCTGCCGGTCCTCTGCTGCCTCGTGTGGTCACTTTGCGTCCCTAAAGTAAATCCAAATGTAGAAACGTAAAAGCCGAAGTGACAAAATAAGAGGTTTGGACTTAGTGATGGAGGCAGCAGTGGATCAACAACTCCTGTGTGCTGTGATGTTAAAATCACTTATTTTCTCAATGGGGTTTGGTGTGGGAGAGTGAGTGGTTTACAAACACTCTTTATCATATTTATTGCCCTTTATTGTGCCATTAAATTGTTACTGTGGACGTTTAAAGCTGTGAAGGTGAATATGAAGTGGTGAAAGTCAAACACGTTATGAATCTATGACGTCTCATGAACTTCAGGACACAGTCGACCACCCTCATGTTCACGAGGTCACAGAGGTCACAGAGGTCACAGAGGTCACAGAGGTGGTCGCGGACCGCGGCCGCGTACCATTTGGCTGAACTGCGAAACATGTACGACACAAACGACGACCTGCGTTTGTCCTCGTGGGATTTTTCACACAAAGTCGTCATGTTGGTTTTCGTGTTGATGAACATGAGTGTGTGGAATGTGATACACCTGACACACACACACACACACACACACACACACAGCTGTGAGGTCAGCAGGGCAGCGCGGGGGTTTGGTGGGTCTGTGTGACGCTCTGCTGCAGGTGTTTGTTCCTCACACTGAAGAAGAAGACGAACATGATGTTTCTTCCCTGAATGAATCTCATTTCAATTGTTTTGATTTTATATTTAGGTTCTTATCACTTATCAGACCAGGTTTTCATTCTTTTATTAGATTATTATTATTCAACTGTAGCTTTTAACGGTTATAAAGCATCGATACATCTATAAATGATCGCTCTTTCTCAAAGACTCACCATAAATCTGAGCGTCCCGGCATCAGCTTCTTCTTTCCATTGAAATAAACTTCAAAATCCTGGGACCTGAGTCTGTGGGCGAGGTCTATGTAACCAGACACTTCCTGTCCAAGAGGATTCTGGTCCCTGATGAAAACCAGCGACTGAAAGACACAAGAAGAAGAAGAAGAAGACGTTATAAATCCTCCCACTTTTCAAAAACAACGCTCAGGTTTTTCACGTCGACGCAACGAGAATCTCGTTGCGTTGCGACATTCGTACGATGGCGGCGGCGACGATGAGTGAAAAGAGGCATGGAGTTCGCAAGGCGGGGCGGAGTCAACATAAACACAGAGCTGATCAAGTCAAACGACTGTAAACGTTCAGTCTCCACCCGCCCCTGCTCTGCTGCTGTATGCACACAAACGCTCCCTCAGACTTCATCCACCATATGAAACGGTTTCTGTTCATGAAGAACGAGCAGTTACGTAGTGCAGCTTTAACTAATCTTAGACTTTTTGTTTCCTAATTTTTTTTACAGTGTGATCGAACGAATGATTAATGTGACAACGATCGGTGAAATGATTTTTAAATCGAAACAAACATTAGCACCTGATGAAGATGAAGATGATGATGCGTTTTCCAACAGATGTCATGTGTGTGTGTGTGTATGTGTGACCTGCAGCTGTGAACCTGACAGCATCTGTTTTTAACATCTGAGACAGAAAGAGAGAGAGAGAGAGAGAGAGAGAAGCTTCTCTTCTTCTGAGAGAATCTGAGCCACACACACACACACACACACACACACACACACCTGGATTCCTGGACACATGAACCAGTGACCGAGTGAAGAAGAAAAGCAGACACAACAACGTGTTCACACCTGAAAAGCTTCAGATGAAAACATGAAAAAAAAAAAAACCTTCTCTTCATGTTCTGACGTCTTTGTCTCGATCTGCTGACGAAAACCATGACTCGTCATTTGTCTCTTTGATGAGACGGAGAATGTTTTTGTCAAACCCCGTCGTCCCCGTCGTCTGTCTTTTTGTTCTTATTCTTTGTGTTTTAATCTGAAAAATCAGTGTTTGAACTTCAAACGCGCTGGACTCGCTCATTCACAACCACGTCTGTCTCACACACTCGTGAGTGACTGTGATGTCATTTGCCGATCAGTCTTCACACTCGCACTCGTATCCGGAATCTGTGATGCGTTTAAAAATAAATAATACACACTCTGATGTCTCCCACACCAAAGTCCATAGAGAAAATCACTGATTTTAACATCACAGCACCGAGGAGTTGTTGATCCACTGCTGCCTCCATCACTGACTTCAAAAGTCTTATATTGTCACTTCAGTGTTTGAAATCCTTTGTTCAGATTGACCTCAGTGACACAAAGTGACCACAAGAGGCAGAGTGAGTGAGTGAGTGAATAAAGTTTGTGTCAAGTTAATCATAATTTGAAGTGTGATTTATGTCTGCGAGAAAAAATGATGAGTCATTTCTCTGCTTCGTTCATGAAATTCATTCTTTCTAAACTTTTTGATAGTGTGTGTGAGTGAATGTGTGTGAATGTGTGTGTGTGTTCATAATTACAGGGTGTGTCACTGACAGATTTCTTGGCAGCAGCTGTAAAAATTTAAAGGCCGTTTTTGTGGTTTTTATGTTGAATGAAAGCAGAAACATCATGATATTATATCAGTATTAAATCAATATGAGACATGATCGATTGATTGATTTGCTTCTGTTTCTTTAATTCTACAAAAGCGTAACCAGTTTTGTTGTTTGTTGGAAAATATAAAAATGTCGGATTTTCTTCAAGAGAAGAAAAGAGACAATAAGTTAAAAAAAAAAAAAAGACATTTGCATCTGTAAACAGAGTAAATAACAGCAGCAGGTGTTTCCTCCTCCTCCTCCTCCTCCTGAGGGCAGAGTGGAACGACCGTGGTCAGATTCCAGATTCCAGCGGGCGGGAAGCGGCTCGGTCCATCAGTTTAACTGCAGCTGAAGCTGAGTCAAAGCCACCAGTAAAAAGTGTCACCACTAAATCAGTGAAGCCGCAAAACGTGAAATTACAGAGCAGATGATCAGAAAAGTCCTTTTCTCTGCTGGTTCTATAAAGACTGCTGGAGACGACGAAGAAACACCAGCGACTTCACACCGATGTTCTGCTGCTGCAGGAGGAGCAGAACGTCAGAAGAACGTCAGCAGAACGTCAGAAGAACGTCAGAAGAACGTCAGCAGTTAGTGGACTTCCTTCTTCAGTGAACTCAGGAAACTGAAGTTTGTAAACCACTCACTCTCCCACACCAAAGTCCATAGAGAAAATCAGTGATTTTAGCTCGCGGGGACACAGGAGCTGCTGGTCTACTGCTGCCTCGTGTGGTCACTTTGTGTCACTGAGGTCAATCTGAACAAATGATGGAGATTTTATGACATAAATCTTGTATTAAGTGGATAAAATACATCTATATGTCAACAGACACAGTGAGTTACAGGTTTGAATCCATGTCAGGTGTGAGCTGATAAAGACATTCATTCTGTCAGTAACAGGTGGAATCACTTAAACAGAAGTAAAGTTGTTTTTTTTTCTCCTGCAGAAGAGGAAGAAAAATAAAAAAGACTCGCTGGCTCTACAGTAAATGAGTCACATGCCTGAGTCCTGATCCAGGCAGGAATTACGGGTTGAGAATAGCAGGCGGGTCTGGCACATGTGGTCAGAACACAAATCAGTCAAAGGCAGTGGCAGCGACGGATTTCAGACACCAAAGTGACCGAGCGAGGGATATCTGCTGCCTCCTCCAACCATTTTCTACATTCCACTGGCTTTTAAATTAGCAGTGGGCAGAGGGAAACAAGTTTATCCTAAAATACACCGGGAACAGCAGCAGCAGAAACAACAGCAAGAGAAGCAACAGCAGAAACAACAGCAAGAGAAGCAACAGCAGCAGATGCAACAGCAGAAACGGCAGCAGAAGCAACAGCAAGAGAAGCAACAGCAGAAACAACAGCAGCAGCAAAATCAACAGCAGCAGAAACAACAATGAGAAACAACAGCAGCAAAAAAAACAGCCAGAAGCAACAGCAGCAGAAACAACAATAAGAAACAACAGCAGCAAAAACAACAGCAGAAACAACAGCAGCAGAAACAACAATAAGAAACAACAGCAGCAAAAACAACAGCAGAAACAACAGCAGCAGAAACAACAATGAGAAACAACAGCAGCAAAAACAACAGCCAGAAGCAACAGTAGTAACGGCAGCAAAAACAACAGCAGCAAAAACAACAATGAGAAACAACAGCAGAAACAGCAGCAGCAGAAACAACAGTAGCAGAAACAACAGCACCAACAACAACAGCAAGAAAAACACTAGCAGAAACGGCAGCAGCAAAAACAACAACAAAATCAACAACAAAAACAACAGCAGCAAAAACAACAAGAGAAACAACAGTAGAAAGAGCAGCAGAAATCCATTCATCCACCAGTAGAGGGCAGGGTTGAGTCTAAAAACATTTATGAAATCTTTTATCAAAAAGTTTATCGATTATCTGTTTGTTATTACAGTTACAGCAGGTCCATGTGAGGGCCACCTTCAGCCTGACAATATGGGGCCCAAGTAGGTTTGTCCATGGTTTCCATGGCGACACCACCTGTGATTGTCCACTTTAAGCTCACGCCCACTTCCTACCCTGTCCAGGCTACCTGAACACACCTGAATACTAAGTGGGCGTGATCTTAAAGTGATGGGAAGCACAGGAGGGGTCACCATGGAAACTAGGGAAAAACCCATTTGGGATTGGGACCCATCCTCAATCAGCTGCACTGCCCCCTGTGTTTGTCTGCTGGTACTGCCCTATGTCTCTACATGCGTGTACGTTAGCATGCGTGTATGACACGAGGCTCCGCCCGCTCCTGTAAACACGTCTAATATTAACACGGCGACGACAAACAAACAAACAACATCACAAACACATTCGTCCTGGTGGGTCCAGACTTCCACGTTGTCGTCTCCATGGAGACAGATGTGTGCAGGAATGACACACTTCCCTCAGCTTCTGCAGCAGCAGTCGAAAAGAGTCTGAGCCACAAACAGCTTTATTTTTCTGTTCCCTCCCTTCCTGTTGTTGGAGACGGATGTTTTAACAGATTTCGCTGGTCAGTCGTGGCCTCCAGCTTTAGGCTCAGATGTTTGGCTTCAGCGACCACAGCGCGATGATCCAGCAGCAGTAAACACATACCAGGCCTTCTCATTCTAATCTGAGACAAACATCCTCACTGTGAACATCACGGCCTTCACTTTTACTGTCAGACCTTCACTGTGCAATTACAGTCTGAGAATAACACAAGCTGCGTCTCTGCCTTCATCGTTCACCCGTTCATCTCATCATCTGTGGAGTGAACAGTCGGAGGCTCAGCAGACTTGGATTTGTCTTTCAGCGACTCCACGCCAGCGTGGGGTCCGTGAGGGGCGGGGCTTCGGGAAATGACATCATACTCTGCTATGACATGGATTTAAAAAGACGAGAGAGGGAGAGAGAGGGAGAAGTTTGATGAAAGTGGTGGAAACCACAGTTTGTTTGAGTCAAGATGAAGACGAGGTGAAAAGGCCGCGACGACCACATGAACCAGTGAAAAATCACTGAATCATCATCTTCTGATAGAGCAGGAAACCGCGAAAGGCTCATTCCGATTGGTCGAAGACAAACAAACATGGGGAGCTGCTTCTGATTCAAACGTTCACATCTTTTCTAACACAATCACTGACTGAGCTGCTGGTCTAGCGATGTTGGAAAAGTCTAACTGTGCGATAAAGATGTGAACGTGAGACCTAGACGTTTATTCCACAACTTGTTTTTGACCTGAACCTTTCCTTTAATGTGTCCAAACTCCAGTGAAAATATTCATTCCGCAGCGCTGCACACTGAGGTCACATGACTTGACAGCGATTCTAAACCCAGATGAACTTCCTGTTGTTAACAGGCTTCAAAGAGCCGGAGTGGGTGGGGCTTAAATTGCTCCTAAATATTTGTGTGATGTTCGCAAACCGAGCGAAACGTCGTTAAAGACACGAAACGCTCACTTCCTGCGTCACGCCTCGTCTTCTGAGACACTCCTGTCCTCTGTTCACACGCGCACACACACACACACACACACACACACACACACACACACACACACACACACACACACACACAGCAGCCTCTGGGGGGCGCTGTGCTCCGTTCAGTCGGTTTGACGTTCAGGAGGAGGATCGTGTGGAGGCGGGACTCGCTGACGGAGGGCGGGGTCACAGCGACGACCTCGGGAAGTGAAGAGGTCACAGGTGTGAATCCTCACACTGGATCACATGTCCGTCACATGTCGACCGAGGCCCCGCCCCCCTCAGCTGAACACCAAATGTCCTTCTGATGAGTCAGCGATTGTGAGTTTACTGGAAAATTACTGAGTGAGGCTTTAAAACGTGGGTCAGAGATGAGATTTAGAATCCAAAACATCTGTTTTTACTGCTGTTTGTGTAATTTACCTGTCTTTAAAAAATCATTAAAATAATGATATTGCGTTTGAAGTATTTGCAGCTGTACACACACACACACACACACACACGCATATATACAGATGTATATAATGGCAGCATTAGCTACAGAGTTGTTGTTCTGATGATGATAATGAATTTAATCTCATGTCTGAGGACAGAGGAGACAAAGACACAGGTTAAAGACACATTCCTGCAGAGAATTAAGCCCAATTTATATTCCTGCGTAAAGTGCTCTACGTAGGTCACGCAGAGCCCTCTGCGTCGACAACGTCGCTGCCAAACTATACATAAATACATCATATCTTAACACACACAGCACATGTTTAGACTCTAAATGGCCAATTTCTCGCCTCAAATGACCTTAAAACTGCGTTCCGTGACACAGAAAAGTGAGAAACGACCAACAACAACAACAGTCTTTCAATCTCAGACGCCATTGCTCACTGTAGCCAAAGGCACAACAACCGCGCGTAGCGACCCCTACTGATCGGGAGGGAAATTGCAGTGCGTATCCGTCACCACGACGTATGAAGAAGTATGAAGGCTCGAGTGGTCTCCGTGGTTACGCAGTCGGAGAAGTATAATGTGACCTTTACGCCGACATTCACCCGTTCACAGCAGCAACAAACGCAGTTTCACCTGTAAATATAAACAGCTCCACGTGTGTTTCTCAGTAAAGCAGTGATTTGATCTCGTGTCGCCCGGTGACACGGTGTGACGAGCTCTTTTTTTTAGAAAAAGACGCAGCAGACTTTAATGTTCACAGGAGCTGCTGTGATGTTAAAATCACTGATTTTCTCTATGGACTTTGGTGTGGGAGAGTGAGTGCTTTACAACCTTCAGTTTCCTGTTTATCAGGATTTAATTTTTTCATAACTATATCAAAATTAAAGGTGGACGCTGTGGTTTTTTTCTATCCCCAGTCTAATCAGTTTTAAGCACACATTTAATTCCATAAATATCTGATTCAGCTTTAAACAAAAGACGTTTTATTTTATCCCCGTTTTCTGTGCACAACCTTACACTCAATTATATCTCCATCAATGTTCCCCTTTTAAAAAAGTGTGGCGAGACTTCATTGGCTGCTAAATGTGGAGGATAATAATTAAAGAGCTGCACATGATCGATGTGGAGTTTGTAATTAAAGGTCAAAGAGACAGGAATAGAGCGAGAGAGAGAGAGAGAGAGAGAGAGAGAGAGAGAGAGAGAGCAGGAAGGTTCTGGTTAGATGTGGTGGAACAGAGGAGACGCGGACGTACGTCCACGGTTCAAACGTTCATACGTGAACACATGAACGCAACCCTCGGCTCTAATTGTTTAAGGATGTTCATGTTCTCATTCAGCTGCACACGATTGGCCTTCAAAGTGAGACCAGAAAAATGACACACGAGAACGTGTTCACCCTCTCACAGCGACACATGGACATACTGTGACTTAATCTGACTGATTTTAATCTGATTTCTGTTTTTACTGAATATCCCTTTTAAGTCGTGTGTTTAATTGAATGAAATCAAATCTGTGATTTATTTTTTTTCAATAAACTGTTTCTGTTTCTGAAAATAATAATCCAGGATTTATAATCTGAAGACACTGAAATGTCTCTAAAGACGCTGAAATGTCCCTCCAGTGTCTCGCCTGCTTAAAGGAAGGACGTTAAGTCAAATCAATAAAGGAACGAGTCAAACATGTGTCACAGCCTGCAGCTCAGATCTGAGATAATCTCCGATAATCTCAGATAATCTGCACTAATCTGCAGGTATGTTAAGTGTTTGTGTGAGGAAACAATGAACAGTGAGAGCTACAGAACAGGACTGAGCCAAACCCAGGTCCTGTCCTACTCTCTGTCCCAGGTCCTGTCCTACTCTCCGTCCCAGGTCCTGTCCTACTCTCCGTCCCAGGTCCTGTCCTACTCTCCGTCCCAGGTCCTGTCCTACTCTCCGTCCCAGGTCCTGTCCTACTCTCTGTCCCAGGTCCTGTCCTACTCTCCGTCCCAGGTCCTGTCCTACTCTCCGTCCCAGGTCCTGTCCTACTCTCCGTCCCAGGTCCTGTTCTACTCTCTGTCCCGAGTCGTGTCCTGTCCCCGGTCCTGCTCTCTGTCCCAGGTCCTGTCCTACTCTCTGTCCCAGGTCCCGTCCTACTCTCTGTCCCAGGTACCGTCCTAACCTCTGTCCCAGGTCCCGTCCTACTCTCTGTCCCAGGTCCCGTCCTACTCTCTGTCCCGAGTCGTGTCCTGCTTTCTGTCCTACTCTCTGTCCCAGGTCCTGTCCTGCTCTCTGTCCAAGGTCCAGTCCTGTCTCCTGTCCTAATCTCTGTCCCTGGCAGGGTTAACGTTAGCCTGTATATTCCGGCTTTTGACAAAAAAAAACTGTCAACACACACAGACACACAGACACACACACACAGACACACACTCACAGACACACACACACACAGATTGTGTGTCAGTGTGTTATCAGTGTGAGACTTTTCTCCACAAACTCGGGATCAAAGAGGATGAAATCAGACGGTGCAGCCTCACAGGAACAAGATAAATGTACAGTCCCCCACGCATCACTGTGTTTTCTTTGGCGTGAGGAGCGCCCCCTGTGGGTCAGCGGCTGTTACGCCGCAATAAAACGACGTCACAGTGTTTTCACTGTTTGTCAAACGCTCAATGTGATTGAGTTGAACCTTTGATGTCTGCTTTCTATGAAACGGGAACACGGCAGTCACACGCACATACATGTCCTGTTAAAGGCACAGTTCAGGGTTTTTTAAGGTCCACGTCTTTATCTCACTGTTAGAGCGGGAAACTGAAGTTTGTAAACCAACTCACTCTCCCACACCAAAGTCCATAGAGAATACAGATATAGGTTGATCGTGTGTTGTCATGGTGATGGCGAGTCTCTCATTAATAAGTTACACATTGGTGTTCCGACAAATATGGGTGTGAAGAGTTCACTGGTGTTTATCTTCAAACAAACACCATTAGAGCAGATACTTTATCAGCGTGAACGGCTGAATGTGACACGCGACAACGTCGCCCGTCACACAAAGTGTGAACGTGATTTATCCTCTCATTCTTTTCACATCACCTGCTCTCACAGGGTCAAAGGTCACCAGCCTGAGACTCACTCTGAGTAAAAACATTATGTTAGCTTCTTATCAAAAGTCTCATCTTAACTCATTTAACTGTTGTATTAAAATAAACTGCATCACTGTGACAATGATGATACTACACATGAACAAGTGAATGTCAATCCCCACAGTAACTCTGGATTTAAGATCCTGGTCTGAAACATCTGCACCTCTCTGTGTCTCTGGCAGCAGCTTCATTCATGTGTTAATATGAATTACAACGACATGAAACTATGACAGGAATTCAGTGTGAGTTTCAGGAGCTGAAAGTTAAACCGTGAGCTCAATTCTCTGGCATCTGACCACAGGAAACACAGACGCTGCCACGGTGACCTGTGTGAGCTCGTCACAATCAGCAGAAGAAGAAGGAACAGCAGAAAGAGAAGAACCAGCTGAGAATCTGAGGACACGAGTCAAAAACAGAATCTGGTGAAGGAGGAGAATTGGAGCTGCAGAGGACATGGGGACAGATGGACATTGGTCAGTGTTCAGTATTTACTCAGGTGTGTGTGTGTGTGTGTGCATGTGTGTGGAGCTGTTAACTAACTTAACTTAGTTAACATTGTTTACATATACACACATCTATATATAAAAACTATAGGAAGTAGTAACAGAAGAACAAACTTACATGAACCATGAAAACACACCCACACACACCTGAGGCTTCCTGCAGGTGTGACCTGGATTTGATTAAAGAAAAAGCTTCAGGAACAAATAAATGTCCAGGTGCAGCTTTTGTTTGGCAGCAGAGCAGATTATGAAACTGCAACGAGGAAGTGAGGACACAATGAAGACGCAGCGAAGACACAATGACGACGCAGGAGGACGAGAAAAAAAAAGAGGAGATATGAATGAGAGTGAATATTGTGAATGTAAACCTTGAGCCTCAGGAAACACAAGAGATGATAAAGTTTGTAACTCCAACCCGACACAAACACAAAGAACTTTAACAAATTTTCTTCTTCGGCTTTTGTCACGTCAACTGTCAAACAACAATCGTCCAACACTTGATGAATTCATTCATTCATTCATGATGACATGTCATCATTTTTATTTATTCACACACACAAACACATCCTGAGGCAAATGCTAAGCTAACTACTCCAGTGAGGATAAGCTAACTATACTGAGTCTAATGCTAAGCTTACGACTGTACTGAGGCAAATGCTAAGCTAACTACTTTACAAAGTTTACATCGTGTTTGGTGTAAAGTTTACATTGTGTTTGGTGTAAAGTTTACAAAGTTTACATTGTGTTTGGTGTAAAGTTTACAAAGTTTACATTGTGTTTGGTGTAATGTTTACATCGTGTTTGGTGTAAAGTTTCCATTGCGTTTGGTGTAAAGTTTACAATGTGTTTGGTATAAAGTTTACAATGTGTTTTGGTGTAAAGTTTACAAAGTTTACATCATGTTTGTGTAAAGTTTACATTGTGTTTATGTAAAATTTACACTGTGTTTGGTGTAGTTTACATTGTACATGTAGAAACTCCCCTGACACATGAAACAACAACAATGTGTGTAAAGTTTAAATATGAAGTGAGAAGCAGCGTCTGCTTTACATTAGAACACGAGCTGGAACCAGTTAGTGTCACTGATCCTGGAGTCATGTGACCAACGTGTCTGTCCACACAAAGCCTCCGTTTACAGCCAGTGTGTGTGTGCGAGTGTGGGAGTGTGTGTGTGTGTGTGTGCGTGTGCGTGTGTGTGACACTGGGTGGTCGTGTTATTAAAGCTCAGCAGAAACACGACACTTTCAGGTGCGACGCAGATAAGAGCAAGAAAAACCCAGAGAGCGAGCAGAGACTTTACTCTGCACACGTGTTTGTCACGTGTTTATCGTGTGTTTACAACACTAGCATGTGTGCAAACACCACACACACACACACACAGTGCAGTTTAACTAATAAAATAAAATAAAAAGAATCAAAAGTTCTGATGTGACACATGTTTCACAGTCAGTCCACACATGTAGTCTGGAATTCATCTGTGTAATGTAAATACACGCATGAGGTCACGCCTCGTCAGACTGGATTAACTTAAACTGTTACTTAATCACTTTCAAAGGGACGAGGGATTATGTGCACAAATGTGGCTTTAATTTTAAACAGAGCAGCTCCGAGGAAAATAAACAGCAACGCAGTTCAGAGGAAGCTGGAGGGAGAAAATATCATGTCAGCAAAACAAGGCTGCTGATGTACACGTTTACTGCCAACAGGAAGTGAAGTTACACACCTGCCCAAAATGAATATGATAACATTCACAGAGGGGCCACACGGTGGTGTAGTGGTTAGAACTCCTGCCTTTGCAGCAAGAAGGGCCTGGGTTCACGATCCGGTCAGAACAAGGGTCTTTCTGCAGGAGTTTGCATGTTCTCACCGTGTGTGTCTGTGTGTGTTTTCACCTGTTTCCTCCCACAGTCCAAACTGGACACTCTCAACTGACCATACTGTAGGTTTAAGAGTGTGGATGAAGATTCTGAAAGTCATGTAGTGTGAATGAAGACTGAAAACTGTGTAGTGTGGATGAAGATTCTGAAAGTCATGTAGTGTGAATGAAGACTGAAAGTAGTGTAGTGTGAATGAAGACTGAAAGTGGTGTAGTGTGAATGAAGACTGAAAGTTGTGTAGTGTGAATAAAGACTGAAAATTGTGTAGTGTGGATGAAGATTCTGAAAGTCATGTAGTGTGGATGAAGACTGAAAGTCGTGTAGTGTGGATGAAGACTGAAAGTCGTGTGTAGTGTGAATGAAGACTGAAAGTGGTGTAGTGTGAATGAAGACTGAAAGTGGTTTAGTGTGGATGAAGACTCTGAAAGTGGTGTAGTGTGAATGAAGACTGAAAGTAGTGTAGTGTGAATGAAGACTGAAAGTGGTGTAGTGTGAATGAAGACTGAAAGTTGTGTAGTGTGAATAAAGACTGAAAATTGTGTAGTGTGGATGAAGATTCTGAAAGTCATGTAGTGTGGATGAAGACTGAAAGTCGTGTGTAGTGTGAATGAAGACTGAAAGTGGTGTAGTGTGAATGAAGACTGAAAGTGGTGTAGTGTGAATGAAGACTGAAAGTGGTGTAGTGTGGATGAAGACTCTGAAAGAGGTGTAGTGTGGATGAAGACTCTGAAAGTGGTTTAGTGTGGATGTGTTTGTTTCCAGCCTCCTCAGATTAAAATGACTCAGATGTTTTTTAAATGTCAGAAGTAAAGAGCAGGAAACAGTAGCTGGACTCTGGTCCAGAGGAAGTCAGGAAGTGAACTCTCCTGGTCTCTGGAGCGAGGAGGTGTGAAGGGTGTGTGTGTGTGTGTGTGTGTGGTCCACACTAATGGAATGGCAGAAATATTTGAGGGGAATCCCGTTACGTAGCCATGCTGGTGCAGTATTAATGTACTCACATTCATTCTGCCGCTGCGGTTGGCCTCCTCTCGCTCTGCCAGCGCCTTCAGGAAGTCATCTCTGAGCTCTTTTCCTGCACATGCCAGTGTTCTGGAAAAGACAAGGCGAGAATGTTCTGAAATGTTCCTCACATGAAGGTTCTTAACGTTTCTTAATGGACCACTTTCAGCCTCAGCAACAACTGAGCTATATTTTGAATTTGGAGGGATAAAATCTGGTTTTCACTGAGCTTCTGCTGCTTCTCAGCAGCAGGGGGCGCTCACATGGCAGTGTTAATACTTAAGAAGAAGAAGAATGATCACATTCATTAAAATGAACTCAAAGAATTGATTGAATTCATGATTTCTGACAGTCAGAGTCATCAACAGCTGCCAAACTCCAGGAAACTCCCACATTCTCCAAATACCACGACGCAACACAAACAATGAGACACAAAATATACGTTCGAGACGTATTTACCGTGGAATCAAATCTGTGAAGAACAGGGTAATAATGCAGTCAGAGTCACAGCTGCCTCTGTTCATCTCAGAGTCACTTATCACTTTCATGGACTTCTCCCATGATCCTCTGGCACCAGCTCTTTACACCCAGGCTGGACCGTTTCCATGGGAACTTTTTTTTTTTTTTTTTTTTGGCATACTCTGATGTATGCGCACCTGAAAAAACATGGGCACTAATATTTGAGCATTTCACAGTGTGGTACGAACAACAGAACTCTGGCAGGGGTCCAGAACCTGGAACGCCTGGAACGCAGGAGTCCAGAATGAAAGAGTTCAGAACCTGGAATACCTGGAACCCAGGAGTCCAGAACCCGGAATACCTGGAATCGAGAACCTGGAATGCAGGAGTCCAGAACCTGGAACACCTGGAGCTCAGGAGTCCAGAACCTGGGATGCAGGAGTCCAGAACCTGGAACACCTGGAATACAGGAGTCCAGAACCTGGAACGCCTGAGTGCAGCAGGCTAGAATGAGAGTCCAGAACCTGGAACACCTGGAACACCTGGAACGCAGGAGATCCAGAACCTGGAACATCTGGAACAAAGGAGTCCAGAACCTGGAACACCTGGAATGCAGGAGTCCAGAACCTGGAACGCCTGGAACACAGGAGTTCAGAACCTGGAAAGCCTGAGTGCAGGAGTCCAGAATGAAAGAGTCCAGAACCTGGAATACCTGGAACAAAGGAGTCCAGAACCTGGAACACCTGGAATGTAGGAGTCCAGAACCTGGTACGCCTGTGCGCAGGAGTCCAGAACGTGGAACACCTGGAACACAGGAGTCCAGAACCTGGTACGCCTGTGCGCAGGACTCTAGTCTTCTGAGAACAACATCAGCAAAAGTTAAAGCAGATTCAAAATGTTTGAAGATTGATTTTGTCTGTTTTTTTGTGACTGCCAAACAGTGAACTATATCTACCAACAGACTGCCTGCAAAGTATTTTGCAGTATTATAGTATATAGTATATAGTATATAGTAATATACAGAGTCCAGGGTTGGGGTGTGAGTGTGTGAGTGGTACAATGTTGCCTGTGAACACCTGCACGGCCTCTGCTTCTAAAAGTGCTCGTTTGATGCTGAATATTCAGAGTAAACTCAGCGTCCCTCGTCTTTTACACTCACAGCTGCTCACTTCACTTTCCTTCCACAAACCTCAGCGGCCACAACAGGCTGAGGCGAACTCGTGAATATGGACGTTTGAATTGACCAGAAATGTGGAGGAGGAGGAGGACTGTAATTTATACTGAAGCTGGACACACAGAGTCTGAGAGTCTGAATCACACGGCGGTAAAAGTGCACGCACGGCACATTTTTACAGGCTGGAACTGACTGAGTCTCTGACTGAGAGAAGGATCGCTGCTGGGTCACAGGGGGCGAGGCCCCAAAGTAAACACAGGTGCTGAGGAGAGAGACAGAGGGAGGGAGGGGGAGATAGCGAGAGAGGGGGGCGGGGGTTTAGACCGGGGTAACCCACGTCCAGTAGCTAAAGCAACACACAGTCACGGAGAGTGAAGTACACACACACACACACACGCACGCACGGACACACACTAAATGACGGTTATTAGCTGCTAATGACGGTTGTTAAGCTCACAGTCGTTTTTGGACTGTGGTCAGTGCAGGTGGGACCTGGACCTGGATCTGGACCTGGATCTGGATCTGGACCCGGACTGAATAACAGTACCAGGTCTTTCAAAAAGAGTCTGTTATTAAAATGATTTTACATGAAATAAGATCATGAGGAAACGCTACAACAACATGAATCTGAATTTAGTGGATGAACTGGCACATCAACCCCCCCCCCCCCCCCCCCGCGACCCTCCTGTGCTGGATAAAGCGGTAGAAAATGGATGGATGGATGAATAAATTTGGGGTGATGTGGAGAGTAAATTTGAGAAGAAAAAAACATTTAATAATACATACATTTAAACGCAACAAAGTTTTATTTTGAAATTTGTCTCGTTCATTTTGTCGATAAAGTTTGACTCACTTTTTAAGACAACATTTAGTCTCATTTAGGCATTTGTTTCCATCTAATAATTATGTTCACTTGTTACTTGGTATAAAGAAGCTTATTTTTGTGTTGTAATGATAAAAATAAACGAGCAGGAGGCGGAGCAACGCGGGGGGTTGGACCGCAGTCGTTGGGTTAACTAAACTAACTGGTTTTAACTAAACTAACTAGTTTTAACTAAACCAACTGGTTTTAACTAAACCAACTGGTTTTAACAGTGAAAACTTCAGATAAACACGACAAAGATGAAGATTTAAGATAAAAACAAGAAAAACAAACGTCGTTCGGCCACAAACTCTGAATAATCCACGTGAACGTGCAGACTGTGTGAACAGCTGCTCCAATGACGATTCTACAAGTGTGTGTTTACATCAGAGTGTAAACACTTTCACAGGAAACTGAACGAATATAAACAAGTTCATCTTCATGAAGAGAGCTGAAAATAACCCTGTCACTCATTCACTTACACACATATACACACACACACACACACACACTGAGACACACACAGCAGCAGAATATTTTTCCTGAACGCTCGGGAAAATGAATCTCATGTAAAATATTATTCTGGGATGTCGGTGAACGTCAGGAGAAATTCCTCACACACGACAATCGACTTTATTTTGGTGTTTTTGCAAAATCCTCTGTCACGTCTGATTATAATGATCCGTGTGGATGACTGACACATGTGCTGCTGAGAACACGTAGAAGAACACGTTCTAAACAGATCCAAGCGAGATCTTTCTGCAGAACAGAGTAGAACAGGTTTGTCCGTGTAAGGAGACGTCAGCACGAGGACGAGGTCGAGTCGTTGCTTAACAAATAAAAATGTTTAAATGCAGAAATATCTCTCCGATTTAAGATGAATAACATTGCTGTTGCTGATGATTATGTATGTACATATATACGTATTATAGTGAACTGAAAACGTGTGAAAGAAAGTGAAAAACGCCAGCGGTTTGGGCCAGAGGTCAGCTTGGCCAATCACGTCCACCGCGGTCTTCTCTTCACCGAGCGTCTGGTTTGACTTGGCTCTCATTTTTAAACCTGGATTGTTCAGACGCTCTGTGGACACAATGAACAATGAGCGGCTGCCGTGGGAGTGGCCTGTGGGGAGTTCGCGGGGAGTCTGACGGAAAACCTCGCCGCGGCTGCCGTGAGCACGCGAGCTCACTCGTGACATGTGCTGACACGGACGTCTGGAGCCGCGCCAGAAGAACCCCAGCAGAACAGGAAACAGAGGCCTCACATCTGCTCAACTGGAACAGCTACTGTTACTGGAACTGCTATAGTAACTGTAACTGATATAGTAACTGTAACTGCTATAGTAACTGTAACTGATATAGTAACTGTAACTGATATAGTAACTGCAACTGCTATAGTAACTGTAACTGATATAGTAACTGTTACTGTTACTATAACTGCTATAAACTGATATAGTAACTGTAACTGCTATAGTAACTGTAACTGATATAGTAACTGTTACTGTTACTATAACTGCTATAAACTGATATAGTAACTGTAACTGCTATAGTAACTGTAACTGATATAGTAACTGTTACTGTTACTATAACTGCTATAAACTGATATAGTAACTGTAACTGTTATAGTAACTGTAACTGATATAGTAACTGTTACTGTTACTATAACTGCTATAAACTGATATAGTAACTGTAACTGTTATAGTAACTGTAACTGATATAGTAACTGTTACTGTTACTATAACTGCTATAAACTGATATAGTAACTGTAACTGTTATAGTAACTGTAACTGATATAGTAACTGTTACTGTTACTATAACTGCTATAAACTGATATAGTAACTGTAACTGTTATAGTAACTGTAACTGATATAGTAACTGTTACTGTTACTATAAATACTATAAACTGATATAGTAACTGTAACTGATATAGTAACTGTAACTGCTATAGTAACTGTAACTGATATAGTAACTGTTACTGTTACTATAACTGCTATAAACTGATATAGTAACTGTAACTGATATAGTAACTGTTACTGTAACTGTTATTGCAACTGTTATAGTGACTGTTACTGTAACTGTTACTATAACTGCTATAGTAATTGTAACTGATATAGTAACTGTTACTATAACTGCTATAAACTGTAACTGCTATAGTAACTGTAACTGATATAGTAACTGTTACCGTTACTGTAACTGCTATAAACTGTAACCGCTATAGTAACTGTAATTGTAGCTGTTATAGTAACTGTTACTGTAACTGTTATTCTAACTGCTATAAACTGTAACTGATATAGTAACTGTTACTATAACTGCTATAAACTGTAACTGCTATAGTAACTGTAACTGATATAGTAACTGTTACTGTAACTGCTATAAACTGTGACCGCTATAGTTACTGTAATTGTAGCTGTTATAGTAACTGTTATTCTAACTGCTATAAACTGTAACTGATATAGTAACTGTAACTGATACTGTAACTGTTACTGTAACTGCTGTAATAACTGTAACAGTAAATGTTATAATAACAGTTACTATAGCTGCTATAGTAACTGTTACTGTAACTGCTAAAGTAACTGGAACTACAGTACAGTGAGTGGCAGTTTTTTTTCTACAGATTTAAGTGGTTTGTATCGAGGAAGAACCTGTGAAACCAAGGATCTGGATCAGAGATGACGGAGTGGACTGGATTAAAAACAGTGTTACTGTGTTATTGAGCTGAAGATCTGACCGTTCACTGACCGTCATCATGTTCACTTTTTCAATTTCTGCTTCAATTTCTTTTACCACAGACTTTTTCCATCTGAAACCCCCCCCCCCCTTCCTTCCTTCCCATCATCCCCTCTTTTTTCCTCTGTGGTTTTCTGATTGGACCACACTGACCTCTGACCTCCTGTTATGGTCACACTGTGAAAACACAGGCCTCAGGACGCAGTGAAACACCTGCAGACGCTGAGTACAATCACCACAGTGTTCACGAGGAGAGACGAGAAGAAAAGAAAGGAAAAGAAAAGAAGCAGATAAATGTAGAGAAGTTAGGAATAATGGTGACTGATGTTTCTTTAATCTGTTTATTCTCTGTGGATTTTTAACCTTCACTGATCTCCTGCTCCTCCTTCGTATTATTATTTATTATAAATAAGATTTGACATATTATAACGTATGTGAAAGTGGGCGGAGCTTGTCACACATCAATCAAGTGTGTCTGTTTGTGCTCGCATGGTTACATGTTACTATTTAACCAACAATCAGCTGTTTCCATAGCAACACTGATACAGTCAACACACACGCAGAGGAGAGAGAGGGTTTGAATAAACATCTGAAGGTTCAATCAAACGTGACACATCACAGGTGAATGTACAGTGTGTGTGTGTGTGTGTGTGTGTGTATGTTGACTGATGATCCAGGTTCCCGCCAAAATAAAAGCCTTGTTCAAACAGGACGTAGGTGTGATGATTTGATTTGTGTGTATGATAAAAGAAATTCGTTTTGCCTTTGATCTGATGTCAAGACTAAACAAAGAACCCGAAGAACCTGAAGAACATGAACATGAAGAACATGAAAAACCTGAAGAACATGAAGAACCTGCGCAACATGAACATGAAGAACCTGAAGAACATGAACATGAAGAACCTGAACAACCTGAACAACATGAACAACATGAAGAACCTGAGCAACATGAAGGCATCACAGACAATAATCAGCAGATTAACCATGAATTTAACCATTAGCTGCAACTCTGCACATGTTAGCTGTTAGCGAGCTAGTAGGGTAACTGTTGCAATCACTAGGGGGCAGCAGCAGCATGGCAGATTTTCCCCACCCACCATTAAAAGAAGATAAGCCCGGTTTGTGTTACAGAGTGTTACCAAATTACTGAGGCGTTCACTTACACGGGTCGACTCCGGTAAAACGCAGCGTTGTTCTTCACCGACTCCGCAGCCTGAGACGCTGATTTGTCCTCAAACTCCTCCCTGTTCACGACCGTGCCTTTGTGTCCGTGTTCGACCAGTTTACGAGCCAACGCTCTGCTCTGTGGAGACCAGAGAAGAAGACCAGTTAGAAGATCTACGTCACATGTTTCACGTCTTCAGTTTGATCGATGGATAAATAAAGTGTTTTATTCCCAGCTTTGTGTCTTTGTGCTCGTGAACGTCCACTGACTCCTGACAATAACGTTCAAACAGTATTTCACTCAACATTCACATTAAAATCCAGACCATAATGTCATCAACTACAAAATCAGCTCTTTGCGTCGCTTCCTGTGGTTTGTCAGATCAAAGCGTCGCCACATGTCCTCCAACTCTGAGGCCGCGTCCACACCCCAGAGGACAACACACACACATCATACTGACTCTGTGTGTGTGTGTGTGTGTGACATACACATCTTAACCATAACCAGTTAATGACTAACACTAACCTTAACCACAATTCAAATCTTAACCAGTTCCTCAGAAATGAGATTCTGCCATATTAGGACCAGGTTATGGTCTCCATGAGGACTACTGGTCCTTACAAGGTTAGTTATGACAGAAAACACACACACCCAAGAAAATGAGTTTATGATTAGCAGATTTATCAGAACTCTCTCTCAGTGTGTGTGTGTGTGTGTGTGTGTACACAGGTGTTCAAACAAAGTTGCAGCAGCTGGCTTTATCATTAACAACAGCTCCATCTAAAGGCAAAGAGAGGAACTGCACATTCCAGAATTCCAGACAAGAAAACATACTTTTAGCATCATCTATGATTCGCTTTCTTTCTCTATTCTATTTATCAGAAGGTTTTCACACACATTCAATACAACTGTAGCGAAACAACGTATAGAGTAAACTATGTTTATTTGTTCTCTGTTTTCAAAAGACCGAATACAATTTAAGTAATAATAATAAAAAAACGATAGAACCTGAAAGTTCCTCTTCAAATATTAGAAATAAATGATGATTTGATCAATAATTGTTTGATTTGAAGTTTTTATTTTACTTCAGACACATTAACATAATAGGTAGAAACTAAAACTTCCAATAAAACTGAATTGTTTAAAATATAAATTTGTTTTGAGGATTTTAATGCACATGAAAAACCTTCGTGTTGCTGCCACCTAGCGTCCGAGCAAACACGCTACACCAACAAAACTACACACACCTGCAGCAGAAGTTAAAGATGTTCAATATTAAGTCTCATAAAAACGAGTAAAATAATTTTAACTAAACTTTGACTGTTTATGGCCACGAGGACAAAAAACCAGACTCCATTTCAATGTTTGCTAGGTTTGTTAGCTTACTCTCCCACAGCAGTTAACCGCTGTAAAAGCTCATTTAAACCGTTTAAAAGTCGCAAAGACGCAGTTTCAACAACGACACATTATCATCTTATTAAAAACAATCCGGTTAATTATGATCTTGTTTAATCGGGTTCTTTCGGTAAAATCCGCTTAAACCAGAGCATAAGTAAGCTAGCTGCTGCTGCTATAGTAACAATATCTTCTCTGAATCAAATTGTGTTTTACACGTAATAAAAGCAGCTTTGGTGTGTTTGAAACACGCCGAACGTTAGAAAAAGTCGTATTGATTATTTAAAAGCAGAGCGTTGTGTTGAAATCACTAGTGTTGTTACATGTTGTCGAACTTAAACGTAAAATCGTTGGTTTAGTGAATGAGTTTCTGACCAAACAGAACGGAAAATGGGCCGAGGAAGAGTTTGTTCACGTGACTCACTTTGAGATAAAATAAATCCATCGACGTCACTTTAGAGTCCAGATAATCCTCGTACGCTTTAAAGTTTGCGTCGGCGTTCTTCTCCATCTTCACTGTTTACTGTTGTCAAGCCGCCATGACAACCGCGTACCTGTATTTATAAGGTTTGCGACCGGAAATGACGTCAATTACAAGTCAACTTACGCCTGAACGTTGAAGAAAGTGGGTCAGTGGATTTCGATTTTATTCACTGTATTATATAAACATTGTAGACACAATTAAAAAAAAAGTGATTATCAATGATAATTCATAAACAACTCTTTTATAAAAACATTTCTTCTTACTTTTATGAAGATTCTGACTTGATTTTGTTCTACATGGATGTTATTTCCCAGAATACACTGCCGGTGTTCACTTTGTCACAAATCAGTCTGCCTGCTCTTCCTCCTCACACCAGTTCACTCATTCACCTGTTTGAACATGGCTCCTCCCCCTTCCTCCTTCCTCCTCCTCCTCCTCCTCCTCTGATCCTTGGCATCTTCATCCCTGTGCTGACTGTCTGTCAGAAATGTCAACAGGTCGTGACCTCAGATTCTCTCACAAACAGCCGGCTGCTAAAATCATAGTTTGACTCACAGTTTGTATTTCTGATCCTCACAGCTGTCTGTGAGGAGGAGGACGAGGACGAGGACGAGGAAGGTCCTGCATGTTGATTTTCTTAAATCTGTTTATTTCATAATTAACTGAAATCACACATTTATGGAAACATTGGAACAAAATTCTCATGTTTTCATCATAAACCAGTGGTTTCCATGGTAGCATACGGAGGGCGGAGCTTCAGCCTCAGCAGAGAGGAGGCCACGCCCCTGTCCATGTTTTATAAGCATAACAAAACAAAGATTCATATTTAACTTTTTTTTTTAATTTTTTATATTACATTATAGAAATAAAATATAAATAAAAGTGAGCAAAAAAAAAGTCAAAGTCATGTTTCGTCGACTCTAACAGAGTGTTTTCATTTTTGTTGATGCTAAAGCTAACAGATCGTTTTCATTTTTGTCGATGCTAACGCTAACAGAGTTGACATAAATGGATTCGAGTTTGAGTCTTTCCTACGATACAGTTACAACCCGACAGCTGTGCTACAATGACTCCGCCCACATTGAGGCCGGACTATGAAGTCCTGGAAACAACGTGAGTCGAGGTCAAGTGTGTGACGTTGTGTACGTAGTCTTAAACGCATCATTTTCACCTCATCATAGCAAATGGACGGCTGAATGAAGACGGAGGACGGAGGACGTCACAGGTCCTTGAAGGACATAAATGATTCTGTCACGGAAGAATCTTTGTTGATTTTCACAGTGGAATGATTTAAAAGAGTCAAACCCTCTCCTCTTCATCCAAACCGGTATTTTGGCCAGTATTTCACCTGCGCGCGTCTCTGCGTCGTCCCTGTGTGAACGTTAGCCTCAGCCGCTGGAGGTCTGGGCGGGGCCTGTGGCGGTGGAGGTGGAGGTGGGTACTTCCTCCTGTCGGCGACGTTGAAGCCTCGCTGGCTGCCGTGGAGCAGGTGGACCCTGGGCAGGAAGTGGGTGGAGCCGTGCTGGGACTTGACCCGCGGGCTGGAGCCCATCTTCGCTTTGCCTCGCTTGTTGAGCGCCACGAACCAGTCGCGGCCCGCGCGGCGGTGACGGTGGACGACGGAGGCGTACGTGTTGTAGCTGTTCTCCTGGAAACGCTCGCGGAACTTGCAGTCGTCGGTGAACTTTTCCTGCAAGGAAAGAAGAAGAAAGAGACACAAGTTTAGTGAAAGTTAATAAAAGTCTACGATATCTACGTCACATCTTCACGTCTTTATCTCACAGTTACACAGACTTTTGTAAACCACTCACTCTCCGACACCAAAGTCCATAGAGAAAATCAGTGATTTGAACACACAGGAGTTGCTCCATCACGAAGTTCAAATGTCTTATTTTGTCACTTCAGTGTTTGAAATCCTTTGTTCAGATTGACCTCAGTGACACAAAGTGACCACACGAGGCAGCAGCAGACCAGCGGCTCCTGTGTAGTAAAGCGTTACGACCGCATTAGCGTCCGTCAAACGTTTCCCGTTCGAGCCTAAAAATATCAGCGGTGGGAAACTTGTGTCCACGAAGACTGAGAAATAACAAAGTGAGTTCAGTTCGGCAGAAAATGATGAAGCTATTACTGCGTTTGATAAACATGTCAGTCACAGAGAGAGTCCAGCTCTGGTTCAGATGAAAACCTGCTTCACTTCACTGCTCTCACTCGTTCACCCTCACTTTCCCATGATCCTCTGGTGTTTGCTGATTTATAAAACTTTTAAACGTGTTAAAGTCATATTTTGTCGGTTTCTTGTGGATGTTTGACCTTCAACGATCAAACTAAATCATCTTTTCTTCACTTCGGGACGTTCAGAAGATCCACAGAGATGATTTGAGATGATTTGAAAATCACAGAGATGATTTGTATTAACTTAGCCTCTAATCTCATTAGCATCAGTGGACAAAGTACACAAATCACGTACTGAAAGAAATTTGACGTAAAATGGTTCCAATGTCCCGCAATGTCCTTCAAACCAACACTGAACCACAGTTTTGAATAGAATCACACTGATAAATCTGTTGAAATCATCATAAACACAAACAAACAAACAAACTCATTAAAACCCCATGGTTTTCGGTCTAATAAAGACTTGGAAAATTAGGACGAGAAGAGAAAAGAGAATTCCCTCCGACTCAGAGGAAGTGAAGTTACAGAAGAAGAAGAAGAAGAAGAAGAAGAAGAAGAAAAGAAGTGTTTTCAGTCCGAGCTGCTGTAAGAACTGGACAATGACCATCATCTTCATCATCATCATCCTCTTCATCCTCTATATCCTGTCCCCGCTGACGTGGATTAATGAAAACGAGGCACTGAAGAGGACGAAAAATCTCTTTGTGACTCGTCACAGAATTATCTTATCGTCCGACGCAGACGTGTCTTAATGGGCTCTTAGCATTAGCTCACGTTAGCTCACGTTAGCTCCAGTTAGCTCACGTTAGTTGAGGTTACCTGATGTCAGCTGATGTTAGCATGTACTAGAAAAGAGACTGAGATTACAGGGAAAAACACGAACTGTCCCTTTAAATCAGTGTTTCTCAAACACTGGGTCGGGACCCGCAGATGGGTCACGATGGGACATTAACAAAAACATCCACAGTGTGACATGAACATTCACAGATATCGTGAACTCACTGTGGCGTGAAGTCGTCCTCGTTGATTCATGGCCAAGAATCTGTTGCTGTAAACACCTTTGATGCCGACGACGCCGTGAGACACAGAGAAGAGCTGGAGGACACCTGAGGACGAGAGACACGTCCTCATGGTCCACTGTTAGAAACACGTTAAAGCTGCAGTGTGCGAGACCTCGTCTCTTTCCTCCCCTTTAAATCGTTTCAGATTTTTTGCTCCATTAAAAACTTGTTCTTTTTGTTTACCTGAATTTAAGTCTGATTTTTTTTTTTTAATGTAAAATATGAAACAGTAGCAGAGCAGACAATCAGGACAGGAAGTAGGACAAGGAAATGCTACAAAATAAAACAGGAAACAAAGAAAACAGGAATTCCAAACACAGTATTGTCCAACAAGAATGTCCTGGACATTCAGAGGTCAGAGGTCATGACACTGTCTGAATCTTGGTCCAGTTTTTGTCCAGTTTATTCTTAGTTTAAAGGGATAAACATATATATGAACATTAAATCGTTATGTGTCTCACTCAGCTGGTCGGCCTCATGGCTGCCGTTCACTCTTCCATCAGGATGAATCTGCAGATGAAAACCGATCCCAACTCTACAGTAAAGTCTGCAGGTCCTGCGTCCGGAGCGGATCCAGGACTCCAGAGACACTCGCTCCTCTCCTGCTCCTCCACCTGCAGCAGCAGCAGCAGCAGCAGCGGTGCAGCTCCACTGGGTGAGAATGGTGATCAGACACAGAGGAACATTCATTTTACAGTCGCTCTCTAACAAACTTCTCGCAGCATTTTTGGCGCTGCTCCGGCGGAAGTCTGCGCACCGGCAGCGCGCGCGCGTCTATGCGCATTTACGCAGCTGCAGTGTGCCGGAGCGGCTCCGCCGGCACGGCACGGCACAGCATAGCACGGTCACGGAGATATTTATAACGCTGACGATCTCATTACTCTGTGCATGCCTGCGCGTTAAAGCACGCGCTCTCATCCACATTGTGCCGACAAGGAAGCGCGGCGCGCATCACACGCGTTCCAGAGAATCATCCACCGATCCAATCTAATCCAACTTTATTTATAAAGCCCTTTAAAAACAACAACAACAACAACAACAGCTGAAACAAAGTGCTGAGCGCAGCAACGATTAATCGACTACAGGAGACGAAGAGTTGAACAACATCACCATTATTTTAACACATTAATCTGAAACATCAAAGAGAAGCTGCTGAAGAAGTGTTGAAATGTGAAGAAATTATAAAGTTGTTTTGTGTTCTCAGCAGCAGGGGGCGCTCACAGCACCAGTACTGTCCCTTTAATATATGTGTTCATATGTTATGCATAACGAGTTGATTAAAGTGAATGAGAGACACTCCAGAGACAAATGGAGGACACATTGCAGACAATTTTGATCCAGTTGACATCAAGTCTTAAGACACTTGAGACAGTGAGACAGAGAGACAGGTGTAACCTAAATATCTGAGTCTTCAACACCACGAGAAGAATCTCTGACTGAGACACAGAGGGACAGACAGAGACAATCACATAGACAGGGACACAGACACAGACAGACAAACACACAGACAGTGGTATGTGAGGACGAGCTCAGAGGGACACGATGTGTAAATGTGTCCCTGTCAGCAGATCGTAGATGAAGTGCATTGTGGGTCAGAAATAGAGCAAACGTCCGAGTGAAACTGGATCTTTGAGTATTTTTAGACAGACAGAAAAATAATGACGTGACAGTGATGTCCTAATGAGGACAATGTCCACTCATGAGGACAATGTCCCCTCATGAGGACAATGTCCCCTCATGATACAACAGCAAAAACTGACCCTGAAGTGCGTTGAACAGATCTATATGTTACACCTGTGTCAGATCTATACGTTACATCTGTGTCAAATCTATACGTTACGTGTGTCAGATCTATACGTTACATCTGTGTCAGATCTATACGTTACATGTGTCAGATCTATGTTATATCTGTGCCAGATCTATACATTACACGTGTGTCAGATCTATATGTTACATTTGTGTCAGATCTATATGTTACATTTGTGTCAGATCTATACGTTACATCTGTGTAAGATCTATATGTTACATTTGTGTCAGATCTATACGTTACATCTGTGTAAGATCTATGTTACATTTGTGTCAGATCTATACGTTACATCTGTGTAAGATCTATACGTTACATCTATGTCGGATCTATATGTTACATCTGTGTCAGATCTATACGTTACATCCGAGTGAAGTCTGAGTTACACAAAGATAACAAGTAACCAGGTTAACTTAGCATAAACCAACATGCTAACAGGTCAACTGTTCACTCACTCTCCCACACCAAACCTCATAGAGAAAATCAGTGATTTTAGCTCACAGAGACACAGGAGCTGCTGGTCTACTGCTGCCTCATGTGGTCACTTTGTGTCACTGAGTTAAGTCTAAATAAAATATTCCAAATGCCGAATTCATTAGAATAAGACGTTTGAACTTTGTGATGGAGGCAGCAGTGGATCAACAACTCCTGTGTGCTGTGATGTTAAAATCACTGGTTTTCTCTATGGGGTTTGGTGTGGGAGAGTGAGTGGTTTACAAACTTCAGTTCCCTGTTGGAAAAGTCTGTCTAACAGTGAGATAAAGACGCGAACACGTGACGCAGATTTCACTTTTACCTTGTGTCTCTGCGGGCGGCCATGTTTTCACCGAGACACTTGTCTCGGGCTGGTTTCAGCAGCAGGGGGCGCTCACGGCTCACGTTTAGAGGAAATCACGTTAACTGACATCATGGCTGAACTGCACCGTGATGTTCTGTGTGCTGCAGTTCGTATTATGACCACGTGGAGGCGATGTTGTACCGTCTTCCATTTTTCCTCCTCTTCCTCTAAATAGGACACTTTTCTTTCTCCTCGCGCGTGTTTTTTTCTCTTTTTAATCATGTAATTATGACGTCATCTGTAAATAATAATCACTGAGCCACAGACATTTGCATATTTATCCTCTGTTACTAGAGAGGTTACTGTAACGTAAGACTATGGTTTTATTAGCACATTTAAAATACGATATTATTGATATTATTACTATTATTACTATTACTATTGTTATTATCATTATTATTATTATAATAATTATTATTATAATAATAATATTACACTTCAGTCTGGTCTTATATTAATGAATAATTAATGAAAACTAAATATGATCTTTTCCTGAATCAGTGTGTGTGTGTGTGTGTGTTTTCATATAAAACCATTAAAAATGTACTATTGTTTTATATAAATAAGACTTTACTCTAAGAATAATCAAAACAATAATGAAAAGGTTCAAACGCAGACGTGTTTTATTTTCTCTTTATTTTACCAACATCATTTTTGCATTTCACACAAAAACTGAAATTCAGATTTTTAATATGAGTCACTTTCTCACATTTGTAAATCTTAATTCTGAAAAACACAGGAAAGTGGATTAAAATGTGTTATAAATATAAAAATTTAATTTTCCCCATTATACACGAGAACAGGAGACTTTAGTTCAACATTTAACAAATCATCTGTGAAAAAAACCCAATAAAGGAATGAAATGAAATGATTATCCAATAACAAAGCAAACATAATTATGGTAAATTATCGTTTTCTATTAAAATGTATTACACTTTTCAAAATAAAATGAGTTTAAAACAAATCCAGCTGTTTTTTTTAATTCTTATTTCAAAAACAAAATTACTCATTTTATATTTAATATAATATCATATTCTAATTCAATGAAGTCAAAATAAAAAGCAAAGGCATCAATAATCAATAAATTAAATTCACCATCAGTTTTGTTTTTATTTAAAAAACAAAAGAGAAACAGTGTGTGACGACTGGATTTGAAAATAAAGTGATTTTTATTGTCGATGCATTCAACATAATTTCATAAACTATCAAGTTTTAAAGGAAGAAACACAGAAATATTCCCCACGGACACAAAATAAAGCAGTTATTTATTTACATGTAATCTTAAAATCATTTCAATATTATTACATGCACTCTGAAATATAATTATCATAATAATTATTCATGTTTTTTTTTATTGTCGTTGACATTGAAAACCTCGCAGCGTTGTGTGAGACGACGTCATTTATATGATATAAAATACATGTACACATATTTAAATCCTCTTCATGTTCAAACGTTGAAGTGCTCCATAAATAGATTCATTTTCACAGCGTGATTTTCATACACCCACCACTTTTTACAGCAGAGAAGAAGAAGAAGAAGAAGAAAGAGAAGAAGAAGAAGAAGAAGAAGAAGAAACGGGGGATCAGGAGTGAAAACCAGTCTGTGTGTAAGCTCCGCCCACCTCCGGTCTGAGTCAGTTATGGGAGGTCATGTGACGTGACAGGTGATGCCGCTCCCGGAAGGACTCGTTGCAGATTGGACACTTGAGCTTCTCCTCGCGCCGCCGCTTGCACAGCGGCTCCATGGCGAACTCCTTCTTGTGGTGGGACCTCATGTGGTAAACCAAGTCCGAGGTCATCCTGAAGGAGGCGTTGCACTTGGCGCACCAGTTCTGCGCCGGCAGGCAGAGCGAGGTGAAGGAGGGCGGCAGCAGCGTGAGCGCCGACGGCATCTGCACCTGGATGGCTCCCGAGTTCTTGGGCCAGAAGGTGGTGGCGTAGACGAAGGGGTTCTGCTTGGCCATGGCGCCCGGCACCGGGCAGTTGGCGCCCAGTTCGGCGCTCTGCAGTTTGGCGGCGAGGTGGTCGGCCTGGTAGAGTCTGGAGGAGGAGATGGTGTCGCCCACCGCCGGGTGACAGTCCAGCAGCTTGGGCGGCATCACCAGCTGTGAGATCTGCGAGAAGGACGAGCGGGACGGTTGACTGAAGGCGCTCTTCCTCTCGCCGCCGCTGCCGCCGCCCTGCTGGCTGACAGAGGTGAAGGCGCTGCCCATGGGCGAGGTCTGCGCCGGCTGCGTCTCCGACAGAACCTGCCGCGTGTTCAGGTGCTTCTCTGACGGGTTGCTACTAGGCCGACCGCCATCCTTGTTTTCAGAGTTGGCGCTCTGGAGGTTTTTGCTGCCGCTGTGGTGTTTTCCGCTCTTCTTGACCTCGGTGAAGGCGCTGCATTTCCCCTCTCCGGGCTCGGTGGACCGCGGCGGAGAGAAGGACCTGCGGTTGTCGTCCAGACCGTAAACGCCTCTGTAGTTCTGAGCTGACGTCGCCAGCTCGTCTTTAGATTTGGTCTGAGTAAGGCCGGATCCTCGGCTCTCCTCCGCCTCCGCCAACTTCCTCTTCCTGGAACTCTCGCTGCAGATCTCCGCTTCCTTGTCGCTCGGCGGGCTGGTCCGGTTGTTCTCCAGGTCCCGGGCCAGGTTGTGAAAGTCCGTGGAGGGTTTGTTGGCGTCCTGGTTGGCGCCGAAGCCCTCGGATCGGCCCATCTTCAGAGGGTTCCTGGTCGGGGTGGTGTTCGGCCGCTCGCTGCTGCTCTCTTTGCCCGACTCTTCGTCGCCACCTGTGACGTTCTGCAGTCTCTTGGTGCAACGGAACCGGAGGTGGGCCAGGAACGGGAACTCGAACTGGAACTTTTGGCTGCAGTCGGGACACGAGTGGTGAGACGAACCTGGAAGGAAATTTTGGAAATTAGAGACAACCCTGGAAATGAGTATGGTGTCTTTGTGCGAGAACCCTGAAGTCCCACGATGTGAGATGTTTCCACAGAGATCCTTGGAGGTCAGACTCACCTTTGGTCTTAGCTGGAGCTCTGCTGGGGCTGAGCAGCAGCAGGTCGATCAGGTCTTTGCCGTACCACACCAGCAGCTCCTCGTCCTTCTCGATCCGCCGTAGCGAGCGGTAGAAGAGCTGACCGTTCTTCACGTAGGCCTCCAGGTTCTGCTCCTCCTTGTCGCGGGCCGACTGGACCAGCCGCAGCCACATCAGACCCTCGGACGTGCTGTTGGTGGCCGACGTGTCCACCTGAGGCACAAGTGACGGCGATTAAATATTACATTTTCAACCCAAAAGTCTTCTCGTGTTTTCAATGTGTCAACCGAAACACTTTTGAGCGCCCCCTGCTGCTGAGAACCAGCCTGACACACTGAAGCTCACGCTCAGTGGAAACAAAATGGCGGCTGCTTTATTTCGCTGTTAGTCTACGATATCTACGTCACATGTTCACGTCTTTAACTCACTGTTAGACAGACTTTTCCAACAGGAAACTGAAGTTTGTAAACCACAAACCACACATTTTAATTTACAGCACAATAGAGACTTTCATTAGGATGATTTATATTAAATGTATTAAACATTTAGCCCCCCTAATAAAACATATGGAATCAAGAGGTTGATTAACATACAGAATACACACTCTGACAGTGTAAGATGTTCTAATTTAGTGTTAGACATAAAAACCCACGAACATAAAGTTACTGCATTTAAACAATCACATAAATAAACACTGTGCTTTCACTAAAGACATATATCAATGTATATACTCACTCTGAAGACATATATGAACATATATGAATGTATATAAGACGTATATGAACGTATACGAATGTATGAACTCAATCTGAAGACGTATTTGACCATATATGAATGTATATGAGTGGTATGTGAACGTATATGAATGTATATACTAACTGAAGACGTATATGAATGTATATACTCAATCTAAAGACGTATTTGACCATATATGAATGTATATGAGACGTATTTGACCATATATGAATGTATATGAGGTGTATGTGAACGTATATGAATGTATATAAGACGTATATGAACGTATATGCATGTATGCACTCAATCTGAAGACGTATATGAATGTATATACTCAATCTAAAGACCTATTTGAACATATATGACGTACGTATAAACGCATTCTGAAGACGTATATATACTAACTCTGAAGGCGTACATATACTAACTCGACATATATGACAGAATGTATATGCTCACTCTGAGGATGTATATGAACATATATTAACATATAAACTCACTCTGAAGACGTATATGAACATATATGAACATATATGAACATATAAACTCACTCTGAAGACGTATATGAACATATATGAACATATATGAATGTATAAACACACTCTGAAGACGTATATATACTAACTCTGAAGATGTATATGAACACAGAATGTATATAGTCACTCTGAGGATGTATATGAATGTATATGAACGTGTATATACTCGCTCTGAAGACGTTTATGAACGTATATGGACATATATGAATGTATATACTCACTCTGGGGACATATATGATCACATATGAACGTATTCTGAAGACATATATGAACGTATATAATGTATAAACTCACTCTGAAGACGTATATGTATGTATATATATATATATATATATATGATGTATATAATGTACTCACTCTGAAGACGTATGGCGCTGTGCGTTTGTCCGTGGCCTTGAGGGCGATGAAGGCGATGCTGTCGTACAGAGACGTGTGACTGAGGACACACGGACCAAAGATGGCGTTTTCGGGGACGTCACAGGTGGTGAAGACACTGGTGAAGATGTCTGTGAGACACTGCTGCACCGCCTTAGCGTCGCCATCCCATAATAACTTCTGAGAGCTCGACTCCTCCATCTTCACTGATGATGGCGGTGGTGGTGATGATGATGATGATGGCGATGAGGGTGGTGAAGCTGCAGAGAGACAGAGACACGGTCAGAGACATAGAGACACAGTCTGAGACACAGTCAGAGACATAGAGACATAGAGACACGGTCAGAGACATAGAGAGACAGAGACATAGAGACACAGAGACATAGAGACACAGTCTGAGACACAGTCAGAGACACAGAGACACAAGGACACAGTCTGAGACACAGTCAGAGACACAGTCAGAGACACAAGGACACAGAGACACAGAGACAGAGACACAGAGACATAGAGACACAAGAACACAGTCAGAGACATAGAGACACAGTCTGAGACACAGTCAGAGACACAGATACACAAGGACACAGTCTGAGACACAGTCAGAGACACAGAGACACAAGGACACAGTCTGAGACACAGTCAGAGACACAGTCAGAGACACAAGGACACAGAGACACAGAGACAGAGACACAGAGACATAGAGACACAAGAACACAGTCAGAGACATAGAGACACAGTCTGAGACACAGTCAGAGACACAGAGACAAAAGGACACAGTCAGAGACACAGACAGTTAAATGCTGAAATAAAAGAATACATTTAAAAATATGATTATTATTTATTCAGAGTGTTATAATTAATAAATGTGTGTGTGAAGCAGCAGCTGAGATTAAAACAACACATTATTATCTTGTATTCTTATTTATTCTTATTATTATTATTATTATTATTATTATTATAAATGTATGTCCGCACGCGCACAATGTGTGTGTGTGTGTGTGTTAAAGCAGCAGATGTCAGCGCGTAGTCAGGGAGCGCGCGCTCTTTTTCCTCTCAGTTTGTGATGAAATCAGAGCGTGAAACGAATTCATGATGTGAATTCACCTTCATCTGATCATGACACGTTGTTATTTTTTATTATTATATATATTATATATATTATTATAATGAAAAATAATTAAGCCTTTTGTTTTTATTATTATTATCATCATGCTGATGATGAAGATCAGGCCTCTGTCCTGTGTGTGTGTGCGCGCGCGCGCGTGTGTGTGTAGTTGTGTAAATTGGCGGAATTGTCTCTGTTTTCCCACGGGATGATTTCATACAGATTATATTCTGATGGTGACTGAGATGAGATTTTTAATTTTATGTATTAATCTTATTTAATGATTAAATGTAATTTGTGAGGTTTTTTTTGGGTTTAATGAGGAGAAACAGGACAGAGGTGAATTTGACTTTCCATCTGTGTATATGTGTGTGTGTGTGTGTGTGTGTGTGTGTGTGTGTGTGTGTGTGTGTGTGTGTGTATGAGTGTGTGCGCGCGCGTGCAGCAGCGTATGTCGCCTCATTACCATAATCCACCACTTTCCCTGGGAGACTGTGATTAAAGCAGCACCAACACTTCATTATTCCCTTTCTCTGTGTTCAACACACACACACACACACACACACACACACACACACACACACACACACACACACACACACACACGTGCAGCCGTAAATCACCAGAAAAAAAGGCAGTAAAAAAATAATAATTTAAAGACAAAATAAAAGAATCATCTTCGCGCGTAAAATCTGATACAAACATTTTCTCGAACGCGCAAAGAAAAGGAAGATGAATTTCCTAAAGAAAATCAATTAAAACTGATGAAAAATCTATTTTTCTGTTCACGAATCGTTTTAAATGTAGATAATTTTTAATCGTAACAATCAAACGCGAGGTTTTCTTACTGTTTTCTGTTTAATTTAGGCCTAAAATGAATTAATGTTTCATTCGTGTTTATTTTTAAATGACTATTTTCTACACGAAGAGGAAAAATAACTCGAACTGAACTCACTTTAAAAGAATAAACGCACGAGTTAGAATCCTCCGGTTTTGTGCGTCAAAGTTTCTTGTGCGTAAAAATGAAAAACGGTCGTGTTTTTTTTTTACGCAGCTGATTTTTGCACGTGCGCTGATAATAATGATGAGAATAATTATAACGATGATGATGACAGTCACTGAATACTGATAATAATAATAATGATGATGATGATGAGCAGCGATCATCATCTTCATCTTTTTTGTTTCATTAAAAAAACCAAAGAGAATATTTTTCATTTCATTTTTCTCAAACAGATGTGGAGTTTTTTTTCCCCCACGTCTTTTCTTTCTGCGTGAAAGAATGAAAGAGTGAATGTTTCCTCAGCGGCGGTGAGTGCGCGCGGTCAAAAATCCGTGAAGAGCGGAACATTTTTTTTATTTTTATATCTTTTTTTTTTACATCCACGACTTTTAAAGAAGAAAACCAGAGGCACTGGATCTGCAGGAAACCGCGTGATCTGCGGCATCTGCGTGATGCGCGTGATCTTCATCCATCTGCTGAAGCTTTAATGTCCTCAATCTGCGGGTTTTTTGGTTCCTGAAACATCTGCGGGGTCGGGTTTGTTTTTTTTCTGCAGGACGAGTGTGAGGCTGAACACACACACACACACACACACACACATACACATACACACGCTGTCTCTCTCTCACGCGCACACACACACAGCTCTGCAAACCTACCTGAAGCTGAAGCTGAAGCAGAAAGAGTGTGAAGAAGATGATGAAGAAGAAGCAACAATAATCCAGTGATGAGTCAGAAACACAATCTTCTTCTTCTTCTGCTGCTGAAGATAAAAAAACAACAACCCTGCAGCCCGGAAACACACACACACACAGTGAGGCAGCGTGTGTGTGTGTGTGTGTGTGGAGGTGATGGAGGTGATGAAGGTGGAGGTATAGAGTCCAGCTCCTGCTCCTGCGCTGCTGTCAGAACATCTCTCCTCCTCCTCCTCCTCCTCAGTGTCTTCACACACACTGAAGCTGCTGCTGCTGCTCACGACGACACACCGGCAGTGAGAGAGCGCGGGGTAGAGCGAGCCTGATAAATAACGACACACACACACGCGCGCGCACGCACGCACACACACCAGAGAGAGAGAGAGAGAGGGAGAGAGAGAGAGGGAGGGAGGCGCAGATGGCTCCTCTGCTGTGATTCTGACTGTCACACACCGACACACACTTTTTGTTTGCGGCACATAATCTGCCCAATGAGGCGTGTCACTGTGTGTCTCCTCCCCTTAACTCTTCACTGGCCGACACACACACACACACACACACACACACACACACTGGTTCTGTTGTAAAAAAAAAGACGCGTTTAAGGAAAACATCTACTTTTGATATTATTATTATTTTAAATATAATATTATATATATATAAGTCAAAGTCACACATATCTCTGTCACCTTTACGCACAGTGACGCACAAATGTATTTAAATATATGCTAATTTAACGGACTTTCTCTCTCTGTGTGTGTGTGTGTGTGTGTGTGTGTGTGTGTGTGTGTGTGTGTGTGTGTGTGTGTGTGTGTGTGTGTGTGTGTGTGTGTGTGTGTGTGTGTGTGTGTGTGTATACCCGGGGTCAGTTCACCGGGAGCTCCGGCTCATTCCTCGCCGCTCCAGGCTTCTCTGTGAGCGGCCACAGCCTCGTCTCACCGCGGCCTCCTCTTCCTCCTCCTCCTCCTCCTGCTGCTGCTGCTGCTGCAGTGCCTTCAAAGTCAGTTAGGGGGCGCTAGTGTATAATGAGCCTGAGGGGATGATCATCGTCGATGCTGTTTTTTCTCTTTAAAGAGTTTCACAGTCAAACCCTGATGTTCATGTGATCATATTAATGATAATAATGATATTTAAGAAAAATGACTTTGAAGTTTTTGAAAATAATAAATGCAACTATATCACTTATTTAAAATCAGATCTTGATTCCTCCTAATATGTAAAATTGTGTATATTTACATATATATATATATGTATACATATATATATAGACTGAAGTAAAAGTAATTAATGATAAATATGATGTAAGACTCCTAACCCGTGTACAAGAAGGTCAAAGGTCATGGAGGGGAATTATTTATCATGATTTAAAATCACTCTGTGTTTAACTGTAGACTTTCATGTTGTGATGATTTTATTTGTTAGTCACATTGTTACAGATTCACTGAATTTAAATTCATCTCGAAATCACAAACAAATTAAAGCATTTTTACAAAAATAATGGAATTTCTTTATCTTTTTTCTACATAGCGACGTTTATTATTATTTTTATTATTATTATGAAAAAGTCATTTAAGTTCTTACAGCAACAAATTATTTTGTATTATTTGTACGTATAGTTCGTACGTATAGTTATTACGTATAGTTCTTACATATTGATGATTTTAAAAGATATTTCTTATGTTTTTTTAATGAACAAATGTCTTCTATTTAATTTTTTATTTGACTGTTAATTAAATAAAGTTAGACGAGGGTTTTTTATGTTATCTTTTAATATTTATTGTAAATTGCAGATGAAGCAGAAACAAAGAAAACGTGTGGCAGACAGGAAGTAAAATCAGACAGCTACAGATACAAAATAAAACAGGAAGTGAAATACACAACATAAAAGAAATTCACCAAATCCATGTAAATAAATGAAAATCACATCAATATAATAACATTTCAAAATAAAGGTCATTTTCCAAGCTTTTTCCAATGGAGGGAAACATTAGTGAGAAAGAAAGAAAGACAATTCATTTTATAAAAAAGTTCATTATATTTAAATATTCATTATTATCTTTTGATCAAAGATGTGAAGATAAATATATAACAATTATGTTTTTATTCATGACTCAGGTTTAACAACAAACAAACAAACAAACAAACAAACAAACATTCAAACATTCAAACATTCAAACATTCAAACATTCAAACATTCAAAGCCTAATTTGTCTATCAGATTAATCCATGAAGTTGACTTTAATCCACACATCTATATTCAAATTAACTAAACACTTTAATCGCCTTAC